>NC_041387.1:22987937-22988652 GCF_002162155.2 Triticum dicoccoides
CATTTGACCGATAACATACGGTTCCTCAGCGTTGACGTTTTCATTTTTGAGTCAGCTTCTTTCCCTTCTTGTTCGTCGAAGAATAATTGAGCCCCTCATTGTGACTTTGCCTTTTCCATGGAGTACGATTTTTCTTAGGTAATGTAGTATTGATTCTTCTTTTGACGTATACTTCATCATCATCGTCATCTTCCCTCATTGGGTTGCCCTACTAATCATAGTCTTCCTCGTTGGTGACTCCATCCATTCCAATGATGTTCCTTTTGCCTCTCCTCACGACAACACGACTGGGATTGCGTGGGTCGGTTATGAAGAAGCATTATGTCACGTGCTTAGCGTGTACCCATGGCTCGTTTTTTGCGATAGCGTTCACGGTAGTGCTCTTGGCGTTGGATATAGTCATGGTAGTGAAAATCCGGTTTTCTCTTTCGACATAAACATATTTCTATTTTGCAAAAGCATGAAATTTTAATCACCTCTATCTCGAGATCGAGCACACAGTGGATATGATGATGTAGGGAGATCAAAAATGCACAAAGCTCTTCTTGACAAAGATAGATCTAGTTAGGGGGCAAATAGGTCACTTAACTAAATGCTACATCTACCTAGCTACCTAATTTGGGAGGAGACAACTTCAACTAGTGGAGGGGGAAGGAAAAAGAGAAAGGAGTGCATTAATGGAGGTGGTGTAGTTAGGTAGGAGTAATGAAGAGAG
>NC_041387.1:22988793-22989682 GCF_002162155.2 Triticum dicoccoides
CGGGTGGAGAAAAGGTGGTGGATTGGTGTGGGTTAGCAGTAGCGCGGGACGTAAAACGCGCTGCTGATAAGAAAGTAGCAGCAGCGCACTTTCGGCAGAAGCGCTACTGCTAACCGGGACAAATAGTGTGTCCAATTAGAAAAACCGCGCTACTACTACAGCTTTAGCAGTAGCGCGGCTCGCGGCACCGTGCTGCTGCTAAATGGAGTTGGGGGGGGGGGCACTGTTGGTCGATATTTGTAGCAGCGCGGGTTACACCAAGCGCGCTACTGCTAAGCACTTGTCAGTAGCGGGTTTGGCACACCCGTGCTACTGCTAATTAGCAGCAACGCTCCTTTTTGAGCCGCGCTGCTGCTAAGATTCTGTGTATAGGGTTTTTCCTAGTAGTGTATCCCTCTAGCGAAATTAATGAACAATTATTGTGTGAGCTTCGTTCAATACGCCCAAGCTTAATTTCTTGCTCAACGGTTATTACACGGAATATTAAAAAAAATAAAAGAATAGAGTGGTAAATCTATAATCATAGTTCCACTCTGGTTGGATGCAAGAGAGGAAATTGCTAATTTTCTGCATGTTTTCCATCAACTCCTTGCTTCGATTGTAAGAATGCGAGTCCTCGTCGGCGGTGAAGTACATGCCGAGCCAGAAGCGGCGTCCCTCGTCATAGAACTCCATGCCGAAGTTGCTGGACGGCTTCGCCCGCACGCGAAGAACCCCGTCCTGCTCTTCCGGATCTTCTTCGATGGCATGGCGACGAAGGGCGGCGGAGGCGGCGGCTGCACAGTGGTCGAATCTGGGCGGCAGCGGTGTGGTGGGGGCTCAGGGCGGGGGCTTGGTAGCGGGCGGCGGTGGGATGGGGGCCTCGCGGTGGTGAATCGGACGGCGGTGG
>NC_041387.1:22990068-22992648 GCF_002162155.2 Triticum dicoccoides
CGGGCGGCGGTGTGGTGGGGGCTCTGGGCCGGGGTTTCGCGATGGCGAATCAGGAGGCGGTGGCGTTGCGAATCGGGCAGCAGCCGTGAGGTGGGGGCTTGGTGGCGGGCGGCTGTGGGGTGAGGACTCAGGGTGAGAAGCGACGGCGAATCGGACGACAGTGGTGGACAATCGGACGGCCAATCGGGCCCGATTCGAGGCGAGCAGCGGTAGGGGGGTAGTTGGCGGCATGGCGCAGTGGGTGGGCAGGCGGCGGCGGTAGTGCAGCGGGCGGTGAGAGGAAGAGAACGCACGGTGGGGGAAAGGAATGAATAATGGTTGGCGCGCGACCAACCATTTTACATCATCTGGAGGTGGAGATGCAAATTTGCATCTCCAGGTGTTGTAATTTACATCACTTGGGCCGAATGATGTAAATTTTTTTACAACTACGTCATCTTTTGATGCTCTAAAGGCACAAGACACGATCTTACTGGTATAGTGCGGAGGCAGAACACTTTTGTCCGGTGAGACATCCCTCATATCCAGTTCATAGCTTAAAAGCATAAGATAATCTACTGCTTTTTTATTGCATTAAGCGTTGCATGCAGTAAATTGGGCTGTTAATTATTGACTGTACAACACATGGTGTAGTGGCAAGGGGCGTTGCATGGCTGTTGCATGCCGTGCTACACACTGACAAACGTGCATAGGAACACCCTTCACACCCCCGAGCAACCACAGGCCAGAAATTCATGGGAGCTTAATAACTAGATAGGTATGGACATGGCAGTTTTGCTAATGTCATAGAATATAGCCGATTTTTGGAGGCCGAGCTCCAGTGAGCTTGATATTTTGAAAATATCAAAAAGTGTATTTAAAAGTTTCAAAAAAAATCTGAATAAAAATCTAATGGAACATATATGTATTCCGCAAGAACGTGATAAATTTCGTTGAAAAATGTTGTGATTTGTAGGCTGTACAAAAAAAATCTGGCCCAATAACAAATATAAAAGGCCCATTTAAGAATGCATATCTGTTTTTTTGTATGCCACATGTAAACGTCTAAGGTTGTGTAATTTTGCATATACATAGTATACATGTGCACGTGTGTTCACAAATAAACATGGAATTTTTTGCGCTCGGAAAAATTAAAATTGGAAAACAAGCTCACGGGAGCTCGGCCTTCGTTGGCATTTTTCGACATTTTTGTTCTTTTCTTGGCAGAATTGTTCAATCTTGGTGGCATTTTTCTTAGAATAAGATGTTCTAGCTAGTTACATGGCATTTTCATTAAGTAGGCCTTGGTAGTTTTCATTTGTAGGTGTAATAGCACTTTTTATTGTTCAAAGCTTGGCAATTATATTTCAATATGCAGGGCAATAAATTTCGTGGCATTTTGTAGGAACCTTGGCATTTTTAGAGAACCAAGGCATTTTGTAGGAACTATGTCAATTATAATGTATATACCATGGCAAGAAAAACATGTTTCCCCATGGAATTTTTTGGTAGAGAACCATGGCATTTATTTGTAGAAACCATGGTATTTTTTTATAGAAACTATGATATTTTTTTAATATATATACCGTCATATTTTTTGTTTTCCGAAACCCCTAAAATATCATTGCATATCCCAAAAACCCATGGCATTTTTCCGCAAAATATCATGGACCATGTCATTTTAATTTGCTAGACCATGGCATTTTTATTAACTAGCTCATGGTAGTTTTATTGAATGTAGCATGGCATTTTGATCATTTACAACATGGCTACTTTATTTATTTGGAACATGGGAAACTTATTAAACTTACCATTGCATTTTTCCAGTGAACACCATGGCATTTTATTGTTAGTTATAGTCCGTGGCAAAAGAAAGTAGAAAGTGTCAATAGCATTTTTAATATATAAGGATGGAAAATTTATTTTAAATGGCATGATAATTTTAATTTTTTTATATCGCTATTATATTATTTAAGAGCATGAAAATTTTATTATTAATAGAATGACATTCTCACTATTCAGAGCATGGCATTTTCCCTTAAAATAGGGCATGAAATTTTAATATTAATAGCATAAGAAAATTACATGGTTATTATTATTTTTGCGGGGATATATTATTATTAATAGCATGGCATTCTTAACTATTTAGAGCATGTAGTTTTTATTCTAAAAAAAGAGTATGTCATTTTTAATGCTAATAGCATGGCATTTTTCACTACTAAGAGCAACATATTTTCCCTAAAAAGGATGGCATTTTCATATTAAAAATATGGCGTTTTTTTATTTAAGAGCATGAAATTTTTAATATCAATAGCATGCAATTTTTATTATATTGGAGCCATGGTATTTCTATTTGAATATTTGAAATGTCTCCATGGCAAATTTGTAGATATTTTTTCGAATACAATGATCACAACAAGTTGAAATTCTTGCAACAAGTTGCCGTGTGATCATTTTCACCATTTCTGCAAAATTAGGATACATTTTCTATATTTTTATGTGCTTTTTAATTTTACACCATGGCAAATTCACGTGTTTCTTTATAATCTAACACACATGATTTTAGCACTATGAAAGTTAGGCCTTTTTTGTGGCCCAAAC
>NC_041387.1:22992844-23089738 GCF_002162155.2 Triticum dicoccoides
CTTGATCTATCAGATCAGTCATAAAGCCGGGGGGGGGGGGTGAAAGGATCGATATAGTTGACTAGAGGGGGGGTGAATAGGTAACTAACAAATTTTTAGCTTTTCTTTACCAAATTAAACTTTGCATCAAAGTAGGTTGTCTAGATAAGCAACTAGGTGAACAACCTATTGCAACGACAACAAGCACACGAGCAAGCAAGGGAAACAACACAAGCTTGCAAAAATAAAGGCGCGAGATAACCAAGAGTGGAGCCGGTGGAGACGAGGATGTGTTACCGAAGTTCCTTCCTTTGAAGGGAAGTACGTCTCCGTTGGAGCGGTGTGCAAGCACAATGCTCCCCAAGAAGCCACTAGGGCCACCGTATTCTCCTCACGCCCTCACACAATGCGAGATGCCGTGATTCCACTATTGGTGCCCTTGAAGGCGGCGACCGAACCTTTACAAACAAGGTTGGGGCAATCTCCACAACTTAATTGGAGGCTCCCAACAACACCACGAAGCTTCACCACAATGGAGTATGGCTTCGAGGTGACCTCAACCGTCTAGGGTGCTCAAACACCCAAGAGTAACAAGATCCGCTAGGGATTAGTGGGGGAGTCAAATTTCTCTTGGTGGAAGTGTAGATCGGGGCCTTCTCAACCAATCCCGAGCAAATCAACAAGTTTGATTGGCTAGATCTTGGAGCAACCATGGAGCTTTTGGGGGAAGAGGTAAGTCAACTTTGGGGAAGAAGACACCTTTATATAGTGGGGGAAACAATCCAACTGTTACCCCCCAAACAGCCACGCACAGAGCGGTACTACCGCTTGGGCAGGGCGGTACTACCGCTGACAAGCGGTACTACCGTTCCCTCCCAGCGGTACTGCCGCACTGACGAGGGTTGCAGGGTCCTGGACCCAGAGCGGTACTACCGCGGAAGTATGGGCGGTACTACCGCTTGGAGCGGTACTACTGTCACTACTGCCGCTACTAGTACCGTAAAGCCCGACACGAAAAACAGCGGTCTCGAGTCGAGGCGGTAGTAGCCCGGAACCACTGCGGTACTATGGCCAAAGACCGCTAGTGGTACTACCGCTCGGGGAGCGGTACTACCGCTTGACGTGCTTCAGCGGTACTACCGCTGAGGACCGAGGTACTACCGCTGGGACAGGACAGGGCAGGCAAGGAGAGGAAAGATAGATCCAATGAAGCGGAAAGGAACATCGGGTGTGATGAGGATGTGTACGTGTTGATTCCACCCTAGCCTTACCAAAGCGGATCCCCTCTTGATAGTACGGTGACTCCTACGAAACTAGTCCACCAACAGAGAAACGAAGGAGCTACACCGTCTTGAATAAAACACTGAGGGGAGGTAATCGTCTTGTGCCAAAGGATGAATCTGTGAAAGAACTCAACGACACGATTAGTCCGCAAAAGCATTGTCATCGGTCACCAAAACACCTTGGGGATAAATATGCCTTTACAATCTCCCCCTTTTTGGTGGATTGATGACAATACGGGATTTGCACGGGAAGAAAGCGCAAACCCCACAACTCACAAATGTAGATGAGCTCCTCATAGGTGTGTGCTTATCTAGAAAGGTGCTTTGGACTGCACGGCACACATACTAGGATCAACGCTCCCCCTACATTTTGGAGACCAACAACCTAAGCAATATATATGAGAGCAAAGAGTATATAACAAGATAAGCATGCAACTCAGAAGCTAGGTAGACATAGATAACGATAATCTAGAGATAAGGTAGCATATGTCTCACACCATATGTCTAGAACTTAGGTCTCACTGACACAAAACCAACCAAAGCAAACAGCGAGAAAGCACACCACAAAGAAGACACACTCGCGCGACAGACAAAGACGACACAAATTCCTAAACTCTCTCCCCCTTTGGCATCGAGACACCAAAAAGAGAGGGAGTGAAGCTACGGCTCCAGGTGATAGCAAGGTCGCGAACATCAGATCTCAGCGTGATCGTCTTCGCCACCGTCGTCGGTTGGGAACTGCTCGGCATCAGAATCTGTCCATGGGCAATGCTGCTGAACCCAGTCCTCCTCCTCAGTAAGCTGGTCCTCAGATCCACTGATAACAATAGCACCCATCTGACACATGAGCTCCTTGTGACGACCCCTGGCCTTCTTCTCAGTAACATGAGTCATGTACTGGCCGTGAGACTCCAAGCAGAACAGCTTCTTCATCTTGAGCTTGAGCTTCTTTGCCCAAGAGGGCTCTGCCGCAGAAGGCTCATAGTCATCATCATCCTCAACCTCAGCCTCCTCCTCGGTCTCCATGGCAGTAGCAGACGAAGGACCTCCAGATTTAGGGACCTGAGTGCCCCAGTTGTCCTTCTTCCTCAGACGCTTGATGTCATGAGAGACCAACTCTCCAGTCTCTAGCATCACCTTGGGATAGACACGATCCCAGGCCTTCTCAGCAGCATGATGAACGGACCATAAATCGGGCACTTGCGCTCGGAGATAGCAGATAAGAGCTCAGACCACATAACATGAGAGATATCCAGGGACTCGCCGATGTTTTCTTCCTTCTCACGCTGGCAGAAGAGAAGCATGTCCACGAGATAAGAATGAACCATATCCAGATTCCCGATGCGAGGGAAAAGAGTCTCACGGAAGACACGGTGAAGAATGTCCAGAAAGGCAGGCAGCTCATACATTTCCTTCTTTGTCTCAGGGTTGATCTTCAAAGTGCAGTAGGGCCATAGTGCTTGCTTGTGAGTGGAGGTGGTGTTGCGGTGTGGGCGAAAGCTGACAGGAGATGCAAGCCCGTGATCTTCCACCCCAATCAACTCCATGAACGCCTTCCACTTGATAGAAAGCAACTTGCCATTGGTCATCCAAGTCAGTGTCCTGTCCTCATCAGTCCCGAGATGAACCGTGGCATAGAATTGGGCCACAATATCAGCATCATAATCTTTGTTGAATTGCATGACACCAAGAATGTTCAGTTGAGTGCACATCTGAAGAGCTTCACCAAAGTATTCAGGATCCTTCTCCATATGGTCGGTGTCGATGGAGTGCACGTTAACAAAGAGGTTCTTCTTGGCCTTGAGCACATCAAAGAAGATGGCAAACTAAAACCTGTTCCAGAACGGACGGTTGACCAAAGTGGGATCTTGGTCTGCCTCATAGGGGTTGCGGCGACGCCTTGCCCAGAACTCCTTGGCTTGCATTTCCAGCACGGTTTTGCCAGATTGCTTCGTCTTGACAGCAGACTTCTTCTTGAGTTGAGGTGGAGGTGGAGCACTTGAGGAACCTCCTGCAGACTCAGTTGTGCAGTAACGCTTTGACGTGGCATGACCGGGGTTGATATGCCGAGCCTGATGCTCAGGAAGCTCATCACCTGGAACCACACACAAGAACATGCAAAACAACCAGAAAGAACAAGCATAAGCCATCAAACACAACCCAAAGGATTACCGAGTAGTAAGAGTATGATGGAACCTGGTAGAGGGTGATAGTACCGCGACCTGTGAGTGGCAGTACCGCTCCAAGAGGTAGTACCGCTCCAGAGGGAGCGGTAGTACCGCTCGAGACGGGGAAACAGCAGTTTCCTACTGCCGTGGTCAGATCTGGCACTACCGTCCTACCAAATTCAAAAATACTTCTACCAACCACTAATCCAAACTGCCTAGATGCCTTCTCCATCCTACTCAAGCCTAGATTTGGCCAAAAATCTAGAGATGCAACCACTATTGCCCCTAAGATGCTAGATTGGAAATCTAGACAAGAAGAGAGAGGGAACGGGGGCAATACCAGCATCCATGGCAAGAGGACAAGGTGGAGATCGACTCCACCAAAGGGAATGGAGAGGGACGCCCCGGAGAAGGAGATCCGCCGGAGCCCTCCCGCGGCGCCGGTTGCTGGAGAGATGAGACGGAGCGAGGGGGCGAGTGAATGGGCATGGGGGAGAGAAACCTCCCCCTGCCCACGATATAACCCCCTGACCCCGCCCCGCAGCGGTAGTACCGCGCTGGTGGGCGGTAGTACCGGGCACCACCAGCGGTAGTACCGCCCAGCAACAAAAAGGCACAAGGCAAAACGGCTAAGCTCAAAAAGAAACGGAGAAACACAACCAAGAAGAAAGAAATACCAACACGGCCACAAACCCACTAACAAAAGGGCAAAACACATCTCTTCAAGAGAGGGCGGTGGCCGAGGCCACCTATGTTTGAGTCAAGAGGTATGGCGTCGCGAAGATTTTAACCTTGGACCCATGACCAAAACTCGTCCTTGAAGCACAAGTACCATCCAAAAATGGTTAAAGTGAAATACTAGATCAATTTATGCATAATGGGGGAGGGAGAGTTCATCGAGGGAACAACACTCCCCCTATGTCCATGCCTACATCTAAACTAGACAACAAGTTGAGTGAGGTGGGGTGTGCAAGGGTTCAAGTCACATTGCTCGAATCAATGATATTTAGCTCATGCCTTAACTCGTGAAATCTTGCTTCATCCAACGGCTTCGTGAAAATATCTGCAAGGTTATCATGAGTGTTGACATACTTGAGCTCGATCTCCCCTCGCCTAATGTGATCCCGGATGAAGTGATATCGAATCTCAATATGCTTCATCTTGAAATGTTACACCGGGTTGAGAGAAATCTTGATGGCACTTTCATTATCACACCAAAGAGGCACTTTGTCACAAATGACACCGTATTCCTTTAAAGTTTGCCTCATCCATGAGAGTTGTGCACAACAACTACCGGACGCCACATATTCCGCTTCGGTGGACGAGAGAGACACACAACTTTGCTTCTTGGAAGACCAACTCACCAAAAAGCACCCAAGAAATTGGCACCCTCCAGAAGTGGACTTCCTATCCACTTTGTCTCCCGCCCAATCGGAATCTGTAAATCCTTCAAGCTTGAAGTTTGCTCCTCTTGGGTACCATAAGCCAAAGTTTGGGGTATGAGCCAAATATCGAAAGATTAGCTTGACCGCCACATAGTGACTTTCCTTCGGTGCGGCTTGAAACCGTGCACACATTCCCACACTCAACATGATATCCGGTCTAGATGCACAAAGGTAAAGCAAGGAGCCAATCATGGAGAGATATCCCTTTTGATCCACCGCTTTACCATTGGGATCAATGTCAAGTTCGCACTTGGTAGGCATTGGAGTAGTAGCTGGCTTGACATCACTTAGCTTGAATCTTTTTAGCATGTCTTGAGTGTATTTGGCTTGGTTGATGAAGGTACCTTCTCTTCGTTGTTTGATATCAAAACCAAGGAAGAACTTCAACTCTCCCATCAAAGACATCTCGAACTTGGAGGTCATGAGAGCGGCAAATTCCTCATTGAAAGCTTTGTTAGGGGAAACAAAGATAATATCATCAACATATAGTTGGCATACAAACAACTCCCCTTTGACCTTCTTAGTAAAAAGAGTGGGATCGATTTGCCCAACCTCAAATCCACGATCTCGTAACAACTCGGTAAGGTGGTCATACCACGCACGTGGGGCTTGTTTAAGGCCATAGAGCGCATTATCGAGTTGATACACATGATCCAGGAAGTAGGGATCCTCGAACCCGGGGGGTTGCTTGACATAAACCAACTCATTAATAGGACCATTAAGAAAAGCACTTTTCACATCCATTTGTTGTAACTTAAAGTTGTGATGAGAGGCATAAGCAATCAACAAACGAATGGATTCAAGGCGAGCAATGGGAGCAAAGGTTTCACCGTAGTCGATACCCTCGACTTGGGAGTAGCCTTGTGCTACCAATCTTGCCTTGTTGCGAATGATGTTCCCATGAGCATCTTGCTTGTTCTTGAAAATCCACTTGGTTCCAATGACGTTGTGGTTCCTCGATGGCCTTGGCACCAATCTCCACACCTTGTTGTACTCGAAGTTGTTGAGTTCTTCATGCATGGCATTGAGCCAATCCGAGTCTTCAAGCGCCTCAAAGACCTTTTGGGGTTCAACACAAGAGACAAATGCGTGATGTTCACAATAGTTTGCTAATTGTCTACGAGTGCTTACCCCCTTTCTTAGGCTTCCAACCACATTCTCCATGAGATGGCCTTTGGTGGTGAGCTTGGAAGCAATCTTCGCGACACGATGCTCTAATTCCTCCTCGGATGTGGAAGGAGGAGGGTTAACTTGATTATCTTGAGCGCCGTCTTGAGCTTGTTCTTGATCTTGAGCTTGCTCATGATCTTGAACTTGCTCAAGGGGAAGAACTTGACCTTGGGCATCA
The DNA here is from genome assembly GCF_002162155.2 of Triticum dicoccoides. Taxonomy (NCBI): domain Eukaryota; kingdom Viridiplantae; phylum Streptophyta; class Magnoliopsida; order Poales; family Poaceae; genus Triticum; species Triticum dicoccoides. The sequence goes on from NC_041387.1 coordinate 22,999,068, forward strand.
TTTGGAGGTTCACCACCATCTTGAGATTGATCTTGCCCTTGGTCTTGTTCACTAGGTTGAGGGCCTTCACTTTGTTCTTCAGAAGCGTGTGGGTCTTGGAGAGGTGATGGCTCCACTTGAGTGGAGCATTGTCCTTCTCCTTCGGCCACAAGGGGTTCCTCAATGGGTAGAATATGACCAATACCCATTCTTCTTATGGCTTGGGGAGGAATTTCATCACCTACCAACACAAGTACCACTTTGCGCCACTTGGGAGCCGTTATTTTCGTCAAACTCCACGTTACACGTCTCCTCAGTGAGTCCGGTGGACTTGTTGAGAACACGGTAAGCATGAGAGTTTGTAGCATAACCAACAAATATGCCCTCATAAGCTCTAGCCTCAAATTTAGACAAACGAACACCTTTCTTGAGAATGAAATGCTTACACCCGAACACCCGGAAGTACTTGAGATTGGGCTTGTTACCGGTGAGTATCTCATAAGGAGTCTTGTTCAAGCCTTTGCAGAGATAGAGCCGATTGGATGCATGACATGCTGTGTTGATGGCTTCGGCCCAAAAGTTGTATGGAGACTTGAACTCCGCCATCATGGTCCTTGCCGCATCCATCAATGTCCGGTTCTTCCTCTCCGCTACACCATTTTGTTGAGGGGTATATGGTGCAGCATATTGATGTTTGATCCCCTCATCTAAGAAACTCATCCAAGGTGTAGTTCTTGAACTCGGTGCCGTTGTCACTTCTTATTGTCAAGATCTTTGCATTATGTTGTCGTTGAGCTTCATTTGCAAAGTCGATGACGGTTTGTTGAGTTTCACTCTTCCTCTTGAAGAAATATACCCACGTGTATCTTGAATAATCATCCACAATCACCAAGCAATACTTTCTTCCCCCAAGACTATCAAAGGATGGCGGCCCAAAGAGATCCATGTGAAGGAGCTCCAAGGGTCTCTTCGAATAGATGATAGTCGTGAGAGGGTGAGCCGTTTCATGAAGCTTTCCTTCGATACAAGCACTGCAAGCACGATCTTTGGCAAAACTAACATTTGTTAGTCCACGGACATGGTCCCCCTTGAGAAGACTTTGCAAAGATCTCATATTGACGTGGGCTAAACGGCGATGCCAAAGCCATCCCACGTCAACTTTAGCCATTAGGCATGTCGCGGTCTTAGTGGGTCGCTCCAAAAAGTTAATCACATAGAGACCATTCTCGACATGCCCAACAAAGGCTACTTTAAGAGTCTTGCTCCACAAGAGGGCCACGGTATCAACGTCAAAGAAAGTGGCAAAACCCATGAGTGCAAGTTGACAAACGGAAAGTAAGTTGTATGCAAGGGACTCAACAAGCATGACTTTCTCGATCGTTAGATCATGAGAAATGACAACCTTGCCAAGACCCAATACCTTAGAATGTGAGGCATCACCCCACTCGACATTGGTGGGCATAGATGGAATCTTTTGCACGTCCACCACCAAGTCCTTGCTCCCGGTCATATGATTTGCTGCTCCACTATCGAGCAACCATGATCCCCCACCGGAAGCAAATACCTACAAGAGATCAATGCTTGGTTTTAGGTACCCATTTAGTAATGGATCCTCTGATGTTAGTAACAAGGGTCTTAGGAACCCAAATAGACCACTCAATTTACTCATAAGAAGAACCAACAAATTTAGCATAAACATGTCCATCACTAGCACGGCACAACACATAAGAAGGGTTAAAGTCGCCGGCTTTGTTGAAGGAGGGGGAGGTGGTGTTCCCATTTTTGACATCAACACCCTTCACATTGTTCTTCTTCTCCTTAGGAGCACCCTCTCCCTCTTTCACAAAGGTTTGCTTGAGTGGGGGAGATCGTTTGGTCTTGTCGTTCTTCTTCTTGTTCTTGGACTTGGGTGCGAATCCAATTCCTTCCTTGGCCACAACTTCCTTTTGATTGCTCAAGAGGTCATTGAGGTTCTTCTCACCTTGAATGCATGTCACAAGGCCTTTCTCAAGTTGATCCTTCAATTTGGCATTCTCTTCCACAAGATGCACATGCTCACAACACGGGTTAGTGGCATATGCATTATCAATTAATACCATATGAGGAAAGGTGGCATTTTCCTTGGTTAGCTCAACTTGGAGTTGAGCATGAGACTCCTTGAGGTTTGCATGTGCACCCTTCAAGACCTTGTGGGCCTTGTCAAGTACATCAAACTCCTCCTTGAGTCTAGCATGATCAACCCAAAGTTTAGCCTTCTCGGAAGTTAGCACACAAGACACAACAAGAGCATGATCAAGATCTTTCTTTAACTTGGCATGGTTACCGTTGTGTGACTCCTCAAGAGCCAAACGATGCCCACGCTCTTCCTCAAGAGCATTGGAGAGATCCGATATCTCATCGGCATAGTCACGACTATGACCTTCCATCTTAGAGATGGTTTCTTCGTGATCCTCGATCATGTCATTGGCTTCACCAAGTTGTTCCAAGAGAGCAACAAAGTGCTTCTTGGATTTGCCCTTGAGCTTACTCATAAAAGACTCGAATTCATTTACTTCTTCATTAGACCCCTCACTTTCATCAATTCCATCCGTCAAAGGGGGATTAGTAATGATGGTGGTTTTGATGTTGGGGTTACCTTGTTGGTGGCTTTAGCCATGATGCACTTGGCGGTGATGTTCTCGTTGGGTGAATCAAAGAGAGACATCCGGGGAGATGTGGCAATGGCAACGGATGCCATGGCCATTGCTTCTCTATCATCATCATCATCGTCATCCTCACGGTATTCTTCTTGAACCACCAACCCATGAGTAGGAGTCTTCTTGGTGAAGTTGTTCTTGTTGGGGAAGGACTTGGCTTTGTCTTTTTGGATGAACTTGCTACCATTTTCTTCCCGCTTCTCGTAAGGACAATCCGCAACGAAATGGCTCATGTTGCCACAGTTGAAACAAGTTCTAGCTCGTTGCCTGTCCTTGACACCACTTGAGTTGTTCTTGTTGAAGTTGGGTCTTGAATTCCTCTTGCTCCAAAATTGTCTTGAAGCAAGAGCCATGTGCTCATGATAATCATATTTCGTATCTTCGGGGTTGCTCTCCTCATCCTCCTCTTCTTCCTCTTCTTCCAAAATAACCTTGGCCTTCAAGGCAAGATTGGGCTTCTTTGCCCTTTGAGAATGGAGCACCGCATTGTCGACGGTCTTGTCCAAGATGCTCATTGCAACGAACTCATCCAACACTTCGCTTGAGGTCATGGAGTGGAAGTCCGGTCTTTGACGGATGACGGAGGACATGGCCTTGTTGTAGGGCATCATGGCCTTGAGGAACTTGCGCTTGATCCAATTGTCATCTATGTCCTTACTCCCATGATCTCGGAGTGAGACCGCGAGTTTGGTCACTCTTCGAAAGAGCTCACGAGGTTCTTCATCTTCTTTCATTGCAAACTCATCGGCTTCATCTTGCACCACTTCATAGTTGGAGCGTTGAATGCTAGCACTTCCTCGATAGAGAGACACAACGCATTGCCATGCGTCTTTGGCCATGGCATGGGGTCGAAGATGAGGGAGATCTTCGGGAAGGATAGCATCTTGGATGATGAAGAGAGCACTCTCGTTGAATTGATTATCTACCACTTCTCTCGGGGTGAAGTTGCTTCGGTCATGTGGATAGAAACCTTCTTCAATGATTCTCCAAAGGTTAGTATTCACATGATTTTAAATGACACTTGAAGCGATACACCCAGGAATCAAAATCCTCATTTTTCACAATCTTAGGAGGAGGCCGGCATGATTTAAATGAGTAGAGGGAATCGGTCCTCCATAAGTTGGAGGTTCCACATGGGCAAAGATGTCGGTGCCATTTCTACCACTAGTAGAAGGACCCTTCTCACTATTAGCTTCCCCCTTGTCGGAGTTAGCATCCGTCACCTTGTTAGCAGGATCACCCACTTTCAACGGTGAGGTAGGTAGTTTAATGTTGGGTAACGTAGTAATTTCAAAAAAATTCCTACGCACATGCAAGATCATGGTGATGGCATAGCAACGAGAGGGGAGAGTATTGTCCATGTACCCTCGTAGACCGTAAGCGGAAGCGTTATGACAACGCAGTTGATGTAGTCGTACGTCTTCACGATCCGACTGATCCAAGTACCGAACGTACGGCACCTCCGAGTTCAGCACACGTTCAGCTCGATGACGATCCCCGGACTCCAATCCAGCAAAGTGTCGGGGATGAGTTCCGTCAGCACGACGGTGTGGTGACGATGATGATGCTCTACCGGCGCAGGGCTTCGCCTAAACTCCACGACGATATGACCGAGGTGGAATATGGTGGAGGGGGGCACCGCACACGGATAAGAAACGATCCGTAGATCAACTTGTGTTATTGTGGGGTGCCCCCCTGCCCCCGTATATAAAGGAGGGAGGGGGAGGTGCGGCCGGCCTAGGAGGGGGCGCGCCAAGGGGAGTCCTACTCCCACCGGGAGTAGGACTCCCTCCTTCCTTGTTGGAGTAGGAGAAGTGGAAAGAGGGGGAGAGGAGGAAGGAAAGGGGGGCCGCACCCCTTGTCCAATTCGGACCAGAGGGGGGCTGCGCTCCTCCTTCCTTTCGGCCTCTCTCCTCTATTCCCGTATGGCCCAATAAGGCCCATATACTCCCCGGCGAATTCCCGTAACTCTCCGGTACTCCGAAAAATACCCGAATCACTCGGAACCTTTCCGAACTCTGAATATAGTCGTCCAATATATCGATCTTTACGTCTCGACCATTTCGAGACTCCTCGTCATGTCGCCGATCTCATCCGGGACTCCGAACTCCTTCGGTACATCAAAACTCATAAACTCATAATATAACTGTCATCGAAACCTTAAGCGTGCGGACCCTACGGGTTCGAGAACTATGTAGACATGACCTAGAACTATTCTTGGTCAATAACCAATAGCGGAACCTGGATGCCCATATTGGCTCCTACATATTTTACGAAGATCTTTATCGGTCAAACCGCATAACAACATACGTTGTTCCCTTTGTCATCGGTATGTTACTTGCCCAAGATTTGATCGTCGGTATCCAATACCTAGTTCAATCTCGTTACCGGCAAGTCTCTTTACTCGTTACGTAATGCATCATCCCGTAACCAACTCATTGGTCACATTGCTTGCAAGGCTTATAGTGATGTGCATTACCGAGAGGGCCCAGAGATACCTCTCCGACAATCGGAGTGACAAAACCTAATCTCGAAATACGCCAACCCAACATGTACCTTTGGAGACACCTGTAGTACTCCTTTATAATCACCCAGTTACGTTGTGACGTTTGGTAGCACCCAAAGTGTTCCTCCGGTAAACGGGAGTTGCATAATCTCATAGTTACAGGAACATGTATAAGTCATGAAGAAAACAATAGCAGAATACTAAACGATCGTGTGCTAAGCTAACGGAATGGGTCATGTCAATCACATCATTCTCCTAATGATGTGATCCCGTTAATCAAATGACAACTCATGTCTATGGTTAGGAAACATAACCATCTTCGATTAACGAGCTAGTCAAGTAGAGGCATACTAGTGACACTCTGTTTGTCTATGTATTCACACATGTATTATGTTTCCGGTTAATACAATTCTAGCATGAATAATAAACATTTATCATGATATAAGGAAATAAATAATAACTTTATTATTGCTCTAGGGCATATTTCCTTCAGTCTCCCACTTGCACTAGAGTCAATAATCTAGTTCACATCGCCATGTGATTTAACATCAATAGTTCACATCTTTATGTGGTTAACACCCATAGTTCACACCGACATGTGACCAACACCCAAAGGGTTTACTAGAGTCAGTAATCTAGTTCACATCGCTATGTGATTAACACCCAAAGAGTACTAAGGTGTGATCATGTTTTGCTTGTGAGATAATTTTAGTCAACGGGTCTGTCACATTCAGATCCGTAAGCATTTTGCAAATTCCTATGTCTACAATGCTCTGCACGGAGCTACTCTAGCTAATTGCTCCCACTTTCAATATGTATCCAGATTGAGACTTAGAGTCATCTGGATCAGTGTAAAAGTTTGCACCGATGTAACTTTTACAACGAACTCTTTTATCACCTCCATAATCGAGAAATATCTCCTTAGTCCTCACTAAGGATATTCTTGACCGATGTCCAGTGATCTACTATTAGATCAAAATTGTATTCCTTTGTTAAACTCAGAGCAAGGTATACAATAGGTCTGGTTCACAGCATAGCATACTTTATAGAACCTATGACTGAGGCATAGGGAATGACTTTTCATTCTCTTTCTATTTTCTGCCATGGTCGGGTCTTGAGTCTTACTCAACTTCATAACTTGCAACACAGGCAAGAACTCCTTCTTTGACTGTTCCATTTTGAACTACTTCAAAATCTTGTCAAGGTATGCATTCGTTGAAAAACTTATCAAGCGTCTTGATCTATATCTATAGATCTTGATGCTCAATATGTATGCAGCTTCACCGAGGTCTTTCTTTGAAAAACTCCTTTCAAACACTCCTTTATGCTTTGCAGAATAATTCTACATTATTTCCGATCAACAATATGTCATTCACATATACTTATCAGAAAGGCTGTAGTGCTCCCACTCACTTTCTTGTAAATACAGGCCTTTCCAAAAGTCTGTATAAAACCATATGCTTTGATCAACTCATCAAAGCATATATTCCAACTCCGAGATGCTTGCACCAGTCCATAGATGGAGCGCTAGAGCTTGCACAATTTGTGAGCACCTTTAGGATTGACAAAACCTTCTGGTTGCATCATATACAACTCTTCTTTAAGAAAACCATTAAGGAATGCAGTTTTGTTTATCCATTTGCCAGATTTCATAAAATGCGGCAATTGCTAACATGATTCAGATAGACTTAAGCATAGATACGAGTGAAAAAACTCTCATCGTAGCCAACACCTTGAACTTGTCGAAAACCTTTTGCGACAATTCTAGCTTTGTAGATAGTAACACTATCAGCGTCCGTCTTCCTCTTGAAGATCCATTTAATCTCAATGTCTCGCCGATCATTGGCAAGTCAATCAAAGTCCATACTTTGTTTTCATACATGGATCTTATCTCAGATCTCATGGCCTCAAGCCATGTTGCGGAATCTGGGCTCATCATCGCTTCCTCATAGTTCGTAGGTTCATCATGTTCTAGTAACATGACTTCCAGAACATGATTACCGTACCACTCTGGTGCGGATCTTACTCTGGAAGACCTACAAGGTTTGGCAGCAACTTGATCTGAAGTTTCATGATCATCATCATTAACTTCCTCACTAATTGGTGTAGTAATCACTGGAACTGATTTCTATGATGAACTACTTTCCAATAAGGGAGCAGGTACAGTTACCTCATCAAGTTCTACTTTCCTCCCACTCACTTCTTTCGAGAGAAACTTCTTCTCTAGAAAGGATCCATCTTAGCAACGAATAATTTGCCTTCGGATCTGTGATAGAAGGTGTACCCAACAGTTTCCTTTGGGTATTCTATGAAGACGCACTTCTCCGATTTGGGTTCGAGCTTATCAGGTTGAAACTTTTTCACATAAGCATCGCAACTCCAAACTTTAAGAAACGACAACTTAGGTTTACTGCTAAACCATAGTTCATACCGTGTCGTCTCAAAGGATTTAGATGGTGCCCTATTAAACGTGAATGCAGTTGTCTCTAATGCATAACCCCAAAACGATAGTGGTAAATCGGTAAGAGACATCATAGATTGCACTATATCCAATAAAGTACTTGTTATGACGTTCGGACACACCATTACATTGTGGTGTTCCAGATGGCGTGAGCTGTGAAACTATTCCACATTGTTTTAATTGAAGACCAAACTCGTAACTCAAATATTCGTCTCCGCGATCAGATCGTAGAAATTTTATTTTCTTGTTACGATGATTTTTCCACTTCACTCTGAAATTCTTTGAACCTTTCAATTATTTCAGACTTATGTTTCATCAAGTAGATATACCCATATCTGCTCAAATCATTTTGTGAAGGTCAGAAAATAATGATACTTGCCACGAGCATCAACACTCATTGAATCGCATACATCGGTATGTATTATTTCCAATAAGTCAGTAGCTCGTTCCATTGTTCCGGAGAACGGAGTTTGTAGTCATCTTGCCCAATAGGCACGGTTCGCAAGCATCAAATGATTCATAACCAAGTGATTCTGAAAATCCATCTTTATGGAGTTTCTTCATGCGCTTTATACCGATATGACCCAAACGGCAGTGCCACAAATAAGTTGCACTATCATTATTAACTTTGCATCTTTTTGGCTTCAATATTATGAATATGTGTATTACTACGATCGAGATCCAACAAACCTTTTTTGTTGGTGTGTATGACCATAGAAGGTTCTATTCATGTAAATAGAACAACAATTATTCTCTAACTTAAATGAATAACCGTATTGCAACAAACATGATCAAATCATATTCATGCTCAACGCAAACACCAAATAACACTTATTTAGGTTCAACACTAATCCCGAAAGTATAGGGAGTGTGCGATGATGATCATATCAATCTTGGAACCACTTCCAACATACATCGTCACTTCACCCTCAACTAGTCTCTGTTTATTCTGCAATCCCGTTTCGAGTTACTAATCTTAGCAACTGAACTAGTATAAAATACTGAGGGGTTGCTATAAACACTAGTAAAGTACACATCAATATCAAATATACTTATGTTCACTTTGCCATCCTTCTTATCCACCAATCACTTGGGGTAGTTCCGCTTCCAGTGACCAGTCCCTTTGTAGTAGAAGCACTTAGTCTCAGGCTTAGGACCAGATTTGGGCTTCTTCACTTGAGCAGCAACTTGCTTGCCGTTCTTCTTGAAGTTCCCCTTTCTTTCCCTTTGCCCTTTTTCTTGAAACTAGTGATCTTGTCAACCATCAACACTTGATGCTCTTTCTTGATTTCTAACTTCGTTGATTTCAACATCACGAAGCGCTCGGGAATCGTTTTCGTCATCCCTTGCATACTATAGTTCATCACAAAGTTCTACTAACTTGGTGATGGTGACTAGAGAATTCTGTCAATCACTATCTTATCTGGAAGATTAACTTCCACTTGATTCAAGCGATTGTAGTACCCAGACAATCTGAGCACGTGCTCACTAGTTGAGCGATTCTCCTCCATCTTTTAGCTATAGAACTTGTTGGAGACTTCATATCTCTCAACTCGGGTATTTGCTTGAAATATTAACTTCAACTCCTGGAACATCTCATATGGTCCATGACGTTCAAAACGTCTTTGAAGTCCCGATTCTAAGCCGTTAAGCATGGTGCACTAAACTATCAAGTAGTCATCATATTGAGCTAGCCAAATGTTCATAATGTCTGCATCTGCTCCTGCAATAGGTCTGTCACCTAGTGGTGCATTAAGGACATAATTCTTCTGTGCAGCAATGAGGATAAACCTCAGATCACGGATCCAATCCGCATCATTGCTACTAACATCTTTCAACACAATTTTCTCTAGGAACATATAAAAATAAACATATGAAAGCAACAACGCAAGCTATTGATCTACAACATAATTTGCAAAACACTACCGGGTACTAAGTTCATGATAAATTTAAGTTCAATTAATCATATTACTTAAGAACTCCCACTTAGAAAGACATCCCTCTAATCCTCTAAGTGATCACGTGATCCAAATCAACTAAACCATAACCGATCATCACGTGAGATGGAGTAGTTTTCAATGGTGAACATCACTATGTTGATCATATCTACTATATGATTCACGCTCGACCTTTCGGTCTCCGTGTTCCGAGGCCATATCTGCATATGCTAGGCTCGTCAAGTTTAACCTGAGTATTCCGCGTGTGCAAAACTGTCTTGCACCCGTTGTAGATGGACGTAGAGCTTATCACACCCGATCATCACTTGGTGTCTGGGCATGACGAACTTTGGCAACGGTGCATACTCAGGGAGAACACTTCTTGATTATTAAGTGAGAGATCATCTTAAAATGCTACCATCAATCAAAGCAAGATAAGATGCATAAAGGATAAACATCACATGCAATCAATATAAGTGATATGATATGGCCATCATCATCTTGTGCCTTTGATCTCCATCTTCAATGGTGAACATCACTATGTTGATCATATCTACTATATGATTCACGCTTGACCTTTCGGTCTTAGTGTTTCGAAGCCATATATGCATATGCTAGACTCGTCAAGTTTAACCCGAGTATTCTGCGTGTGCAAACTAGCTTGCACCCGTTGTATGTGAACGTAGAGCTTATCACACCCGATCATGTGGTGTCTCGGCACGACGAACTTTCGGAACGGTGCATACTTAGTGAGAACACTTGTACCTTGAAATTTAGTGGGAAATCATCTTATAATGCTACCATCAATCAAAGCAAAATAAGATGCATAAAAGATAAACATCACATGCAATCAATATAAGTGATATGATATGGCCATCATCATCTTGTGCTTGTGATCTCCATCTTCAAAGCACCGTCGTGATCACCATCATCACCGGCGCGACACCTTGATCTCCACCGTAGCATCGTTGTCGTTACGCCATCTATTGCTTCTACGACTATCGCTACCGCTTAGTGATAAAGTAAAGCAATTACAGGGCGTTTGTATTTCATACAATAAAGCGACAACCATATGGCTCCTGCCAGTTGCCGATAACTTCGGTTACAAAACATGATCATCTCATACAATAAAATATAGCATCACGTCTTGACCATATCACATCACAACATGCCCTGCAAAAACAAGTTAGACGTCCTCTACTTTGTTGTTGCAAATTTTACGTGGCTGCTACGGGCTTAGCAAGAACCGTTCTTATCTACGCATCAAAACCACAACGATAGTTCGTCAAGTTAGTGCTGTTTTAACCTTCGCAAGGACCGGGCGTAGCCACACTCGATTCAGCTAAAGTGAGAGAGACACACACCCGTCAGCCACCTTTAAGCACGAGTGCTCGCAACGGTGGAACCAGTCTCGCGTAAGCGTACGCGTAATGTCGGTCCGGGCCGCTTCATCTCACAATACCGCCGAACCAAAGTATGACATGCTGGTAAGCAGTATGACTTGTATCGCCCACAACTCACTTGTGTTCTACTCGTGCATATAACATCAACGCATAAAACCTGGCTCGGATGCCACTGTTGGGTAACGTAGTAATTTCAAAAAAATTCCTACGCACACGCAAGATCATGGTGATGGCATAGCAACAAGAGGGGAGAGTATTGTCCACGTACCCTCGTAGACCGTAAACGGAAGCGTTATGACAACGCGGTTGATGTAGTCGTACGTCTTCACGATCCGACTGATCCAAGTACCGAACGTACGGCACCTCCGAGTTCAGCACACGTTCAGCTCGATGACGATCCCCGGACTCCGATCCAGCAAAGTGTCGGGGATGAGTTCAGTCAGCACGACGGTGTGGTGACGATGATGATGCTCTACCGGCGCAGGGCTTCGCCTAAACTCCGCGACGATATGACCGAGGTGGAATATGGTGGAGGGGGGCACCGCACACGGCTAAGGAACGATCCGTAGATCAACTTGTGTTATTGTGGGGTGCCCCCTGCCCCCGTATATAAAGGAGGGAGGGGGAGGTGCGGCCGGCCTAGGAGGGGGCGCGCCAAGGGGATACCTACTCCCACCGGGAGTAGGACTCCCTCCTTCCTTGTTGGAGTAGGAGAAGTGGAAAGAGGGGGAGAGGAGGAAGGAAAGGGGGGCCGCACCCCTTGTCCAATTCGGACCAGAGGGGGGCTGCGCGCCTCCTTCCTTTCGGCCTCTCTCCTCTATTCCCGTATGGCCCAATAAGGCCCATATACTCCCCGGCGAATTCCCATAACTCTCCGGTACTCCGAAAAATACCCGAATCACTCGGAACCTTTCCGAACTCCGAATATAGTCGTCCAATATATCGATCTTTACGTCTCGACCATTTCGAGACTCCTCGTCATGTCCCCGATCTCATCCGGGACTCCGAACTCCTTCGGTACATCAAAACTCATAAACTCATAATATAACTGTCATCGAAACCTTAAGCGTGCGGACCCTACGGGTTCGAGAACTATGTAGACATGACCTAGAACTATTCTTGGTCAATAACCAATAGCGGAACCTGGATGCCCATATTGGCTCCTACATATTCTACGAAGATCTTTATCGGTCAAACCGCATAACAACATACGTTGTTCCCTTTGTCATCGATATGTTACTTGCCCGAGATTTGATCGTCGGTATCCAATACCTAGTTCAATCTCGTTACCGGCAAGTCTCTTTACTCGTTACGTAATGCATCATCCCGTAACCAACTCATTGGTCACATTGCTTGCAAGGCTTATAGTGATGTGCATTACCGAGAGGGCCCAGAGATACCTCTCCGACAATCGGAGTGACAAAACCTAATCTCGAAATACGCCAACCCAACATGTACCTTTGGAGACACCTGTAGTACTCCTTTATAATCACCCAGTTACGTTGTGACGTTTGGTAGCACCCAAAGTGTTCCTCCGGTAAACGGGAGTTGCATAATCTCATAGTTATAGGAACATGTATAAGTCATGAAGAAAGCAATAGAAGAATACTAAACGATCGTGTGCTAAGCTAACGGAATGGGTCATGTCAATCACATCATTCTCCTAATGATGTGATCCCGTTAATTAAATGACAACTCATGTCTATGGTTAGGAAACATAACCATCTTCGATTAACGAGCTAGTCAAGTAGAGGCATACTAGTGACACTCTGTTTGTCTATGTATTCACACATGTATTATGTTTCCGGTTAATACAATTCTAGCATGAATAATAAACATTTATCATGATATAAGGAAATAAATAATAACTTTATTATTGCTCTAGGGCATATTTCCTTCATTTAAGTCCTTCTAAGAATTTATTAAACATGCTTTCAACCATGGTTGTCATGGAGGTTTTCAATGTGTCCAAGGCCACATTAAATTCCTCACGGGACACCATGGTTCCCCATTACCCGTAGACGAGATCGGATTCACACCGGAGTGCTCCTCCTTCTCACCGTCTACGGTGTCAACCATACTCTTCGGACGGCAAAGTCCTTAATAAAGAGACGAGGCTCTGATACCAATTGAAAGGATCGATATAGTTGACTAGAGGGGGGGTGAATAGGCAACTAAAAAAATTTTAGCTTTTCTTTACCAAATTAAACTTTGCATCAAAGTAGGTTGTCTAGATAAGCAACTAGGTGAACAACCTATATGATGCAACGACAACAAGCACACGAGCAAGCAAGGGAAACAACACAAGTAAGCTTGCAAAAATAAAGGCGCGAGATAACCAAGAGTGGAGCCGGTGGAGACGAGGATGTGTTACCGAAGTTCCTTCCTTTGAAGGGAAGTACGTCTCCGTTGGAGCGGTGTGGAGGCACAATGCTCCCCAAGAAGCCACTAGGGCCACCGTATTCTCCTCACACCCTCACACAATATGCGATGCCGTGACTCCACTATTGGTGCCCTTGAAGGCGGCGACCGAACCTTTACAAACAAGGTTGGGGCAATCTCCACAACTTAATTGGAGGCTCCCAGCAACACCACGAAGCTTCACAACAATGGAGTATGGCTCCGAGGTGACCTCAACCGTCTAGGGTGCTCAAACACCCAAGAGTAACAAGATCAGCTAGGGATTAGTGGGGGAATCAAATTTCTCTTGGTGGAAGTGTAGATCGGGGCCTTCTCAACCAATCCCAAGCAAATCAACAAGTTTGATTGGCTAGGAAGAGAGATCGGGCGAAAATGGAGCTTGGAGCAACAATGGAGCTTTTGGGGGAAGAGGTAAGTCAACTTTGGGGAAGAAGACACCTTTATATAGTGGGGAAAACAATCCAACCGTTACCCCCCAAACAGCCACGCATAGAGCGGTACTACCGCTTGGGCAGGGCGGTACTACCGCTGACAAGCGGTACTACCGTTCCCTCCCAGCGGTACTGCCGCGCTGACGAGGGTTGCAGGGTCCTGGACCCAGAGCGGTACTACCGCGGAAGTATGGGCGGTACTACCGCTTAGAGCGGTACTACCGCCACTACTGCCGCTACTAGTACCGTAAAACCCGACACGAAAAACAGCGGTCTCGAGTCGAGGCGGTAGTAGCCCGGAACCACTGCGGTACTACGGCCGAAGACCGCAAGCGGTACTACCGCTTGACGTGCTTCGGCAGTACTACCGCTGAGGACCGCGGTACTACCACTGGGACAGGACAGGGCAGGCAAGGAGAGGAAAGATAGCTCCAATGAAGCGGAAAGGAACATCGGGTGTGATAAGGATGTGTACGTGTTGATTCCACCTTAGCCTTACCAAAGCGGATCCCTCTTGATAGTACGGTGACTCCTACTAAACTAGTCCACCAACAGAGAAACGAAGGAGCTACACCGTCTTGAATAAAACACCGAGGGGAGGTAATCGTCTCGTGCCAAAGGATGAATCTCTGAAAGAACTCAACGCACACGATTAGTCCGCATAAGCATTGTCATCAATCACCAAAACACCTTGGGGATAAATATGCCTTTACAGGGGGGGTTCGCGCTCGGGGTGCTCCCTAGTGAACGAATTGGTTCGCTTGCTTCACGGGATCGAGCGGAGTCACTGGGAGCTCCTATAGCTTGAGTTTTTCGACACCCAGGCGCCCCCGCTTGTGGCTGGCCCAAGAATAGAGACAAACGCTCGATAGTTACTCTGGTTTGCTCGATCATCTTGACACGGTTGCAGTTGACCACCTGATTGGTCAATCGTTCACCAGTGAAAAAACGAAACAAATAAACAATAACAACAAACTAAAATTCAAAAAAATGTTCACAGATTTGAAAAAGAAACACAGACCTAAAAAAAGTTCACGAATTTGAAAAAAAATCACCGAGTTTTTAAAACGTTCAAATTTTTTAAAAAGTTCATTGAATTGGAAATACTTCATCAAACCTGAAAAAAATCATCGATTTCAAAAAAGTTCAAAAAAACTGAAAAAAACATTAATCTTGAAAAAAAATCACGATTTTTAAAAAAGTTCATACAGTTTGAAAAGAACAGGAAGGAAAAGAAAAAAATGTTGAAATCCCAGGTGAAAACAGAAAAACAATTGGGCCGCCCCGCTAAGGGTGTGTGCGCCCTGTACTGACAACCCTCTAAGTGGCACTTAAGGCGCCGTTTAGGGATTGCCCGAGTCATTCGCTGGCAGCAGGGCTCTCAGGGAACGGACGCCAGTTATTAGGGTCCAAATTTCAAGGTTTTGTGTGCTAGCTTCTTTTACAAAGGTGTTGAGGTACATCGCCTATTGTCGATGGCGAGTCAAACAGGATAATTTATTGGAAAAACAGAAAACATGAGAGAATCTGATTTCGTTAAAAAGAGTCTCTAGGCTTTGGGCTTTAGGGCACATGTGTTCTAAACAGATTGTGGGCTCCCGATCTACGTCAAGATTTAGAAAGCCGTTTGTGTATTTCCTGTATTCACGGTCCTATTCGTGTGCACATATCTGTAATCACATCATAAACGGGAAGCAATATACCTTTCTGTGACACCAGGGACCGTTTCTCAAGTGATAGATACTTCGATCAACAGTCGGTGCAAGAAGTGTGTACGTAGTAAAACCGTAGAGTTGTACTGAAACCGTTCACTCTGTTCTTCTTCTTGAAGTCCCATGTTCTTTTTTTTTTTGGTTAGAACCCTTGTGTTCTATGAGTAGTGGATAGAGGAAAATGACCGAAGCTATTCTGTTATGAGTGACCGAGAGGCCTCAATGATAGTAACAACAACGAGAGAGCCGGAGAGGTATAACAGAACCTTATCCGGCACAGGTTTGCTGTTTTGTGGTATGTTCCATCTTCTTCGAATATTCTTGTTGGGACAAGTTTTGCATATGGTTGCTATATATTCAATCTAAGTTTCTTCTTTCGACTTCTACTCGTTTGTCCTCTTTCAAGAACTCGGGTCTTTGGCTTATTGAATCTTTCTACTAAGGAAAGTATTGTTGTCGAATCTGAGAAATGAAATAGTAATGGATGTATGTACTTTACAAGTCTAGAACATGTTTGTAAGTATACTGCAAATAGAAACTTGGACACTCGGGACAGCATGTTCTTAGATTGATCTCTATCCCAATGGGCCCAACGGCCCATTGGGCCCTTGACCCACACCCTGATCGGGGGCGTCCAGCCCAAGCAAGGCTGGTGGGCCCCTGTCGCGCTGTGCCATATAGAGGTGGGGACCACGGCACAAGGTATGAGGTTCGCCGCCGCCACCTCACTTCTAACCCCGATCAGGAGGGAGGCGCTGAAGCGACGGGAAGCACCGCCCCCACCTCACCCACTCTCTAACATGCAAAGAAAAAATTTCTTGTCACCGGAAAAGAGCCTTGGGCTCGCCGGCAAAGAAGCGCCGCTGCTGGAAGAAGCGCCGCTGCTGGACCGTGCAGTTCCTCTCGATCGCATCGGCAAGCCGAGGCGCACCCCGACAGGGGCAAAGACATTTTGAACATAGAGAGCTCACTGCCTTCTGACTCCCCAACATGCTGCTAAAATGCCATGCAGCAGATTACATGCGGACAAGTAGAAAACTATCTTTACCAGCATATGCAAAACGAAACATAACAACACAGGATGCAATAAGTCACTTTATTTGGTACATTAAAGTTGCAAACCTGAAATTAATTTCCATTTGACTGCAATCCTCGGTATTATATTATGTTCTGTCTCTACAAAGAAGAAACGCAGTCCACACAGGACACAGACCTTATTGAGCTTAGGGGAAAAACAATGTATATAGTTCTCTTCTAATTGCATAAATATAGTCTTCTCTCTCTCTCTCTCTCGCTAGTTTTCATATATAAGCTCTCCACTGAGTTCCGCTCGGTGTCCAAAACTTTCATATCTAAACCATGACTGCGCCACTGCCTTCCTCCCTCATCTACCGACGCGGCGGGGGTCTCCTCCCGCCGGGGGCTTGATCTTCCTCGTCGGATTCGACGTCTCCATACTGCCACAGCCGCAGCCTCTCCTTCTTCGCCTTCTCCTGGAACTGCTCCAGGTTCTCGAGAGCCGTCTTCCTCTCCTTGGTGTCCCATCTCTTGCCCCTTTCAAGTCGGGCAAGCCCTTCCTGCACATATTAGCATGAGCGTATTAGGTTTAGGGATCAAGATGGGTTTTACAAAATACATAAATATGCATCTAGGTTATCTACCAGTCTTAATAATGTTAATGCGGAATATCATTGAAATATAACTCGCATGCCGACCTCAAAAAAAGTAACCAACACGTTATAACTCATACGATGTTTCCATAACCCCCAGAATCCATATGTTTCTTCAAGCTTAAGAAGGAAGAAACTAGCGGATAACAATCCTAAATAAGCATTTTCAAAGTTACAATTCCAAAATAAAAATATGGAGAGGGTAGGCAAGTGATATTCCATTACTATTGTATCATTTTCAAGATCAATCTTAAGAAAATGTGAGTCATACTGGGTTATTGTGCAAACCTACTCAAACTGCTTAAGAAATATTCTCCAACCTATTTTCATAGCAAATTATTTCCATAAAGGAAGCTCCTCATGGAAAGATCAAAGCAGACTTTGCATGAACCCACCAGCCAATAAACAAAGCTAACAAGCAATTCATAATGCATAACAGGCAATAGCACAAACCTCAAGCATGGCAGCATTGATGCTGGATTCTGTCTCTGGATCAACAAGAGTCACAATGAGAACAGGTCCAGTGCCTTGTCCCTTCACTTTTCCACCAGTAGTGTCACGCTCTTCGATCATTGCCCGGTATTGTTTTGAACTGCTTAGCAAGCATTCGCTAAGATACTCTGCTGCTTCCTGACCATTATCATCTTCCAGACCAGGCACTTTGATGAAGGCAAGGCTGCACAGCTGAGCAAGAGGAGGAGAGGAGGATACTGATGGGTCTGCAGGCCGTATGCGGTTGTAAGGAACAACTTCTTGGTTACCAAAATCAATGTAGAATACTTCAAATTTGTCATCTACAGACTCTACAGCTCCTCGGGGTCCATTAACAATCTGCAGGAATTATGATGGAAGTGCTCCTTAGGATATTGTATCATTTTATTATAAACAAATATGTAAAACTAATTAGTCATCATGAGAAGAACAAATATAAGCATGTAGTATGGAACTGAAATGGGACATCAAGCATGCATTTTCAATAATACTGTCAACTTGGCAAGATACTGCAAATAGCATTGTCATGTGCACTGTTAGGTACTCAAGTCTGACAGTCAGCATCTATCACTTCACCTAAATGATCCTAACAAGCACACCAATTCCTAAGGTCCAGCGGCTTAAGTAGAAACTGATATTTGTTAAATGCGTCAAGTTAACAGCTAATGACAGGTCTAAGTATCTATTAAAGACATTGCTGAAACCAGAGTCTGAATTTAATAGCCAATCTATGACCTTGATACAAGAATAATTAGTTAGTTTTAACATGAGTGAATGAACTGTAGTCATACCATGGCTCTATTCCAAGAGTTGTCGAGGCTAAACTGAGCAAGGACTATTTCTCCCTTCCCAGGATTAAAAGCACCAATGACTGGTGCCTCCTTAAGTTTCAAGGATGCAAGCTGTTGTTGGATGGAAGCTACTCTCTGGTCACCTACTGTCTGGGCATAGAACTTTCCACCACCAAGAACCTCGGTAGCAACAACCTGAAGTCAGGTAACAGAGCCATGTCAGCACTATTTTAGTAACAACAAAAATCAACTACTTCCAATGTTTTTTCATCAACAAACCTTGAGAATTTCCTTTTGTTTGGATTCAGAGGCTGACCCATTAGTAACTTCTTCACCCTCGACGTAGTTCTCCCATATCTTGATAAATAGGAGTCAGTAACAAACAAAAAAACTATTATGTACTTCCTAAAAGATGTAGCACGGTATAACTGGTTACCTTCAGTTTCTGCTGCTTTGCTAACTTTTCAGCTCTTGTGAGGACATGAGCATCTGGAATCCTATCCAAGCCAAATGAACTAAGCTTGGCCAAGCCAGACTCTAAAAGAACAGAACCCACGTTGGTCTTAGACTCCCACAAGGAACCTATGAATGTTCCAGTTCTATCAACTGTTTCAACCTCAATCTGCAAAATGATTTGGTTTCCTTCAGATATTGAGTATGAAGATATGGACAAAGTAGAGAGGCAGCAAATGCCATACCTCCACATCACGCTGTAGAATCATCCTCCTCATCAAAGCAATAGCTTCGCTCGAGTAGGGCTCATCTTTACCAGGGCACCTAACACCAGACAATGAAAAAGCAATGCTGCAAGTCTCCTTCGGAATTGTTAGTTTGAAACGATGACCACTGAAAACATATTCAACAACAGCAGTATGCCTTCTATTCCGCTGCAGGAAGGGAAGGAAATCTTTGGCCTTCTTAGAGTTAACCTGAGATATGCATTCATAACAATCTATTAATAAAGGTGCAGAGCAAATGTCAAAGGAAACTACTGGAACAAGCAAGAATGCCAACCATTGTTAAATCTGTTATATGCATCACAGGAGGAAGTTTGTCAGAGTGAATTCCTTTCTTTGCTTTCTCAGCACGTGAGTGAGCCGCTAATAGAGCATCAAAATAATGTGATCTTTCCTCGTAGTCACGGTGTTTTGATATCTCAGCGAAGCCCCGTGAGAGCAAAAGCTCAGCAACATTAATTTTAGGCTGGGTGCCTGTGCTTGGAGCAGAAGATGTGTCATCTCCGTCCGCCGGTGATGGCGAACCTAGAAAAACTGAACCATAATCCAAAACTCTGGTATCAGCCGAGTTCATTACAGGCACAGCATTCTGTCCATCCATGGTGCTGATCCTTCTAGAATATTCCATTTCCACAGTCACCTGAAATTTTGAAAAAAGGGATATATCAGTCACTTCTCAACTAAGAAATCAACTTCTCATCATTGTAACTTCAGTAAGAATATGAGCAGCCCATACATACCTGTTTGCCAATCAACCGTGTGCGCAAGAATTCCTTAGATTCACGAGCAAATTTGTCGGGCTTGTTGTCCTCCCTGCGAGGATTGCCGAGTTTAGGAGCTCTAATACTTGAAAGATTAACCCGACGTTCTGCTGAAGGACTTCCATAAGGAGCAGCATCATCAGCAACAATAATACAATCTCCACTCACAACTTCTACCACCTACAAAGACATCAATATGAACCAAATTAGTTAAGTCACAAGAATCATGATCAAAAGACTGCTACTGAGAACATGAAACCCACTTTTCCAGTGAATTTCTGATCATGGATTGGCTTCGAATTTGTCACTGGTGGCTTAAATCCAGTCCAAATTCTCAGCTGTTCCTTTTTTGCCTGAAGTTCAGCATTCTTCAGCTTTATTTTAACTTCAACATCTAGCATGTTCGCACTCCACTCCACATATTTCGCAAGACCCTGTAATGGGAAGGTTACAGAACAGTTAACAAATGCAAAATGTCTGAAAAAGTAAATAATAGCTATTCTTGCTTCTTAGAATGAATAACATGAACCCGAAATGAATATGGATAAATAATTAGTCATACATTTTCAACAAGCTCAAGGGACAAGTCCTTAGCAGTGTCACCATCTGGGTAATACACCGAACCAATTATATTACTGAAACTGTCTGTCCCCTCCACCACAATCCGCACCTAGAGAAAAAAATACAAAACAAAACTGATTAAAAATGATACATGTTGACTCTAAAGATGGGATAAAACAACTGAAAGAAAAGGTGGCTTACATCTCTGTTCAGAACTCGAGTCTCTGTGAAATGCTTAGCTTCTCTTCCAAACCTATCTGGTGGAACTTCAGTAGAGGCTGTCGATGCAGCAAGCCTTTGTGCTGTTGTCAGTGGTGCAGGAGCTTCCCCAGAATCGTCACCATTTGTAGTGCCGTTAGTAGTGCCCTCTGGTTCGGCAACAACAGTAGGATTCGGTGGTCGTCTCCCCATGGACGGAGCCTGCATTTCATCATTCTCAATATTTACTTTCCAACAGAAAACATATATATGGAATCAAATAAAAGCTATTGAGAAGCACACCTGCACTCCAGCAACATATATCTGGACAAATTGGAAACTTGGAAGCAAGTAAACACGAATGGTACTGCCATCGCGAACTTGTTCGACAATGGCTTCCAGACTCTTGCCTTTATTTGCAACTGCAAAACCCTTTGCATCAAAACCACTTAGTTCGCCAATTGCTGATGGTGGAAGATCTCTTATCGAATCTTCAGCAGCACCAGGTTCCTATAAGTTGGCAGAAAATAAGAACACAAAATTAGGTCATCGTTCAATAGAACATTTGTGTCATGCAATTGAAAAGATGGTTGCAGGACAGCAGGAACCCCAAAAGAAAGCAAACCTTGCTCCAACGGCCTAAACCCTGTTGCTTAGCAACTTCCTCCAACCTTAGAAGCTCAGAGACATTTGGGAGTGGTTCACCCCCCTTGGGGCCTTGCTCCTTCACCTGATAAAATAAATAAGATCAAAATTTAAGAGAACATTTGGCACAACAAAACAATTGAGGAAAAAGTAAATGGTCATCACCCTTGCCCATCCTGCAGCAACCACCAAGTAGGCAACGTTCTTGTCGCCAAGGTAGACAGTGCCAAATTCTCGTCCGATGTTAGGAGCTGTGTAATCCACTCTAAATGTGACCTCCTGCTATATATTTTAGTTTTTCATTTCCAAGAGAAAATAGAAGTGGTTTTTATGTTATTACATTCAATATTAATACATGCATAGGAGAATTTGGAATAGATAAAGAAAGACACATCATGTACCTTTCCTACGCAGAGTTTCCTCAGATACTCCCTGCTTTCCCAAGCAAATGGCTCATCCACTCCACCACGACGAGCCTAGAGCACCACAAATATTTGGATTCAACAGACAAGAAAAGATGGAGAAAAGAACAAAATGTACTGCACAAATAATATCAACAATTTATTATAGATGTATTCCTAAGTGTCATATTATACAAACAGAACACAGTCAAACAGTGGGAATGAAAATGCAATGATGGAGAGAAATTCTTGTGCCAAATACTAACTTCCATTGGCTCACAAGCGTAGCATGTAAACATAATTCACTATAGAGAAGGGTGGAAGCAGACCGTGGGCAATCAAATCAAGGCTTCAACTCAGGCCCTAGATCCAAAAGCCCATAGAAACTACCATGTATAACAAAAAAATGACTAACATATTACATCCCTAGATGAGCAGGCCTATATCTAACTCTGCCCCTGACAATACACTAAACCAGTGACTTCCTCTAAATTAATGGAGGAAATGAACACATGCAATAGGTTGAAACGTAAACCACATTCCCCTTGTCTAAAAGGGCAGGTTGAATCTTACCAGCCTTGGGGCCATAAGGTACGACAGGGTGATGGACTTCTCTGGCGGGATCTCTGCCTTCGTGCTCCCCATGATGAGAAGGCAGTCTCCAGACGTCACAGCCTTCACCTTGCCCCTTAGCCATCCTGAAGCTCCTGTGTTTGCTGCCATGATAGC
Organism: Triticum dicoccoides; assembly: GCF_002162155.2. Classification (NCBI taxonomy): domain Eukaryota; kingdom Viridiplantae; phylum Streptophyta; class Magnoliopsida; order Poales; family Poaceae; genus Triticum; species Triticum dicoccoides. The sequence continues at coordinate 23,021,599 of NC_041387.1, forward strand.
ACCTGTATTTGCAATCAGAAGGAAACAGAACTTCATTAGCTGTCAAGTCAAATTTAGTTGAGACCTCCATATAATTCAACAATCTTGTGCTAATACATGCATGTTTCATAATTTTAATTGCATTTGGATTTCACAGGCCATAGGTGGCTAGAAAGAAAGAAAAACATGACCGGTCACATGTGAGTTGAAAATGATTAATCACCACAATGTTAACATTTTGACATAAATGGCTGCTGCTGTTTAAATGTTGCAAAATCAATGCACTCCAATCCTAACATCACAGAACCTTTCAGCCACGGCTCAGAGCATAGCGGAAGGGCGGAGCAATGCACACAAAATGTACGAATCTAAATACAACCTGATACCCACAGAAATTCGTCCAGGCAGACATGAACAGAGCTGTAACACTAGCAGCCTGTGTAAATCTGTAACTAGCCAATTATTAAAGAACCTCGTTAGAATTCCTGAGCCTCCGGATCTGTGACCCGGCTGACCTGAACTGATTGCGCTGTCTCCCTCTCTTGTGTAGCCGTGAGCCATGGCTAAAAAGCCGGCTGCCATGCACCCAAAAATTGTGGTGGGCACAAGGCTAAACCCTCCGGGCGCAGCTTTCCCCCATGTTTCCTTTTCCGGAACGTGTTCATTTTTAGCAACTTCCCATGTGGTGCAAGGGCCTGATGTGATGCCCCCACCCCACCCTACCTACACGCTGACCAACAAACATGTCCCTACAGATCTGCGACGCTCGCCGCTGACAGTGATAACCCCCCTGCCGCCTCGTTTTGCGGGAAAGCACCGCCGTATAAAAAATTGCACGAAAAAAACCACTAGATCTACTACGTTAAACCCAACACAAAAAAAATATCGACGGTACCTCCGAACGGATCTAGGAAAAATCTACCGTAAACGACCACGAACTACCGCTCGAACGAAAACAGAGCCCGGAAACTGTCAAATCAGGAGCACGCTGCTCAACATCTATCGCGCGGATGGGCGGGCAAAAACTGCAGGGATCGCGAGAACAGCGCAGATTACACCTGCGCATCCTCCGAGCTTCGAAGGCTGGATTACAACTAGCAGAGGAGGAGATCGGGAATGGAACCAGGGCGCATCTGGCAGCCAGATTAGAACGGGCAATTCACCGGCCGGCGAACTAGTACGGATTCATCGGCGAGCGGCGGCGAGGGAGGGAGAAGGGGAGGGGCGCCGGCGCCGGCGAGCGGTCTCACCTTGGGGGAGGGGTCGGCCTCCGCCTCCCGATCCGAGATCCGGGAGAGGAGGGGGTTTGGCCGGCCTGATCCGGGGAGGAGGAGGAGGGGGAGGGAGGATCTCTCTCTGATCCCGATCCGAATGAGGGAGGAAAAAAAACGCTGGAGTGGAGCGACGCCCACTGCCCCCATTTATAATATCATCATCGGCATTTTTTTGGAACCTTCTCCTCCGTATTAATTCCCTCGCGGGCCGGCGGGCGGGCTCCTGGGCCGGGCTTTCCGCTGCACGCACGTGAGGATGGATGGATAGATATCGTGACGCGCAAGCGAGAAAGAGGACGAGGTTGCTGCGCGCTACGTCATAGCCTGCTGCTGGCTGGCTGGCTGGGTTTCTTTTGGGGAAGTGACGAGGTTGTAGTCTATCTACCTATCCATCCATCGCCCCAAAGGGGATGAAAGCTGTTGGGGCCTTGGGACAGATGATACAGCAGCTTTATCCACCCTACAGAGTTTGTTCAATGCTTTCCAACTGTTTCTATCATCGATCTGGGTTTAGTTGGGGTTGGTCTTCCTTTTAGTTGGGTTTGTCTTGGATGTTAGTGAGGAGGAGGATTTCGGCGTCATGTTGTTGATGATAGTTACTCCAACAATGGGAAAGGATAGAGGACTGTTGATTCTCTCTTTATTGGTTTGATTGTCACAATAACACCGGTATGATGTATCATGTATGGCCTTCCAATTACGGAGGTCGATGTTTAGCTCACAGTGTCGTCGTTTATTGGAATTTGTGTATCCACTACTTAGATTGAGATTTTACATTCACTTTCTATTAAAGTCCTCGAGTTGCAGTAAATATTGGATACGCCACTTTATACATTCATTATGGGATATGCTCGGCTATTGTGCTTTGATTGGTACCGTCGATAAGAGAAAAGGGTACATGTGGCGTTATATTTTTTTTTGGGGGGGGGGAGGGGTGTTAGCAATTATGATGAAGGTAGTTGGGAAGTGGTTGTTAGAGGCTGGAGGAAAGATCGTAGCGGGTATTTGTTGTGTGTCGCTGCCAAATTGATGCATAAATTCCCGGGAAAAAATATACAATAGACACAATTCCCATAATTATTATCATGAAATTTGTGGGGACCAGTTTCGTGGAATTCTCGATTTTAAATTATAATTCTACGCTACCGCGAAAAAACACATAGTCGTCTGCCTTCCAATGACGAGCGGAGGAAGTGTGTCACTAGGAAGCTAGCAGTTTGGAAGTGCAACTAATCCTTGGATGGCTTTGATAATTCATGACAACATATATGTTATTGAACTAATGCTTATGCAAGATAGATTTCAGAAATTTTTAATGATTCACATGGCAAGGACATGAGAATCTGGACCCCTCAAAATGCTAAGGACATATGGATTGGCAAAGCTTCAAGACTCACAGGATCACGTTGAGTCCATAGGAAAGCCAATACTATTAAAAGGGGATGAGGTTCTGATCATGACTCAAATGCTTAAGTACTTGATGATATTGCTCCAAAAACCATCAACCACTTTCTCCAAGTCATATATGTCCAAACCCTAAAAAGCCAACTCGGTCCCACCGAAAAGATCCCATCCGGACTCACCAAGTTGATCCTATACATTGCCACAGCCAAACCCAAGAGTTTCGATCTCATCGAGATGACGATCGGTTCCAGCGATTTGCACTGACCAAGTTTATGTAACCTTGTTGCTTCACTTCGGAATTACCGAGTTGAAATGATCGGAATTACCGAAACACGGGCTTGCTTAGTGTCGGATCTCGGGTTCCGGCAAAACCCTTGAGGTTCGAACACTGGGGTGCGCACGAAGATCTTCCCCCTACCGATCTCGCCTATCAGCCTCGCCACAGTCTTTAAGCTTAGCTCGATCAAATCACAACACAAGAGACACAAGGTTTATACTAGTTCAGGCCACCATTGTGGTGTAATACCCTACTCCAGTGTGGTGGTGGCGGATTGCCTCTTGGGCTGATGATGAACAATACAAGAGGAAGAACAGCCTCCTGAGGCGAGGTGTTCTTGCGCTCGGTGGTGGTTCTGGTCCGAATGGATTCGTCCCTCTATGGTGGTGGCTAGTCCTATTTGTAGAGGCCCTGGTCCTCTTCCCAAATATTGAGCGGGAAGGGATCCAACAACTGCCAATTTGAAGGGGGTAGCTAGTACAAGCTATCCTGACTAAAGGTGGTCTTCGCATGTCAAAGGCACTGGTGGTGACGCCGTCTTGGGCTCCACGATGACCTTCGTTCTATCGTCGTACTGGTCTTGATCTCGTTGCACCGGTATGGAAACCTTTGCCTGAAGCCTCGGTACTCCGCGCCTGCGCTTGCCCCCTTAGCACCAAAGGGGAAACGAGGACACTGCGCACGTTGGCGCCTGCCTAACCTTGGTCGTCATGGCTTGCGTCGCCGGAACCTCGCAAGGTACCCCTTGTTGGGGAACGTTGCAGAAAATAAAAAATTTCTACGCTTCACCAAGATCAATCTATGGAGTCATCTAGCAACGAGAGAGAGGAGTGCATCTACATACCCTTGTAGATCGCGACCGAAAGCGTTCAAGAGAACGGGGTTGAGGGAGTCGTACTCGTCGTGATCCAAATCACCGAAGATCCTAGTGCTGAACGGACAGCACCTTCGCGTTCAACACACATACGGTTGGGGAAGACGTCTCCTCCTTCTTGATCCAGCAAGGGGGAAGGAGAGGTTGATGGAGATCCAGTAGCACAACGGCGTGATGGTGGAAGTAGCGATGATCTCGGCAGGGCTTCGCCAAGCTCAGCGAGAGGGAGAGGTGGTACGGGGGGAGAGGGAGGCGCCGGGGACTAGGGTGTGGTTGCCCTCCCCCCCTGAAGGAAATATGCCCTAGAGGCAATAATAAAGTTATTATTTATTTCCTTATTTCATGATAAATGTTTATTATTCAAGCTAGAATTGTATTAACCGGAAACATAATACATGTGTGAATACATAGACAAACATAGTGTCACTAGTATGCCTCTACTTGACTAGCTCGTTAATCAAGGATGGTTAAGTTTCCTAACCATAGGCATGAGTTGTCATTTGATTAACGGGATCACATCATTAGAAGAATGATGTGATTGACTTGACCCATTCCGTTGGCTTAGCACTTGATCGTTTATTATGTTGCTATTGCTTTCTTCATGACTTATACATGTTCCTATGACTATGAGATTATGCAACTCCTCTTTACCGGAGGAACACTTTGTGTGCTACCAAATGTTACAACGTAACTGGGTGATTATAAAGGAGCTCTACAGGTGTCTCCGAAGGTACATGTTGGGTTGGAGTATTTCGAGATTAGGATTTGTCACTCTGATTGTCGAAGAGGTATCTTTGGGCCCTCTCAGTAATGCACATCACTATAAGCCTTGCAAGCAATGTAGCTAATGAGTTAGTTACGGAATGATGCATTACATAACGAGTAAAGAGACTTGCCGGTAATGAGATTGAACTAGGTATTGGATACCGACGATCGAATCTCGGGCAAGTAACATACCGATGACAAAGGGAACAACGTATGTTGTTATGCGGTCTGACCGATAAAGATCTTCGTAGAATATGTGGGAGCCAATATGAGCATCCAGGTTCCGCTATTGGTTATTGACCGGAGACGTGTCTCGGTCATGTCTACATAGTTCTCGAACCCGTAGGGTCCGCACGCTTAAGGTTTCGATGAGAGTTATATTATGAGTTTATGAGTTTTGATGTACCGAAGGAGTTCGGAGTCCCGGATGAGATCGGGGACATGACGAGGAGTCTCGAAATGGTCGAGACATAAAGATCGATATATTGGACGACAATATTCGGAGTTCAAAAAGGTTCCGAGTGATTCGGATATTTTTCGGAGTACCGGAGAGTTACGGGAATTCGCCGGGAAGTATATGGGCCTTATTGGGCCATACGGGAATAGAGGAGAGAGGCCGAAAGGAAGGAGGCATGCAGCCCCCCTCTGGTCCGAATTGGACAAGGGGTGCAGCCCCCTTTTCCTTCCTCCTCTCCCCCTCTTTCCTTCTCTCCTACTCCAACAAGGATGGCGCGCCCCTCCTGGCCGGCCGAACCCCTCCCCCTGGCTCCTTTATATACGGGGGCAGGGGGCACCTCTAGGCACAACAACAATTGATCCTTGAGATCTCTTAGCCGTGTGCGGTGCCCCCCTCCACCATAGTCCTCGATAATATTGTAGCGGTGCTTAGGCGAAGCCCTGCGATGGTAGAACATCAAGATTGTCACCACGCCGTCGTGCTGACCGAACTCTTCCCCAACACTTTGCTGGATCGGAGTCCGGGGATCGTCATCGAGCTGAACATGTGCTAGAACTCGGAGGTGCCATAGTTTTGGTGCTTGATCGGTCGGGCCGTGAAGACGTACGACTACATCAACCGCGTTGTCATAACGCTTCCGCTTTCGGTCTACAAGGGTACGTGGACAACACTCTCCCCTCTCGTTGCTATGCATCACCATGATCTTGCGTGTGCGTAGGAATTTTTTTGAAATTACTACATTCCCCAACAGTCTGAATTGCGTGTGGGGGGGCCCTTTATATAGGGGCCCTAGGGGTTGCGCCGGCCCCCTAGAGATCCCATCTCAAGGGGGCGGCAGCCAAGGGGGGGAACTTGCCCCCTAAGCTAAGGGGGGCGCCCCCACCCCTAGGGTTTCCAACCCTAGGTGCAGGGGGAGGCCCAAGGGGGGCGCACCAGCCCACTAGGGGCTGGTTCCCTTCCCTCTTCAGCCCACGGGGCCCTCCGGGATAGGTGGCCCCACCCGGTGGACCCCCGGGACCCTTCCGGTGGTCCCGGTACAACACTGGTGACCCCCGAAACTTTCCCGGTGGCCGAAACAGGACTTCCTATATACAATTCTTCACCTTCGGACCATTCCGGAACTCCTCGTGACGTCCGGGATCTCATCCGGGACTCCGAACAACTTTCGGGTTACCACATACTAATATCTCTACAACCCTAGCGTCACCGAACCTTAAGTGTGTAGACCCTACGGGTTCGGGAATCATGCAGACATGACCGAGACAGCTCTCCGGCCAATAACCAACAGCGGGATCTGGATAACCATGTTGGCTCCCACATGTTCCATGATGATCTCATTGAATGAACCAAGATGTCGAGGATTCAGGTAATCCCGTATACAATTCCCTTTGTCAATCGGTACGTTACTTGCCTGAGATTCGATCGTCGGTATCCCAATACCTTGTTTAATCTCGTTACCGGCAAGTCACTTTACTCGTACCATAATGCATGATCCCCTGACCAAACACTTGGTCACATTGAGCTCATTATGATGATGCATTACCGAGTGGGCCCAGAGATACCTCTCCGTCATACGGAGTGACAAATCCCAGTCTCGGTCCGTGTCAACCCAACAGATACTTTCGGGAATACCTGTAATATACCTTTATAGTCACCCAGTTACGTTCTGACGTTTGGTACACCCAAGGCACTCCTACGGCATCCAGGAGTTACACGATCTCATGGTCTAAGGAAATGATACTTGACATTGGAAAAGCTCTAGCAAACGAACTACACAATCTTGTGCTATGCTTAGGATTGGGTCTTATCCATCACATCATTCTCCTAATGATGTGATCCCATCATCAATGACATCCAATGTCCATAGTCAGGAAACCATGACTATCTGTTGATCAACGAGCTAGTCAACTAGAGGCTCACTAGGGACATGTTGTGGTCTATGTATTCACACATGTATTACGATTTCCGAATAACATAATTATAGCATGAATAACAGACAATTATCATGAACAAGGAAATATAATAATCATTTTATTATTGCCTCTAGGCATATTTCCAACAGTCTCCCACTTGCACTAGAGTCAATAATCTAGTGTTGTCACAGAAGAGAGTGATCGGCCCCGACGCATTGGGTATGACTCCTAGGTCGGTGATGAACTCCTTCATCTAGATTGCTTCATGCGCTACCTTAGAGGCTGCCATGTACTCCGCCTCACATGTAGATCCCGCCACGACACTTTGCTTGCAACTGCACCAGCTTACTGCCCCTCCATGCAAAATATACATGTATCCGGTTTGTGACTTAGAGTCATCCAGATCTGTGTCGAAGCTAGAGTCGACGTAACACTTTACGACGAGCTCTTCGTCACCTCCATAAATGAGAAACATATCCTTAGTCCTTTTCAGGTACTTCAGGATATTCTTGACCGCTGTCCAGTGTTCCATGCCGGGATTACTTTGGTTCCTTCCTACCAAACTTACGGCAAGGTTTACATCAGGTCTGGTACACAGCATGGCATACATAATAGACCCTATAGCCGAGGCATAGGGGATGACACTCATCTTTTCTTTATCTTCTGCCGTGGTCGGGCATTGAGCCGAGCTCAATTTCACACCTTGCAACACAGGCAAGAACCCCTTCTTGGACTGATCCATATTGAACTTGTTCAATATCTTATCAAGGTATGTGCTTTGTGAAAGACCTATGAGGCGTCTCGATCTATCCCTATAGATCTTGATCCCTAATATGTAAGCAGCTTTTCCAAGGTACTTCATTGAAAAACACTTATTCAAGTAGGCCTTAATGCTGTCCAAAAGTTCTATATCATTTTCCATCAAAAGTATGTTATCTACATATAATATGAGAAATGCTACAGAGCTCCCACTCACTTTCTTGTAAACGCAGGCTTCTCCATAAGTTTGCATAAACCCAAATGTTCTGATCATCTCATCAAAGCGAATGTTCCAACTCCGAGATGCTTGCACCAGCCCATAAATGGACCGCTGTAGTTTGCATACCTTGTTAGCATTCTCAGGATCGACAAAACCTTCCGGCTGCATCATATACAATTCTTCCTTAAGATAGCCATTAAGGAATGTCGTTTTGACGTCCATTTGCCATATCTCATAATCATAGTATGCGGCAATTGCTAACATGATTCTGACGGACTTCAGCTTCGCTACAGGAGAGGAAGTCTCATTGTAGTCAACCCCTTGAACTTATCGATAACCCTTAGCGACAAGTCGAGCTTTATAGATGGTAACATTACAATCCGCGTCCGTCTTGTTCTTAAAGATCCATTTGTTTTCTATTGCTCGCCGATCATCGGGCAAGTCTGTCAAAGTCCACACTTTGTTTTCATACATGGATCCTATCTCGGATTGCATGGCTTCAAGCCATTTGTTGGAATCTGGGCCCGCCATCGCTTCTTCATAGTTCGAAGGTTCACCGTTGTCTAACAACATGATTTCCAGGACAGGGTTGCCATACCACTCTGGTGTGGAACGTGTCCTTGTGGACCTACGAAGTTCAGCAGTAACTTGATCTGAAGTACCTTGATCATCATCATTAATTTCCTCTCTAGTCGATGCAGGCACCACAGGAACATCTTCCTGAGCCGCGCTACTTACCGGTTCAAGAGGTAGTACTTCATCAAGTTCCACTTTCCTCCCACTTACTTCTTTCGAGAGAAACTCTTTCTCCAGAAAGGACCCGTTCTTGGCAAAAAAGATCTTGCCTTCGGATCTGAGGTAGAAGGTATACCCAATGGTTTCCTTAGGGTATCCTATGAAGACGCATTTTTCCGACTTGGGTTCGAGCTTTTCAGGTTGAAGTTTCTTGACATAAGCATCGCATCCCCAAACTTTTAGAAACGACAGCTTAGGTTTCTTCCCAAACCATAATTCATACGGTGTCGTCTCAACAGATTTAGACGGTGCTCTATTTAAAGTGAATGTAGCTGTCTCTAAAGTGTATCCCTAAAATGATAGCGGTAAATCGGTAAGAGACATCATAGACCGCACCATATCCAATAAAGTGCACTTACGACGTTCGAACACACCGTTACGCTGAGGTGTTCCAGGCGGCGTGAGTTGTGAAACAATTCCACATTTCCTTAAGTGCGTACCAAATTTGTGACTTAAATATTCTCCTCCATGATCTGATCGTAAGAACTTTATTTTTTGGTCACGTTGATTCTCTACCTCATTCTGAAATTCCTTGAACTTTTCAAAGGTCTCAGACTTGTGTTTCATCAAGTAGACATACCCATATCTACTTAAGTCATCACTGAGAGTGAGAACATAACGATAGCCACCGCGAGCCTCAATGCTCATTGGACCGCACACATCAGTATGTATAATTTCCAGTAAGTTGGTTGCTCGCTCCATTGTTCCGGAGAACGGAGTCTTGGTCATTTTACCCATGAGGCATGGTTCGCACGTGTCAAATGATTCTAAATCAAGAGACTCCAAAAGTGCATCTGTATGGAGCTTCTTCATGCGTTTGACACCAATGTGACCAAGGCGGCAGTGCCACAGATATGTGGGACTATCATTATCAATCTTACATCTTTTGGTATTCACACTATGAATATGTGTAACATCACGTTCGAGATTCATTAAGAATAAACCATTGAGCAGCGGGGCATGACCATAAAACATATCTCTCATATAAATAGAACAACCATTATTCTCGGATTTAAATGAGTAGCCATCTCGTATTAAACGAGATCCAGATACAATGTTCATGCTTAAAGCTGGCACTAAATAACAATTATTGAGGTTTAAAACCAATCCCGTAGGTAAATATAGAGGTAGCGTGCCGACGGCGATCACATCGGCCTTGGAACCATTCCCGACACGCATCGTCACCTCGTCCTTCGCCAGTCTCCGCTTATTCCGCAGCTCCTGTTTTGAGTTACAAATATGAGCAACCGCACCGGTATCGAATACCCAGGAGCTACTACGAGTACTGGTAAGGTACACATGAATAACATGTATATCACATATACCTTTGGTGTTGCCGGCCTTCTTGTCCGCTAAGTACTTGGGGCAGTTCCGCTTCCAGTGACCCTTCCCTTTGCAATAAAAGCACTCAGTCTCAGGCTTGGGTCCATTCTTTGGCTTCTTCCCAGCAACTGACTTACCGGGCGCGGCAACTCCCTTGCCGTCCTTCTTGAAGTTCTTTTTACCCTTGCCTTTCTTGAAACTAGTGGTTTTATTGACCATCAACACTTGATGTTCCTTTTTGATTTCCACCTCCGCTGATTTCAGCATTGAAAATACTTCAGGAATAGTTTTCACCATCCCCTGCATATTATAGTTCATCACAAAGCTCTTGTAGCTAGGTGGGAGCGACTGAAGGATTCTATCAATGACCGCCTCGTCCGGGAGGTTAATGTCCAGCTGGGACAAGCGGTTGTGCAACCCAAACATTTTGAGTATGTGCTCACTGACAGAACTATTTCCCTCCATCTTACAACTGTAGAACTTGTCGGAGACTTCATATCTCTCGACCCAGGCATGAGCTTGGAAAACCATTTTCAGCTCTTCGAACATCTCATATGCTCTGTGTTGCTCAAAACGCTTTTGGAGCCCGGTTCTAAGCTATAAAGCATGCCGCACTGAACGAGGTAGTAAGCATCAGCACGCGACTGCCAAGCGTTCATAACGTCTTGGTTCTCTGGGATGGGTGCTTCACCTAGCGGTGCTTCTAGAACATATGCTTTCTTAGCAGCTATGAGGATGATCCTCATGTTCCGGACCCAGTCCGTATAGTTGCTGCCATCATCTTTCAGCTTGGTTTTCTCTAGGAACGCGTTGAAGTTGAGGTTGACATGAGCGTGGGCCATTTGATCTACAAGACATTTTGCAAAGGTTTTTAGACTAAGTTCATGATAATTAAGTTCATCTACTCAAATTATTTAATGAACTCCCACTCAGATTAGACATCCCTCTAGTCATCTAAGTGATACATGATCCGACTCAACTAGACCGTGTCCGATCATCACGTGAGACGGACTAGTAATCATCGGTGAACATCTCCATGTTGATCGTATCTTTCATATGACTCATGTTCGACCTTTCGGTTTCTTGTGTTCCGAGGCCATGTCTGTACATGCTAGGCTCGTCAAGTCAACCTAAGTGTTTTGCATGTGTAAATCTGTCTTACACCCGTTGTATGTGGACGTTGGAATCTATCACACCCGATCATCACGTGGTGCTTCGAAAAATTGAACTTTCACAACGGCGCACAGTTAGGGGGAACACTTTCTTGAAATTATTATGAGGGATCATCTTATTTACTACTGTCATTCTAAGCAAATAAGATGCAAAAACATGATAAACATCACATGCAATCAAATAGTGACATGATATGGCCAATATCATATTGCTCCTTTGATCTCCATCTTCGGGGCGCCATGATCATCTTCGTCACCAGCATGACACCATGATCTCCATCATCATGATCTCCTTCATCGTGTCTCCATGAAGTTGTTCGCCAACTATTACTTCTACTACTATGGCTAACGATTTAGCAATAAAGTAAAGTAATTACATGGCGTTTATTCAATGACACGCAGGTCATACAATAATTAAGACAACTCCTATGGCTCCTGCCGGTAGTCATACTCATCGACATGCAAGTCGTGATTCCTATTACAAGAACATGATCAATCTCATAAATCACATATATATCATTCATCACATCCTTTTGGCCATATCACATCACAAGGCATATGCTGCAAAAACAAGTTAGACGTCCTCTAATTGTTGTTGCATGTTTTTACATGGCTGCAATAGGGTTCTAGCAAGAACGTTTCTTAGCTACGTCAAAACCACAACGTGATATGCCAATTTCTATTTACCCTTCATAAGGACCCTTTTCATCGAATCCGATCCGACTAAAGTGGGAGAGACAGACACCCGCTAGCCACCTTATGCAACTAGTGCATGTCAGTCGATGGAACCTGTCTCACGTAAGCGTACGTGTAAGGTCGGTCCGGGCCGCTTCATCCCACGATGCCGCCGAATCAAGATAAGACTAGTAGTGGCAAGAAAATTGACAAAATCGACACCCACAACAACTTGTGTTCTACTCGTGCATAGAAACTACGCATAAACCTAGCTCATGATGCCACTGTTGGGGAACGTTGCAGAAAATAAAAAATTTCTATGCTTCACCAAGATCATTCTATGGAGTCATCTAGCAACAAGAGAGAGGAGTGCATCTACATACCCTTGTAGATCGCGAGCGGAAGCGTTCAAGAGAACAGGGTTGAGGGAGTCGTACTCGTCGTGATCCAAATCATCGAAGATCCTAGTGCTAAACGGACAGCACCTCCGCGTTCAACACACGTACGGTTGGGGAAGACGTCTCCTCCTTCTTGATCAAGCAAGGGGGGAGGAGAGGTTGATGGAGATCCAGCAGCACAACGGCGTGGTGGTGGAAGTAGCGGCGATCTCGGCAGGGCTTTGCCAAGCTCAGCGAGAGGGAGAGGTGGTACGGGGGGAGAGGGAGGCGCCAGGGACTAGGGTGTGGCTGCCCTGTTGGGGAACGTTGCATAAAATAAAAAAAATCTATGTTCACCAAGATCAATCTATGAGTTCATCTAGCAACGAGAGAGAGGAGTGCATCTACATACCCTTGTAGATCGCGAGCGGAAGCGTTCAAGAGAACGGGGTTGAGGGAGTCGTACTCGTCGTGATCCAAATCACTGGAGATCCTAGCGTCGAACGGACGGCACCTCTGCGTTCAACACACGTATGGTCAGCGTGACGTATCCTCCTTCTTGATCCAGCAAGGGGGAAGGAGAGGTTGATGAAGATCCAGCAGCACGACGGCGTGGTGGTGGATGCGGCTGGGATCCGGCAGGGCTTCGCCAAGCGACTACGGGAGGGAGAGGTGTAGCAAGGGGGGAAGGGAGGAGCCAGGTGTCAGGGTGCGGCTGCCCTCCCACCCCCCTCTTTATATAGGGACCCCAGGGGGGGTGCCGTCCCTAGGAGATGGGATCTCCTAGGGGGGCGGCGGCCAAGGGGGGAAACTTGCCCCCCAAGGCAAGTGGAGGCGCCCCCTCCCCTAGGGTTCCCAACCCTAGGCGCAGAGGGGGGCCCAGGGAGGGCGCACCAGCCCATCAGGGGATGGTTCCCCTCCCACTTCAGCCCATGGGGCCCTCCGGGATAGGTGGCCCCACCCGGTGGACCCCCCGGGACCCTTCCGGTGGTCCCGGTAAAATACCGGTGAACCCCGAAACTTTCCCGATGGCCGAAACTCGACTTCCCATATATAATTCTTTACCTCCGGACCATTCCGGAACTCCTCGTGACGTCCGAGATCTCATCCGGGACTCTGAACAACTTTCAGTTTGCTACGTACTAATATCTTTACAACCCCAGCGTCACCGAACCTTAAGTGTGTAGACCCTACGGGTTCGGGAGACACGCAGACATGACCGAGACGGCTCTCCGGTCAATAACCAACAGCGGGATCTGGATACCCATGTTGGCTCCCACATGCTCCTCGATGATCTCATCGGATGAACCATGATGTCAAGACTTCAAGCAACCTCGTATACAATTCCCTTTGTCAATCGGTATTTTACTTGCCCGAGATTCGATCGTCAGTATCCCAATACCTTGTTCAATCTCGTTACCGGCAAGTCACTTTACTCGTACCGTAATGCATGATCCCGTGACCAGACACTTGGTCACTTTGAGCTCATTATGATGATGCATTACCGAGTGGGCCCAGAGATACCTCTTCGTCATACGGAGTGACAAATCCCAGTCTCGATCCGTGTCAACCCAACAGACACTTTCGGAGATACCCGTAGCATACCTTTATAGTCACCCAGTTACATTGTGACGTTTGGTACACCCAAAGCACTCCTATGGTATCCGGGAGTTACACGATCTCATGGTCTAAGGAAAAGATACTTGACATTGGAAAAGCTCTAGCAAAACGAACTACACGATCTTGTGTTATGCTTAGGATTGGGTCTTATCCATCACATCATTCTCCTAATGATGTGATCCCATTATCAATGACATCCAATGTCCATAGTCAGGAAACCATGACTATCTGTTGATCAACGAGCTAGTCAACTAGAGGCTCACTAGGGACACGTTGTGGTCTATGTATTCACACTGTATTACGATTTCCGGATAATACAATTATATCATGAATAAAAGACAATTATCACGAACAAGGAAATATAATAATAATCCTTTTATTATTGCCTCTAGGGCATATTTCCAACAGTCTCCCACTTGCACTAGAGTCAATAATCTAGTTACATTGTGATGAATCGAACACCCATAGAGTTCTGGTGTTGATCATGTTTTGCTCGCGGAAGAGGTTTAGTCAACGGGTCTGCGACATTGAGATCCGTATGTATTTTACAAATATCTATGTCTCCATCTTGAACATTTTCACGGATGGAGTTGAAACGACGCTTGATGTGCCTGGTCTTCTTGTGAAACCTGGGCTCCTTGGCAAGGGCAATAGCTCCAGTGTTGTCACAGAACAGAGTGATCGACCCCGACGCATTGGGTATGACTCCTAGGTCGGTGATGAACTCCTTCATCCATATTGCTTCATGCGCTGCCTCCGAGGCTGCCATGTATTCCACTTCACATGTAGATCCCGCCACGATGCTCTGCTTGCAACTGCACCAGCTTACTGCTCCACGATTCAACATATACACGTATCCAGTTTGTGACTTAGAGTCATCCAGATCTGTGTCGAAGCTAGCGTTGACGTAACCCTTTACGACAAGCTCTTAGTCACCTCCATAAACGAGAAACATGTCCTTAGTCCTTTTTAGGTACTTAAGGATATTCTTGACCGCTGTCGAGTGTTCCTTGCCGGGATTACTTTGGTACCTTCCTACCAAACTTACGGCAAGGTTTACATCAGGTCTGGTACACAGCATGGCATACATAATAGATCCTATGGCTGAGGCATAGGGGATGACACTCATCTCTTCTTTATCTTCTGCCGTGGTCGGGCATTGAGCCGAGCTCAATCTCACACCTTGCAATACAGGCAAGAACCCTTTCTTGTACTGATCCATATTGAACTTCTTCAATATCTTATCAAGGTATGTGCTTTGTGAAAGACCTATGAGGCGTCTTGATCTATCCCTATAGATCTTGATGCCTAATATGTAAGCAGCTTCTCCAAGGTCCTTCATTGAAAAACACTTATTCAAGTAGGCCTTAATGCTGTCCAAGAGTTCTGTATCATTTCCCATCAAAAGTATGTCATCTACATATAATATGAGAAATGCTACAGAGCTCCCACTCACTTTCTTGTAAACGCATGCTTCTCCATAAGTCTGCATAAACCCAAACGCTTTGATCATCTCATCAAAGCGAATGTTCCAACTCCGAGATGCTTGCACCAGCCCATAAATGGATTGCTGGAGCTTGCATACCTGGTTAGCATTCTTAGGATCGACAAAACCTTCCGGCTGCATCATATACAGTTCTTCCTTAAGATAGCCGTTAAGGAATGCCGTTTTGATGTCCATCCGCCATATCTCATAATCATAGTATGCGGCAATTGCTAACATGATTCGGACGGACTTCAGCTTCGCTACGGGAGAGAAAGTCTCGTCGTAGTCAATCCCTTGAACTTGCCGATAACCCTTAGCGACAAGTTGGGATTTATAGATGGTAACATTACCATCCGTGTTTGTCTTCTTCTTAAAGATCCATTTGTTTTCTATCGCTCGCCGATCATCGGGCAAGTCTGTCAAAGTCCATACTTTGTTTTCATACATGGATTCTATCTCGGATTGCATGGCTTCAAGCCATTTGTTGGAATCTGGCCCCGCCATCGCTTCTTCATAGTTCAAAGGTTCACCGTTGTCTAACAACATGATTTCCAGGACAGGGTTGCCATACCACTCTGGTGTGGAACGTGTCCTTGTGGACCTACGAAGTTCAGTAGCAACTTGATCCGAAGTACCTTGATCATCATCATTAATTTCCTCTCCAGTCGGTGTAGGCACCACAGGAACATTTTCTTGAGCTGCACTACTTTCCGGTTCAAGAGGTGGTACTTCATCGAGTTCTACTTTCCTCCCACTTACTCCTTTCGAGATAAACTCTTTTTCCAGAAAGGATCCGTTCTTGGCAACAAAGATCTTGCCTTCGGATCTAAGGTAGAAGGTATACCCAATGGTTTCCTTGGGGTATCCTATGAAGACGCATTTTTTCGACTTGGGTTCGAGCTTTTCAGGTTGAAGTTTCTTGACATAAGCATCGCATCCCCAAACTTTTAGAAACGACAGCTTAGGTTTCTTCCCAAACCATAATTCATACGGTGTCGTCTCAACGGATTTTGATGGTGCCCTATTTAAAGTGAATGTAGCTGTCTCTAGAGCGTATCCCAAAATGATAGCGGTAAATCGGTAAGAGACATCATACATCGCACCATATCCAATAGAGTGCGATTACGGCGTTTGGACACACCGTTACGCTGAGGTGTTCCAGGCGGCGTGAGTTGTGAAACGATTCCACATTTCCTTAAGTGCGTACCAAATTCGTGACTTAAATATTCTCCTCCCCGATCTGATCGTAAGAACTTTATCTTCCGGTCACGTTGATTCTCTACCTCATTCTGAAATTCCTTGAACTTTTCAAAGGTCTCAGACTTGTGTTTCATCAAGTAGACATACCCATATCTACTTAAGTCATCAGTGAGAGTGAGAACATAACGATATCCTCCGCGAGCCTCAACTCTCATTGGACCACACACATCAGTATGTATGATTTCCAATAAGTTAGTTGCTCGCTCCATTGTTCCGGAGAACGGAGTCTTGGTCATTTTGCCCACGGGGCATGGTTCGCATGTGTCAAATGATTCATAATCGAGAGACTCTAAAAGTCCATCAGCATGGAGCTTCTTCATGCGCTTGACACCAATGTGACCAGGGCGGCAGTGCCACAAGTATGTGGGACTATCCTTAGCAACTTTACATCTTTTGGTATTCACATTATGAATATGTGTAACATTACGTTCGAGATTCATTAAGAATAAACCATTGACCATCGGGGCATGACCATAAAACATATCTCTCATATAAATAGAACAACCATTATTCTCAGATTTAAATGAATAGCCATCTTGTATTAAACGAGATCCAGATACAATGTTCATGCTCAAACTTGGCACTAAATAACAATTATTGAGGTTTAAAACTAATCCCGTGGGTAAATGTAGAGGTAGCGTGCCGACGGCGATCACATCGACCTTGGAACCATTCCCGACGCGCACCGTCACCTCGTCCTTCGCCAGTCTCCGCTTATTTCGCAACTCCTGCTGCGAGTTAAAAATATGAGCAACGGCACCGGTATCAAATACCCAGGAGTTACTACGAGTGCTGGTAAGGTACACATCAATTACATGTATATCACATATACCTTTAGTGTTGCCGGCCTTCTTGTCCGCTAAGTATTTGGGGCAGTTCCGCTTCCAGTGACCCTTCCCTTTGCAATAAAAGCACTCAGTCTCAGGCTTGGGTCCATTCTTTGACTTCTTCCCGGCAACTGGCTTACCAGGCACGGCAACATCCTTGCCGTCCTTATTGAAGTTCTTCTTACACTTGCCCTTCTTGAACTTAGTGGTTTTATTGACCATCAACACTTGATGTTCTTTCTTGATTTCTACCTCTGCTGACTTCAGCATTGAAAATACTTCAGGAATAGTTTTCACCATCCCCTGCATGTTGTAGTTCATAACAAAGCTCTTGTAGCTCGGTGGGAGCGACTGAAGGATTCTGTCAATGACCGCCTCGTCCGGGAGGTTAATGTCCAGCTGGGACAGGCGGTTGTGCAACTCAGACATTTTGAGTATGTGCTCACTGACAGAACTATTTTCCTCCATCTTACAACTATAGAATTTGTCGGAGACTTCATTTCTCTCGACCCGGGCGTGAGCTTGAAAAACCATTTTTAGCTCCTCGAACATCTCATATGCTCTGCGTTGCTCAAAACGCTTTTGGAGCCCCGGTTCTAAGTTGTAAAGCATGCCGCACTGAACGAGGGAGTAATCATCAGCACATGACTACCAAGCGTTCATAATGTCTTGGTTCTCTGGATGGGTGCTTCACCTAGCGGTCCTTCTAGGACATATGCTTTCTTGGCAGCTATGAGGATGATCCTCAGGTTCCGGACCCAGTCCGTATAGTTGCTGCCATCATCTTTCATCTTGGTTTTCTCTAGGAACGCGTTGAAGTTCATGTTGACATGAGCGTTGGCCATTTGATCTACAAGATATTTTTGCAAAGATTTTAGACTAAGTTCATGATAATTAAGTTCATATAATCAAATTATTTAATGAACTCCCACTCAGATTAGACATCCCTCTAGTCATCTAAGTGTTACATGATCCGAGTCGACTAGGCTGTGTCTGGTCATCACGTGATACAGCCTAGTCATCATCGGTGAACATCTCCATGTTGATCGTATCTTCCATACGAGTCATGTTCGACCTTTTGGTCTCTGTGTTCCGAGGCCATGTCTGTACATGCTAGGCTCGTCAAGTTAACCTAAGTGTTTTGCATGTGTAAAACTGTCTTACACCCGTTGTATGTGAACGTAGAAATCTATCACACCCGATCATCACGTGGTGCTTCGAAACGACGAACTTTAGCAACGGCGCACAGTTAGGGGGAACACTTTCTTGAAATTATTATAAGGGATCATCTTATTTACTACCGTCGTTCTAAGTAAACAAGATGCATAAACATAATAAACATCACATGCAATTAAATAGTAGTGACATGATATGGCCAATATCATATAGCTCCTTTGATCTCCATCTTCGGGGCTCCATGATCATCTTCGTCACCGGCATGACACCATGATCTCCATCATCATGATCTCCATCATCGTGTCTCTATGAAGTTGCTCGCCAACTATTACTTCTACTACTATGGCTAACGGTTTAGCAATAAAGTAAAGTAATTACATGGCGTTAAATCATTGACACGCAGGTCATACAATAATTAAGACAACTCCTATGGCTCCTGCCGGTTGTCATACTCATCGACATGCAAGTCGTGATTCCTATTACAAGAACATGATCTCATACATCACAATATATCATTCATCATTCATCACAACTTTTGGCCATATCACATCACAAAGCAATTGCTGCAAAAACAAGTTAGGCGTCCTCTAATTGTTGTTGCATCTTTTACGTGGCTGCAATAGGGTTCTAGCAAGAACGTTTTCTTACCTACGAATAACCACAACGTGATTTGTCAACTTCTATTTACCCTTCATAAGGACCCTTTTCATCGAATACGCTCCAACTAAAGTGGGAGAGACAGACACCCGCTAGCCACCTTATGCAACTAGTGCATGTCAGTCGGTGGAACCTGTCTCACGTAAGCGTACGTGTAAGGTCGGTCCGGGCCGCTTCATCCCACAATACCGCTGAAGCAAAATAAGACTAGTAGTGGCAAGAAAGTTGACAACATCTACGCCCACAACAGATTTGTGTTCTACTCGTGCAATAGAGAACTACGCATAGACCTAGTTCATGATGCCACTTTTGGGGAACGTTGCATAAAATAAAAAAAATCTATGTTCACCAAGATCAATCTATGAGTTCATCTAGCAACGAGAGAGAGGAGTGCATCTACATACCCTTGTTGATCGCGAGCAGAAGCGTTCAAGAGAACGGGGTTGAGGGAGTCGTACTCGTCGTGATCGAAATCACCGGAGATCCTAGCGCCGAACGGACGGCACCTCCGCGTTCAACACACGTACGGTCAGTGTGACATCTCCTCCTTCTTGATCCAGCAAGGGGAAGGAGAGGTTGATGAAGATCCAGCAGCACGACAGCGTGGTGGTGGATGCAGCAGGGAACCGGCAGGGCTTCGCCAAGCGACTACGGGAGGGAGAGGTGTAGCAAGGAGGGAAGGGAGGCGCCAGGTGTCAGGGTGCAGCTGCCCTCCCACCCCCTCTTTATATAGGGACCCCAGGGGGCGCCGGCCCTTGGAGATGGGATCTCCTAGAGGGGCGCCGGCCAAGGGGGGAAACTTGCCCCCCAAGGCAAGTGGAGGCGCCCCCTCCCCTAGGGTTCCCAACCCTAGGCGGAGAGGAGGGCCCAGGGGGGGGCGCACCAGCCCACCAGGGGCTGGTTCCCCTCTCACTTCAGCCCATGGGGCCCTCCGGGATAGGTGGCCCCACCCGGTGGACCCCCTGGGACCCTTCCGGTGGTCCCGGTAAAATACCGGTGAACCCCGAAACTTTCCCGATGGCCGAAACTCGACTTCCCATATATAATTCTTTACCTCCGGACCATTCCGGAACTCCTCGTGACGTCCGGGATCTCATTCGGGACTCCGAACAACTTTCGGTTTGCTGCATACTAATATCTTTACAACCCTAGCATCACCGAACCTTAAGTGTGTAGACCCTACGGGTTCGGGAGACACGCAGACATGACCGAGACGGCTCTCCGGTCAATAACCAACAGCGGGATCTAGATACCCATGTTGGGTCCCACATGCTCCTCGATGATCTCATCGGATGAACCACGATGTCGAGGATTCAAGCAACCCCGTATACAATTCCCTTTGTCAATCGGTATTTTACTTGCCCGAGATTCGATCGTCGGTATCCCAATACCTTGTTCAATCTCGTTACCGGCAAGTCACTTTACTCGTACCGTAATGCATCATCCCGTGACCAGACACTTGGTCACTTTGAGCTCATTATGATGATGCATTACCGAGTGGGCCCAGTGATATCTCTTCATCATACGGAGTGACAAATCCCAGTCTCGATCCGTGTCAACCCAACAGACACTTTCGGAGATACCCGTAGCATACCTTTATAGTCACCCAATTACGTTGTGACGTTTGGTACACCCAAAGCACTCCTACAGTATCCGGGAGTTACACGATCTCATGGTCTAAGGAAAAGATACTTGACATTGGAAAAGCTCTAGCAAAACGAACTACACGATCTTGTGCTATGCTTAGGACTGGGTCTTGTCCATCACATCATTCTCCTAATGATGTGATCCCGTTATCAATGACATCCAATGTCCATAGTCAGGAAACCATGACTATCTGTTGATCAACGAGCTAGTCAACTAGAGTCTCACTAGGGACACGTTGTGGTCTATGTATTCACACGTGTATTACGATTTCCGGATAATACAATTATAGCATGAATAAAAGACAATTATCACGAACGAGGAAATATAATAACAATCCTTTTATTATTGCCTCTAGGGCATATTTCCAACATGCACTCCCTCCCCCCTTTATATAGGGGCCCTAGGGGGTGCGCCGGCCCCCTAGAGATCCCATCTCAAGGGGGGGGGGCGGCCAAGGGGGGGAACTTGCCCCCCAAGCCAAGTGGGGCGCCCCCCACCCTAGGCGCAGGGGGAGGCCCAAGGGGGGTGCACCAGCCCCTGGTTCCCTTCCCTCTTCAGCCCACGGGGCCCTCCGGGATAGGTGGCCCCACCCGGTGGACCTCCGGGACCCTTCCGGTGGTCCGGTACAATAGTGGTGACCCCCGAAACTTTCCTGGTGGCCGAAACAGGACTTCCTATATACAATTCTTCACCTCCGGACCATTCCGGAACTCCTCGTGACGTCCGGGATCTCATCCGGGACTCCGAACAACTTTCGGGTTACTGCATACTAATATCTCTACAACCCTAGCGTCACCGAACCTTAAGTGTGTAGACCCTACGGGTTCGGGAATCATGCAGACATGACCGAGATAGCTCTCCGGCCAATAACCAACAGCGGGATCTGGATACCCATGTTGGCTCCCACATGTTCCATGATGATCTCATCAAATGAACCACGATGTCGAGGATTCAGGTAATCCCATATACAATTCCCTTTGTCAATCGGTACGTTACTTGCCCGAGATTCGATCGTCGGTATCCCAATACCTCGTTTAATCTCGTTACTAGCAAGTCACTTTACTCGTACTGTAATGCATGATCCCGTGACCAAACATTTGGTCAGATTGAGCTCATCATGATGATGCATTATCGAGTGGGCCCAGAGATACCTCTCCGTCATACGGAGTGACAAATCCTAGTCTCGATCCGTGTCAACCCAACAGATACTTTCAGGGATACCTGTAGTATGCCTTTATAGTCACCCAATTACGTTGTGACGTTTGGTACACCCAAAGCACTCCTACGGCATCCGGGAGTTACACGATCTCATGGTCTAAAGAAATGATACTTGACATTGGAAAAGCTCTAGCAAACGAACTACACGATCTTGTGCTATGCTTAGGATTGGGTCTTGTCCATCACATCATTCTGCTAATGATGTGATCCCGTCATCAATGACATCCAATGTCCATAGTCAGGAAACCATGAACATCTGTTGATCAACGAGCTAGTCAACTAGAGGCTCACTAGGGACATGTTGTGGTCTATGTATTCACACATGTATTACGATTTCCGAATAACATAATTATAGCATGAATAACAGACAATTATCATGAACAAGGAAATATAATAATCATTTTATTATTGCCTCTAGGGCATATTTCCAACACCCCTTGCCTTGATCTCTCCGCCCCTCACGAGCCTGCCTGGTGAGGCTGCTCCTGACGAGGCCTTGTGTCGTCCGCCCCGCGAGGCTTGGCCCCTCGCGAGGGTCTTGAGCATCGGCTGATGAAGACGGGCCGTACTGGGCCACTGGTGGAGCCACGCCACGGGCCGCAGACAGGCAAGTCTGGGGACCCTCGTTCCCAGAATGCCGACATTAGCCCCCGGGCCTAAGGCACGCTCGGACTTGGCTTAGCGGCAAAGCCAAAGGGCAAGTGCGGAGCGCCCGCGGGCCCCCAAAGCATGCGGCCTTGGTCGACGCGTGGCGATTGATTGGATGTGGGCGTCTCCGCTTCCCCATGCTGCCTCAGCAACTGCCCGACTTGACGAGTCTCTGCTACATGCAAAAAGGGTTATCATTACTTGTGATCGTGGAGGCCGTCGGTTGGCCTCCCTTGGGCTATAAATGAGGAGGGGGGAGAGCCCCCGTCGCCCATCTCTTCCCATTCCGCTTGCTTCTCCTCCCTCGCTCCGTTGCTTGTAGCGTCCCCAATGGCGCCTGGGAAGAGGTTTTTGGCCGCGAAGAAGGGAAGGCTCGCCAGGAGGGGCCTGCCTCTCCCCCGCCCAAGCATGGACGCGGTCGCCCTCGTATGCACTCCGCGACCCCCGCCGTGGTTCCCTGTGGTCGCGGCGGTGGCCCTTCACGTGGTGGGGGAAGGCATGTCGTGGCTGTGCCCCTCCCAGCCGCGCTTCCACTCGGCGAAGGTGCTACCGGAGTTTGTCGTGTGGTCGGAAGATCCGTCCGACAACTGGCTTCAGCTCCCATGCTTCTTTGCCGATGAGCTGCCGGCCGCTGGCCCTGGCGGGCTCTGGTTCCAGGCAGACGGCTGCTGCAGCAGGGCCTCCTGGGTTGCGGTGGAGGTCTCCATTGCTGGCAACACGGCCTTGGCCCGAGGCTGGCAGACGTTCGCCCGCGCACGGGGTCTGGGCAGGCGGTGCACCCTTCACTTCAAGTACGACGGCAACGCGACCCTCTATGTGAGGGTATTTGGTGAGGACGGCCGCCGTCTTAGGTGTTGTCCTGAAGACAACAACGGCGACGAGGTGCTCAGCCTCGGCGATGGTCGTGATGTGGGCGAAGGCGAACTCGCTCCCGTCGGCGACCGCGGCTCGTCAAGCTACGGCGGCTCTTCCTCCGGCGACAGCTCCTCCAGCGGCGGCCGCGATCACCCGTCGCACCCGCCTCGAGGGTGGCAGCGGGTCATCCCATCGTCGTGCTCCAGTGAAGCGCGAGGCGAAGTCCGACTAAGCTCAGGGGGCCGCCGTTGGGTCCCCCCCGCGAGCTACTATAGGGCGCGTGCTGCTTTTGTTCCGTTTTCCTTCCTTCCTGCATTTAAGATAGACAAGTATGGGGCCCCGTGGGGGCGTTCAACAAATTATGATTTCCTAGTTAACATGCTGCATTTATTGTTCCTGTGCTGTGTTATTGCGTCGTTGTTGTACATTGGCGTGTAGGAACAACTTAGCTCGGCACGTTTGAAGTAGTTCCCACCTCGCGAGGTGTCCGCTTTAGGCGCCTTAAGAGATGCAAAACAACTCGTTGGGGGATTACCATTCTCTGAACCCTGGCCGCAGGGGCTGCCGGTTATGGCCTGGCACTTCGTGTCGCGGTACCCGAGGGGCACGGACTGAGAGTTGTGCTCCCGTTGTGAACTTCGAGAGAGAGGGCCTCGCAAAAACCAGGAGTAAAAGAGCTCACGAGGGGACTCACGAGGGCACTCGTACAACCCCCTCGCGAGACACGTGAGAGAGAGCAAGTCAGTCAAAGAACTGAAGATAGAAAACAAAAGTAGAAGGCAGCAGAACATGACCAGCAAAGGGTACCAGCAACAACTTCAATCGAGATTCAAACAAAGAAGGGCGAGCCAACTGCAGAAAGCAAATGAAAAGCCGCGTCCGGCACCTAGTCTACTCTTCAAGTCTTCTCACCAGCGCAGAGCTAAGTGCTGCCACTGGGCATGGGCGGGAGCCCCAGAGGCCCAAGGGCGGCCTCCTGAGACTCCGGTGCGTGTATAGCCCCACTCATTATTACGTGAGAGTGTCACGGGCGGCGAGCTGCACACGCGCTGGGCCTTCTTCATAGGCACCGGGCCATGCTTTATGGGTACAACTTTCGGAGGTGCTGGATGTTCCAGGCATTCGGGATGGGTACCCCATCATGGATCTCCAGGCGTGCGGCGCCAGGCCTGGAGACATGGACGACCTTGAACGGGCCCTCCCACATGGGTGAGAGCTTATGCAGCCCTTCCCTGGAGAGCACTCGCCTCAGGACGAGGTCACCTACCTCGAGCGTCCTGGGGCGAACGCTGCGACAGTGATACCGCCGCAACGCCTGTTGGTATCTTGCCACCCGTAGAATTGCTTCATGGCGGCATTCCTCCCCCAGCACTAGGTACGGCGTCCTGCTGCGCCTCATCAAACGCCAGGACCCATGCGGAGAGACGCCTGACCTTGTGAGGGAGAACTACTTCTGCTCCGTAGACGAGGAAGAACGGGGTCTCGCCCATTGGCTTGGTGGAGGGGGTGCGGATGGACCAGAGCACAGACTAGAGCTCGTCGTGCCAGCCCCTACCGCAGGCCTCCAACTTCTTCTTGAAGGTCCTGGCCTTGACGCCCCTCAGGACCTCCATGTTGGCGCGCTCGGCCTGGCCGTTGCTCCGGGGGTGCGCCACCAAGGCGTAACAGATCTGTGTTCCAAGGTTAGCACAATACGTCTTGAAGAGATTGCTAATGAACTGCGAACCGTCATCGGTGATGATGCGGTTAGGGACCCCAAACCGGCTCGCGAGGCCTTTGATGAACTTGACCGTGGAGCTGGCCGGGATGGTGCGGACGGCTTCCACCTCCGCCCACTTGGTGAATTTGTCGATGGCGACGTAGAGGTAGCAGTAGCCCCCAGGCGCTCGAGGGAATGGGCCCAAGATATCCAGCCCCCAGACCGCGAACGACCATGAGAGTGGAATGATCTGTAGGCCCTAAGCTGGCTGATGGGTCTGCTTGGCATGGAATTGGCAGGCTTCGCAGGACTTCACCAGCTCGATCGCGTTGTTGAGTGCTGTAGGCCAATAGAATCCACTGCGAAACGCTTTGCTGACAAGGGTTCGTGACGACGAGTGGTGCCCGCAATCTCCATCGTGTATGTCAGCCAGCAGCTCTTTCCCCTGTTCCTTGGAGATGCAACGCAGAGAAACATCATTCGGTCGCTTCCGATATAACTCACCGTCTTGGATGCAGTAGGCGGTGGCCTACTGGGCTACGCGCTCCGCGTCCTCTTCTTTATCTGGCAATGTCCCTTGCATCAGGTATTCCTTGGTCCAGCATCCCTCCTGAGGCTCCAGCGCCAAGAGCAAGCGCGCTCCCGAGGTCGGGCCACAAGCTGGGGCTCCCGAGGCAGGAGGCTGAGGGAGCTCCTCCCAAGGTTGTGCCGTCCTTGAAAGCGGTGGTGCCACTGACGGCTTGAAGAGTCGTTCCTCGAAAATGTCAGTCTCCTGGGGCAGGCGTTTGGACTCCCTCTTGGCGATGTCGTCAGCCTCTTGGTTGGTGCCGCGGGGCACATGCTGCAACTCCAGTCCCCAGAACTGCTTCTCGATCTTGCGTACTTCCGCGAGATATGCTTCCATGTGCTCGTCCTTCGGCTCATACACCTTGTTTGAGAAGTTGACAAGGAGTTGTGAATCACCCTTGATGATGAGGCGATTCACCCCCGGTGCTGCTGCCGCTCTCAGGCCTGCTATGAGGCCCTCGTATTCTGCTATGTTGTTGGAAACCTTCTCGCCCTGCTGGAAACAGAGTTGTATGGCGTAGTAGAGTTTGTCCTAAGTGGGTGATATAAGCACTGCACCAGCCCCCGCGCCCTGCCACGAGAAGGCGCCATCGAAGTACATGACCCAGCCATCTAGTGCCTCACTCCCTCGGGAGAGAGACCAATCCTCACCCACCTTGAGTTCTGGCGCGTCCGTCCATTCAGCCACAAAATCAGCAAGTGCGGCTCCCTTGATAACCCTGGTTGTGCTGAATTCCAACTGAAATGCCTGCAGCTCGATGTTCCATTTAGCGACCTTCCCAACGGAGTTGGGGCTCCTAAGCACCCTTTCCAACGGGTAAGCCGAGACGACCTTGATGGGGTGACCTTGAAAGTAGTGTCACAACTTGCGCGAGACCACCAAGAGCGCGAGTAAGAGCTTCGAGGCATGGGGTACCATGCCCCTTGCATCCCGGAGCACTGTGCTGACGAAGTACACCGGATGCTCGACGAGGGTGGACGCGCTGACGTGGCCTGCGTCTTCCGGAGGTTGAGACGCCTCCTGAGATAATAGATACCCCAGCGCCTGGTCGCTAGGCAGGACCTCTTCGGCCCGGGGGCGTCGCCCTGCTGAGCTTGATCCCTTGTTGCCGTTGTCGTGGCCCTCATGAGGTTTTCCTGGTCTTGAGCTGCCCCGGCTGAGGCCGCGCCCTGGCCTGATGCTCCTCCCGAACCGCCACCAGGGCCACGCTAGCGGAGAGGGCGTGGTGCCACCATCACAGGAGGGCTGGTTAGGTATCTCTTGAGGTCTTGAAACACTTGGTTGGCCTCCTGTGTCCACTCGAATGGGCCCTTTTTCTTCATCAGCTTGAAGAATGGTAGGACGCGCCCTCCCAGCTTGGAGATGAAGCGCCCCAATGCAGTCATGTGAGCGGTGAGCTTCTGCATTTCTCTGAGGGTCTGCGGCGGACTCATGTCTTCAATTGCTTGACCTTCTCCGGGTTGGCCTCGATCCTCCTGTGATACACGAGGAATCCGAGCAGCTTGCCTAAAGGGACACCGAACACACACTTCTTCGGGTTGAGCCGCAGGTCTACCCGGCGGAGGCTCGCGAAGGTTTTCTCCAAGTCCTGGATCAGAATCCTTGCCTCCCGAGATTTCACCACAATGTCGTCAACATAGGCCTCGGTGTTTCTCCCGAGCTGTCGGCCCAAGGCGATGTGCATCAGCCGTTGGAAGGTCGCTCCCGCATTGCGCAACCCGAACGTCATGCAAGTGTAGTAGTATACCCCGCATGGGGTCAGGAAGGTTGTCTTCTCCACGTCCTCTACCACCATTTTGATCTGGTGATAACCCGAAAATGCGTCCAGGAAACACAGCAGGTCACACTCGGCGGTGGAGTTGACGATCTGGTCGACACGGGGAAGCGGGAACGGATCTTGGGGACAGGCCTTGTTGAGGTTGGTGAAGTCGACGCACATGCGCTCCTTCCCCCCTTCTTTGGCACAACAACAGGGTTCGCCAACCATTCGGACTAGCGAACCTCGCGGATGACACCCGCACTTGCGGGTTTCTTCAACGATGAAGGCCTGCTTTTCCATGGATTGCCGCCTCGCCTTTTGCTTCATGGGGCATACATTGGGGCATACCCATAGGTGATGCTCAATCACCCCCTTGGGACCCCCACCAGCTGCTTGGGTTCCCACGTGAACACCTCCTTGTTCGAGCGCAAGAACCTCACCAAGGCCTTTTCCTGGTCGGGGCCAAGGTTGGCACCTATGGTAAAAGTGGCTTCTGAGGACCCGTCTTCCTCAACTGGCACCTGCTTGGTCTCCGCCTTTTCTTGAGTGAATAGATGCTTCTTCTTGGTTGGTGCGGCCCCCTTGGCTTCAGAGGCGTCCGCATCGGCGGGCTGCGCTGACGCGATGGCCTTGAGGGCAAGCTTGAGTGTCGTAAGAGCCTCCTTGGTATCGCCAGCTATGATGAGGACGCCTTTGCTCCCAGACATCTTCATGAGGTTGGAGGCCGGATGGGTTGCGGCCATGAACTGCGCCTGTCGGTGTCAAAACCGGCGGATCTCGGGTAGGGGGTCCCAAACTGTGCATCTAGGCAGATGGTAACAGGAGACAAGGGACACGATGTTTCTACCCAGGTTCGGGCCCTCTCGATGGAGGTAAAACCCTACTCCTGCTTGATTAATATTGATGATATGGGTAGTACAAGAGTAGATCTACCACGAGATCGGAGTGACTAAACCCTAGAATCTAGCCTATGGTATGATTGTTGTTCATCCTACGGACTAAAACTCTTCGGTTTATATAGACACCGGAAGGGGCTAGGGTTACACAGAGTCGGTTACAATGGGAGGAGATTTTCATATCGTATCGCCAAGCCTGCCTTCCACGCCAAGGAAAGTCCCATCCGGACACGGGACGGAGTCTTCAATCCTGTATCTTCGTAGTCCAGGAGTCCGGCCGAAGGTCATAGTCCGGCCATCCGGGCACCCCCTAATCCAGGACTTCCTCAGTAGCCCCTGAACCAGGCTTCAATGACGACGAGTCCGGCACGCAAGTTGTCTTCGGCATTGCAAGGCGGGTTTCTCCTCCGAATATTTCATAGAAGATGTTGAACACCAGGGTAGTGTCTGGCTCTGCAAAATAAGTTCCACATTCCTTCATAGAGAGAATAATATTTGTATTAATCGGATCTGCTGACATATTCCGTGGCATGACATCATGCCACAGCCAGGCTCTTTATTTATCTCACTGTTCCACCTCAGCGCGTTTAGCGAGGCGGTTTCCTTGGCACGTCTTGTCAAAGCAGAGATCGTGTCCCCTTATTCCGGGATTCTCATCAATACGGGTGTGGGTAACCCAACCGTGCCTTTGGTATGACT
Source organism: Triticum dicoccoides (assembly GCF_002162155.2). Lineage (NCBI taxonomy): Eukaryota > Viridiplantae > Streptophyta > Magnoliopsida > Poales > Poaceae > Triticum > Triticum dicoccoides. The sequence goes on from NC_041387.1 coordinate 23,050,878, forward strand.
CCCTAATCGAAAGCGAGTCTCAAACGGTTACGAGGAGGGCTCTTGGTATTCAATTCCTTTATAAAGGGACCAAGGCTCGGCTCCCTTCTTTCAATCCAATCTAATCCGCCCCTTGCTTCGAGTTCCAACACCCGAAGCTCTAGTTTTAGGCGCTTCAGACCTTTGACGATGTCCGGTTCTGACCTTGAAGGCCGGTGGATGCCTTCCTCCGTTACGGAAGAAGATGTGCGAAAGCTGAGAGATGCCAGGTATCTAACCGGCGAAATCTCGCATAGGCTGTCTGCTCAAGGGCAGGCCATTCCCACTCCCCAGCCCAGTGAGAGCATGGTGTTCGCATCTCACTTCCTTCGGGGGCTAAGCTTCCCGATTGATCCCTTCGTGAGGGGGCTCATGTTTTATTACAGGCTGGAGTTCCACGACTTAGCTCCGGAGTCCATCCTCCAAATCTCATCATTCATTGTCATGTGTGAGGCCTTCCTCCATATCACTCCTCACTTCGGATTGTGGCTAAAAACCTTCAAGGTGGAACCGAATATGATCGAGGGGCAGCACGCTGAGTGCGAAGGAGCTATAATAAGCAAGATGGCCGATGCTCCATGGCCCGAAGGCTCTTTTCAAGAGGAGCTCGGCTTATGGCAACGGGACCGGTTTTACATCACAGCCCCTAGGGGCACCACATGGGTGGCACCGCCTACTTTTCGCTCGGGTCCCCCACCACGGCTGGCATCATGGGTTAATGAAGGACTTATCTGGGGGCCGTCGAAAGACGTGCCCTTGCTGCAGGGCCGTATTCGAGATCTCCTAGAAAGAGATATCAATCTGACTGTGGTGGCGCAAGTCATGGTGATTCGCTGCACACTGCCCTGCAAACATCAACCTCTCCGCCTGTGGGAATTCAATCCTGAGGGACCACGGGTCCTACAACACTTCATGGGAATGACGCCCATGGAGATGTACAAATTGTTCTTCGGATCACAAGCAAGGTGTCCGGATCTGTCCGAGGACGCTGGTCTGAGCTGCAACCACCCAGATGCTAAAGTAAGTAGCTCCATATTTTCACATACCATCCATATTTTTATCAAATCTACCCTTTAGCAGAGTTGCCCTTTGAACAGGAGTGGATAGCAAAGGCTAAGCTTATCAGGTGTCCAGCCCCCTCGCCCGAGACCGTGCCGAATCCTACGCTGACCAGGATGCTGGAGGCTGCGCCGTTGGCGGAGGAAAAAGGGGGGGGGGACCAAGGAGCTACCGCCTCCACGAAGGAGGCCGTCAGGAAGGGAAGAATCGAAAATTCTCCCGACCAGGGAAAGAAAAGGACTGCCTCTGAAGACCCGGAGGTGATAACCTCAAAACGGGGAAAGAAATCTTCGTCAGAGGGTTCGGCACCGGTGGACACTTCAGCCGAATCACCCCCTAAAGAGGACCCGCTCTCCCCCGAGGCATAAGTGAGGGGAGGGGTTTCATAATGAATCGCATTCATGTTTTATTCCTGAGGAAAATAACCGAAGCATTATCTTGCAGTTCGGATCTCAACCCTTCTTAGCAGAGCTCATCTTCAGGGGATCTTCGTCCAGAGATGATAGAGAGCGAAACGCCTCCCCTTGCTCCCCCGTCCTACGAGGCTGGCGACCCTGAGGTATCGTCCCAGAGGGCTTTTTCAAGTCCGGACCCTGGGAAAGGTCGTCAGACTAGTCCGGCACCCTCTTGCGCGCCGGCGGAGGTGCTGAAGGATCTGCTTGGTAGGGCGTCCATCTCAGAAGAACACCATATGTTGATGGATACGGTGATTGGAAGGATTTCATCCGCAGAAAGCGGATTGTACGAAGCTGCCAGGAGTTTACTAACAGGCTTTGAGGTATGTAAAAAGGTGTACCTTTTGGTAGAGCCGCATATTAAATGTGCCCTGTATGAATGGTAGCCCCTGAGACTCTGTGTGTCGTCATGAATGACGACGCACAGAGGATCATAATCCCAGGTATAATATGTTGCTTATTCCATGAAGGTGGCGAGGCGCTCGGTGGCTAGCCGGACTGGTGAATCTGCCGAACTAAAGCGGCAACTTGACGTGGCCGATGCCAATATCGCGCTTGTAAATAAGCGGCTAGACGAGGCTCAAGGTATGTTCAAAAGACACCCAGTAATAGGAGCTTAATGCTCGGGCCTTATATATATGTACTTGATGTAGATGGTGCTGCTGCCGTGGAGAACCTTCGGGTGGAACTTGCCCGAGCCAAGGAGCAAGCAAGGAAAAGTGATGCGGCTGCCGTTAGAGCGGCTGAAGAGCTAAAAGCCGAACAGGCTGCTCACTGCCAGAGAAAGAAGGAAATGGCCGAGATGGCCATAGAATTGAGGGATGCTAACGACCGTTGTAGATTGCTTGAGCAAGAAGATAGGGCGGCTCGAAAAGATCTTGAAAAGATCACGGCCGAAGCCAAGGATACTCGCTCTGCCATGAGAGCGATGAAGGAGGAGCTGCGTCAGGCCGGAGATATCACGGCTGGAAAGCCTTATATGCCGCGGATGAAGTTTGAAGACCCTAAGTATGCTCCATTAGACCGGCAGTGGAGTTCGGACAACTCTTATCTGGATTTGGTCGCAAGTGCGGCGGACGCGACCGAACACTTCCGCAGCCGAGGTGACCATGAATTGGAAGAGCTTTTTTGGTCGCAGTACCACAATCCAGATCACCCACTGTCAGTCTCCGACCGTTTAGCCGCCTAGGCGGAGCTGAACAGATTATCCGAACTCGCCATGAAATTTTTTGCGAGTCGTCTTTGGCCGGAGAAGCCGGAGCCGAAGAGCTATTTTGGCTTGGTGCAGCAATTTCTTGGTTTGGTGCCGCATGCTGATGTAATGAAGAGGTCGGCGTGCATAGAGGGCGCACAAATGGCTCTTGCCCGTGTCAAGACATACTGGGCAGATATGAAGGCCAGTATTGTTGCGTCCCAAGATTCGGACGAAAGCCGAGTACCTGCCAAGCACTATTTTGAGGAAGTTCTTCCTGGCGCTCGTATAATAGAGTCGCAGTGCTCGAAGGATGTTGTGTTCGAATAGCTTATACTATTTGTAAGACGAATTGTTTTTTTATGAAAAAAGTTTTTTTATACTTGTGCTTGTAAGAATCATGATACCTCCTGTGCGGCCGTTTAATGTATATATTTGTATGTAAACTGAAAGATGGCAGTCGTTGGCTTCAGCCCCCACGCATAGAATGCGGGGGTGTTCGCAAAAAGGCGTCTGTTCACACTTAATCCAACGTCTTGGTCCTATAAAGGAGGTGGTAGCGCGGCGAACTAGGCAACCGGACTATAATGCTTTATCACTTTCACTTAGCCATAGGAGTTTGACAGTGGGACTACTGAATAGCCTCTAGGGGCACCGCGCTCGCCCGAATTCGGGGCGCGAGTGTGCCTGACCGGGAAGCGGCCCTTCGTTAATGCGGGGGAATCCTAAAGATTCCGAAAGTCATAGAGTGGTTGACCAGTCTCTCGCTATATCATGACAGTCAGTTTTCAGCTTTCTCTACTGAGGTGCTCACCCGGCCGAACCGGGGCACAATCGCAGTAGTTCTCCTGGTGCCGCGTTAGCCGATATAAGGGAACGTAAGGCAGCAAAACACAGGAGCCGGGCAAACCCAACATTTGACCAAATACATGATTCGGAGCTGGTGCATATAGGGCCAAACTCACGACGCCGAACACTCCCTAAGGTGTTCGGTCTTTATGAAGACGGGCCGAAATAGAGCCCTTGGTAAAAAAGCCCCTAGTGTCCAGGTATGTGCAAAAAATTTCTGACGTGACCACATGCCAAGACGCCAGCCTCCTCCTCGGCTATAGAGAAAACCAGGGGATGTTATCAACAAGAGACAGTAAAAAAGGTTTACACAGGGTCTTAATCTGAAGAGAATCCTTGGAACGGGTCCCTGCTGCACGTCTGCGCCTGTGTCTCCGTCGTGCCGTATCTTGGACAGGCGTAGCATGATGCTCGTCTGCGAAAGAGAGGAACTTAGTAAAAAATAAGCGTGCGAGAAATCTATATCGAAATAAACAAAATATAGTTGGAGCAAGAGTTGGGCCGTATTGTCTCCGGGGGTGAGCACACGGAGCCCCTTGCATTAGGGTATGCGGTAAATTAAGCATGTTGACGCCGGACTCGTCGAGGCGTGTCCGGGATAGTAGGGCTGGATTTGTGGGCGGCTGCCTAGGCAACCGCACCCCTGCCCATACTTTGGGGGTCAATTTATGTTCCCTTGTAATGAGATAATGCCCTTTGGACCGGGCATTTTAAGTGTAAGGGATGCATAGTGCGGTATTGCGTTAAAGCGGGCGAAAGCTTCATGTCCCAGTAGCGCTTGATAGCGACTTATGAATGGGGCGATGTGGAATGTTAGCTTTACGCTTCGGAAGTTGTCGGGTGATCCGAGCGTGACTTCTAACGTAAGGGAACCCATGTTGGGAACGTAGTAGAAATTCAAAATTTTCCTACGTGTCACCAAGATCTATCTATGGAGAGACCAGCAACGAGTAGAAAGAGAGTGTATCTACATACCCTTGTAGATCGCTAAGCGGAAGCGTTCAAGTGAACGGGGTTGATGGAGTCGTACTCATCGTGATTCAAATCACCGATGATCCTAGTGCCGAACGGACGGCACCTCCGCGTTCAACACACGTACAACCCGGTGACGTCTCCCATGCCTTGATCCAGCAAGGAGAGAGGGAGAGGTTGAGGAAGACTCCATCCAACAGCAGCACAACGGCGTGGTGGTGGTGGAGGAGCGTGGCAATCCAGCAGGGCTTCGCCAAGCACCATGGGAGAGGAGGAGTAGGAAGAGAGGTAGGGCTGTGCCAGAACTTCGTGTATAGCTCCCATGCGCCTCCCCACTATATATAGGGGTGGAGGGGCTGGTTTCTTGCCCTCCAAGTCCATTGGGGCGTTGGCCAAGGTGGGAGGAAAGAAATCTCATTATTTCCTTCCCCACCGATTGTTATCCCCCCTTTTTAGGGATCTTGATCTTATCCCTTCGGGATATGATCTTATTCCTTCTAAGGTGGGATCTTGGTGCGCCTTGACCAGGGGTGTGGGGCCTTGCCCCCACTACCCACGTCCATGTGGGTCCCCCCATGCAGGTGGGCCCCACTCCGGAACCTTCTAGAACCTTCCCGGTACAATACCGAAAAATCCCGAACATTTTCCGGTGGCCAAAATAGGACTTCCCATATATAAATCTTTACCTCCGGACCATTCCGGAACTCCTCGTGACGTCCGGGATCTCATACGGGACTCCGAACAACATTCGGTAACCACATACAAACTTCCTTTATAACCCTAGCGTCATCGAACCTTAAGTGTGTAGACCCTACGGGTTCGGGAGACATGTAGACATGACCGAGACGTTCTCCGGTCAATAACCAACAGCGGGATCTGGATACCCATGATGGCTCCCACATGTTCCACGATGATCTCATCGGATGAACCACGATGTCAAGGACTTAATCAATCCCGTATTCAATTCCCTTTGTCTATCGGTATGTTACTTGCCCGAGATTCGATCGTCGGTATCCAATACCTTGTTCAATCTCGTTACCGGCAAGTCACTTTACTCGTTCCGTAACACATCATCCCGTGATCAACTCCTTGGTCACATTGTGCATATGATGATGTCCTACCGAGTGGGCCCAGAGATACCTCTCCGTTTACACGGAGTGACAAATCCCAGTCTCGATTCGCATAAAACAATAGATACTTTCGGAGATACCTGTAGTGCACCTTTATAGTCACCCAGTTACGTTGTGACGTTTGATACACCCAAAGCACTCCTACGGTATCCAGGAGTTACACGCTCTCATGGTCGAAGGAAGAGATACTTGACATTGGCAAAGCTCTAGCAAATGAACTACACGATCTTTTGTGCTAGTCTTAGGATTGGGTCTTGTCCATCACATCATTCTCCTAATGATGTGATCCCGTTATCAACGACATCCAATGTCCATAGCCAGGAAACCATGACTATCTGTTGATCACAACGAGCTAGTCAACTAGAGGCTCACTAGGGACATGTTGTGGTCTATGTATTCACACGTGTATTACGATTTCCGGATAATACAGTTATAGCATGAATAAAAGACAATTATCATGAACAAGGAAATATAATAATAATACTTTTATTATTGCCTCTAGGGCATATTTCCAACAGTCTCCCACTTGCACTAGAGTCAATAATCTAGTTCACATCGCCATGTGATTAACACTCACAGGTCACATCGCCATGTGACTAATACCCAAGAGTTTACTAGAGTCAGTAGTCTAGTTCACATCACTATGTGATTAACACTCAATGAGTTTTATGTTTGATCATGTTGCTTATGAGAGAGGTTTTAGTCAACGGGTCTGAACCTTTCAGATCCGTGTGTGCTTTACAAATCTCTATGTCATCTCCTAGATGCAGCTACCACGCTCTATTTGGAGCTATTCCAAACAACTGTTCTACTTGGAGCTATTCTAAATTATTGCTCCATTATATGTATCCGGTCTCTCTACTCAGAGCTATCCGGATAGGTGTCAAGCTTGCATCGTCGTAACCTTTACGACGAACTCTTTTACCACCTCCATAATCGAGAAAATTCCTTAGTCCACTAGTTACTAAGGATAACTTTGACCGCTGTCCTGTGAGCCATTCTTGGATCACTCTTGTACCCCTTGACTGACTCATGGCAAGGCACACTTCAGGTGCAGTACACAGCATAGCATACTGAAGAGCCTACGTCTTAAGCATAGGGGACGACCTTCGCCCTTTCTCTCTATTCTGCCGTGGTCGAGATTTAAGTCTTAACTTCGTACCTTACAACTCAGGCAAGAACTCCTTCTTTGACTGGTCCATCTTGAACACCTTCAAGATCATGTCAAGGTATGTGCTCATTTGAAAGTATTATTAAGCATTTTGATCTATCCTTATAGATCTTGATGCTCAATGTTCAAGTAGCTTAATCCAGGCTTTCCATTGAAAAACACTTTCAAAATAACCCTATATGCTTTCCAGAAATTCTACGTCATTTCTGATCAACAATATGTCAACAACATATACTCATCAGAAATTCTATAGTGCTCCCACTCACTTCTTTGGAAATACAAGTTTCTCATAAACTTTGTACAAACCCAAAATTTTTGATCATCATCAAAGCATACATTCCAACTCCGAGATGCTCACTCCAGTCCTTAGAAGGATTGCTGGAGCTTTGCATACTTATTAGCATCTTTCGGGATTGACAAAACCTTCCGATTGTATCACATACAACCTTTCCTCATTAAAATCGTCGAGGAAACAATGTTTTGACATCCTATCTGCAAGATTTCATAAATAATGCAGTAATCGCTAATATAATTCCAACAGACTCTTAGCATCGCTACGAGTGAGAAAATCTCATCGTAGTCAACTCCTTGAACTTGTCGAAAAACATCTTAACGACAAGTCGAGCTTTCTTAATGGTGACATTTACCATCATTGTCCGTCTTCCTTTTGAAATCCATCTATACTCATTAGCCTTACGACCATCGAGCCGTTCTGCCAAAGTCTACACTTTGTTTTCATACATGGATCCTCTCTCGGATTTTATGGCCTCAAGCCATTTATCGGAATCCGGGCCCACCATCGCTTCTCCATAGCTCGTAGGTTCATTGTTGTCTAGCAACATGACCTTCAAGACAGGATTACGTACCACTCTGAAGTAGTACGCATCCTTGTCATCCTACGAGGTTTGGGAGTGACTTGATCCGAAGTTTCATGATCAATATCATAAGCTTCCACTTCAATTGGTGTAGGTGCCACAGGAACAACTCCCTGTGCCCTGTCACACACTAGTTGAAGAGACGGTTCAATAACCTCATCAAGTCTCCACCATCCTCCCACTCAATTATTTCGAGAGAAACTTTTCCTCGAGAAAGGACCCGATTCTAGAAACAATCCATATTGCTTTCGGATCTGAATTAGGAGGTATACCCAACTGTTTTGGGTTTCCTATGAAGATGCATTTTATCCGCTTTGGGTTCGAGCTTATCAACCTGAAACTTTTTCATATAAGCGTCGCAGCCCCAAACTTTTAAGAAACGACAACTTAGGTTTCTCTAAACCATAATTCATACGGTGTCATCTCATCGGAATTACGTGGTGCCCTATTTAAAGTGAATGTGGTTGTCTCTAATGCCTAACCCATGAACGATAGTGGTAATTTGATAAGAGACATCATGGTACGCACCATATCCAATAGGGTGCAACTATGATGTTCGGACACACCATCACATTATGGTGTTCCAGGTGGTATTAATTGCGAAACAATTTCCACAATGTCTTAATTGTGTGCCAAAACTCGTAACTCAGATATTCATCTCTATGATCATATCATAGACATTTTATCCTCTTGTCACAATGATCTGCTACTTCACTCTGAAATTACTTGAACCATTCAATAATTCAGACTTGTGTTTCATCAAGTAAATATACTCAACATTTACTCGAATCATCTGTGAAGTAAGAACATAATGATATTCACTGCATGCCTCAGCACTCATTCGACTGCACACATCAAAATGTGTTACTTCCAACAAGTTGCTATCTTGTTCCATCTTACTGAAAATGAGGCTTTTCAGTCATCTTGCCCATGTGGTATGATTTTCATATCTCAAGTGATTCAAAATCAAGTGAGTCCGAACGATCCATTTGCATGGAGTTTCTTCATGCATATACACCAATAGACATGGTTCGCATGTCTCAAACTTTTCAAAAATGAGTGAGTCCAAAGATCCATCAACATGGAGCTTCTTCATGCATTTTATACCATTATGACTTACATGGCAGTGCCACAAGTAAGTGGTACTATCATTACTATCTTATATCTTTTGGCATGAAAATGTGTATCACTACGACCGAGATTCAATAAACCATTCTTTTAGGTGCAAGACCATTGAAGGTATTATTCAAAAATAGGGTAACCATTATTCTCCTTAAATGAATAACCGTATTGCGATAGACATAATCCAATCATGTCTATGCTCAATGCAAACACCAATCTCGGTGGTAGAGGGAGCGTGCGATGCTTGATCATATCAACCTTGGAAACACTTCCAACATATATCGTCAGCTCACCTTTAGCTAGTCTCCGTTTATTCCATAGCTTTTATTTCGAGTTACTAACACTTAGCAACCGAACCGGTATCCAATACCCTGGTGCTACTAGGAGTACTAGTAAAGTACACATTAACATAATGTATATCCAATATACTTCTATCGACCTTGCCAGCCTTCTCATCTACCAAGTATCTAGGGTAATGCTGCTCCAGTGGTTGTTCCCCTTATTACAGAAGCACTTAGTCTCGGGTTTGGGTTCAACCTTGGGTTTCTTCACTAGAGCAGCAGCTGAATTGCCGTTTCATGAAGTATCCCTTTGTTCCCTTGCCCTTCTTGAAACTAGTGGTTTCACCAACCATCAACAATTGATGCTCCTTCTTGATTTCTACTTTCGCGGTGTCAAACATCATGAATATTTGAAGGATCATCATATCTATCCCTGATATGTTATAGTTAATCACGAAGCTCTAGCAGCTTGGTGGCAATGACTTTGGGGAAACATCACTATCTCATCTGGAGGATCAACTCCCACTCGATTCAAGTGATTGTTGTGCTCAGACAATCTGAGCACAAGCTCAACGATTGAGCTTTTCTCCCTTAGTTTGCAGGCTAAGAAAATCGTCGGAGGTCTTATACCTCTTGACGTGGGCACGAGCCTGAAATCCCAATTTCAGCCCTCGAAACATCTCATATGTTCCGCGACGTTTCGAAAACGTCTTTGGTGCCTCTACTTAAACCATTTAATTGAACTATCACGTAGTTATCAAAACGTGTATGTACGATGTTCGCAACATCGACAAACGACGTTGGGGTTCAGCACACTGAGCGGTGCATTAAGGACATAAGCTTTCTACTGATCGCATAATCGCTACTATCAACTTTCAACTATATTTTCTCTAGGAACATATCTAAAATAGTAGAACTAAAGCGCGATCTACGACATAATTTGCAAAAGGTCTTTTGACTATGTTCAGGATAATTAAGTTCATCTTATGAACTCCCACTCAGATAGACATCCCTCTGGTCATCTAAGTGATTACATGATCCGAGTCAACTAGGCCGTGTCCGATCATCACGTGAGACGGACTAGTCATCATCGGTGAACATCTTCATGTTGATCGTATCTACTATACGACTCATGCTCGACCTTTCGGTCTCCGTGTTCCGAGGCCATGTCTGTACATGCTAGGCTCGTCAAGTTAACCCTAAGTGTTTTCGCTGTGTAAAACTGTCTTACACCCGTTGTATGTGAACGTAAGAATCCATCACACCCGATCATCACGTGGTGCTTAGAAGCGACGAACTGTAGCAACAGTGCACAGTTAGGGGAGAACACTTCTTGAAATTGTTGTAAGGGATCATCTTATTTACTACCGTCGTCCTAAGCAAACAAGATGCATAAACATGATAAACATCACATGCAATCAAATAGTGACATGATATCGCCAATATCATTTTGCTCCTTTTGATCTTCATCTTCGGGGCTCCATGATCATCATCGTCACCGGCACGACACCATGATCTTCATCATCATGATCTCCATCATCGTGTCTTCATGAAGTTGTCACGCCAACGACTACTTCTACTTCTATGACTAACGCGTTTAGCAATAAAGTAAAGTAGTTTACATGGCGTTCTTCAATGACACGCAGGTCATACAATAAATAAAGACAACTCCTATGGCTCCTGCCGCTTGTCATACTCATCGACATGCAAGTCGTGAATCTTTGAATCCTATTACAAGAACATGATCAATCTCATACATCACATATCATTCATCACATTCTTCTTGGCCATATCACATCACATAGCATACCCTGCAAAAACAAGTTAGACGTCCTCTAATTGTTGTTGCATGTTTTACGTGGCTGCTATGGGTTTCTAGCAAGAACGTTTCTTACCTACGCAAGACCACAACGTGATATGCCAATTGCTATTTACCCTTCATAAGGACCCTTTTCATCGAATCCGTTCCGACTAAAGTGGGAGAGACTGGCACCCGCTAGCCACCTTATGCACCAAGTGCATGTCAATCGGTGGAACCTGTCTCACGTAAGAGTACGTGTAAGGTCGGTCCGGGCCGCTTCATCCCACAATACCGTCGAAACAAGATTGCACTAGTAACGGTAAGCATATTGAACAACATCAACGCCCACAACTACTTTGTGTTCTACTCGTGCAAAGAATCTACGCAATAGACCTAGCTCATGATGCCACTGTTGGGGAACGTAGCAGAAATTCAAAATTTTCCTACGTGTCACCAAGATCTATCTATGGAGAGACCAGCAACGAGTAGAAAGAGAGTGTATCTACATACCCTTGTAGATCGCTAAGCGGAAGCGTTCAAGTGAACGGGGTTGATGGAGTCGTACTCGTCGTGATTCAAATCACCGATGATCCTAGTGCCGAACGGACGGCACCTCCGTGTTCAACACACGTACAGCCCGGTGACGTCTCCCACGCCTTGATCCAGCAAGGAGAGAGGGAGGGGTTGAGGAAGACTCCATCCAACAGCAGCACAACGGCGTGGTGGTGGTGGAGGAGCGTGGCAATCCAGCAGGACTTCGCCAAGCACCATGGGAGAGGAGGAGTAGGAAGAGAGGTAGGGCTGTGCCAGAACTTCGTGTATAGCTCCCATGCGCCTCCCCACTATATATAGGGGTGGAGGGGCTGGTTTCTTGCCCTCCAAGTCCATTGGGGCGTTGGCCAAGGTGGGAGGAAAGAAATCTCATTATTTCCTTCCCCACCGATTGTTATCCCCCCTTTTTAGGGATCTTGATCTTATCCCTTCGGGATATGATCTTATTCCTTCTAAGGTGGGATCTTGGTGCGCCTTGACCAGGGGTGTGGGGCCTTGCCCCCACTACCCACGTCCATGTGGGTCCCCCCATGCAGGTGGGCCCCACTCCGGAACCTTCTAGAACCTTCCCGGTACAATACCGAAAAATCCCGAACATTTTCCGGTGGCCAAAATAGGACTTCCCATATATAAATCTTTACCTCCGGACCATTCCGGAACTCCTTGTGACGTCCGGGATCTCATCCGGGACTCCGAACAACATTCGGTAACCACATACAAACTTCCTTTATAACCCTAGCGTCATCGAACCTTAAGTGTGTAGACCCTACGGGTTCGGGAGACATGTAGACATGACCGAGACGTTCTCCGGTCAATAACCAACAGCGGGATCTGGATACCCATGATGGCTCCCACATGTTCCACGATGATCTCATCGGATGAACCACGATGTCAAGGACTTAATCAATCCCGTATTCAATTCCCTTTGTCTATCGGTATTTTACTTGCCCGAGATTCGATCGTCGGTATCCAATACCTTGTTCAATCTCGTTACCGGCAAGTCACTTTACTCGTTCCGTAACACATCATCCCGTGATCAACTCCTTGGTCACATTGCGCATATGATGATGTCCTACCGAGTGGGCCCAGAGATACCTCTCCGTTTACACGGAGTGACAAATCCCAGTCTCGATCCGCATAAAACAATAGATACTTTCGGAGATACCCGTAGTGCACCTTTATAGTCACCCAGTTATGTTGTGACGTTTGATACACCCAAAGCACTCCTACGGTATCCAGGAGTTACACGATCTCATGGTCAAAGGAAGAGATACTTGACATTGGCAAAGCTCTAGCAAACGAACTACACGATCTTTGTGCTATGCTTAGGATTGGGTCTTGTCCATCACATCATTCTCCTAATGATGTGATCCCGTTATCAACGACATCCAATGTCCATAGTCAGGAAACCATGACTATCCGTTGATCACAACGAGCTAGTCAACTAGAGGCACACTAGGGACATATTGTGGTCTATGTATTCATACGTGTATTACGATTTCCGGATAATACAGTTATAGCATGAATAAAAGACAATTATCATGAACAAGGAAATATAATAATAACACTTTTATTATTGCCTCTAGGTCATATTTCCAACACAATTATATAGTTGTGACATGATATGGCCAATATCATATAGCTCCATTGATCTTCATCTTCGGGGCTCCATGATCATCTTGTCACCGGCTTGACACCATGATCTCCATCATCGTGTCTTCATGAAGTTGTCACGCCAACGACTACTTCTACTTCTATGACTAACATTTAGCAATAAAGTAAAGTAGTTTACATGGCGTTATTCAATGACACGCAGGTCATACAAAAAATAAAGACAACTCCTATGGCTCCTGCCGGTTGTCATACTCATCGACATGCAAGTCGTGAATCCTATTACAAAGAACATGATCTCATACATCACAATTCATCATTCATCACAACTTCTGGCCATATCACATCACATGATCAATCGCTGCAAAAACAAGTTAGACGTCCTCTAATTGTTGTTGCATCTTTTACGTGGCTGCAATTGGGTTCTAGCAAGAACGTTTTCTTACCTACGAATCACCACAACGTGATTTTGTCAACTTCTATTTACCCTTCATAAGGGCCCTGTTCATCGATTCTGCTCCAACTAAAGTGGGAGAGACAGACACCCGCCAGCCACCTTATGCAACTAGTGCATGTCAGTCGGTGGAACCGGTCTCACGTAAGCGTACGTGTAAGGTTGGTCCGGGCCGCTTCATCCCACAATACCGTTGAGCAAGAAAAGACTAGTAGAGGCAAGTAAGATGACAAAATCCACGCCCACAACAAAATTGTGTTCTACTCGTGCAAAGAGAACTACGCATAGACCTAGCTCATGATGCCACTGTTGGGGAACGTTGCAGAAAATTAAAAAATTTCCTACGGTTTCACCAAGATCCATCTATGAGTTCATCTAAGCAACGAGTCAAGGGAGAGAGTTTGCATCTACATACCACTTGTAGATCACGAGCGGAAGCTAGCCAAGGGGATGGTGATGATGGAGTCGTACTCGAACGTGATTCGGATCACCGATGTCCAAGTGCTGAACGGACAGCACCTCCGCGTTCAACACACGTACGGGCCGGGAGACGTCTCCTCCTTCTTGATCCAGCAAGGGGGAAGGAGAGGTTGAGGAAGATTGCTCCAACGGCAGCACGACGGCGTGGTGTAGTTGGTGCAGCAGTACTCCGACAGGGCTTCGCCAAGCATATACGGAGGAGGAGAGGTGTTGGGGAGGGGAGGGGCTGCGCCTTGGCTTGTGTTAAGCTCCCATGCGCCTCCCCACTATATATAGGGGTGGAGGGGCTGGTTTCTTGCCCTCCAAGTCCATTGGGGCGTTGGCCAAGGTGGGAGGAAAGAAATCCCATCATTTCCTTCCCCACCGATTGTTATCCCCCTTTTTAGGGATCTTGATCTTATCCCTTCGGGATATGATCTTATTCCTTCTAAGGGGGGATCTTGGTGCGCCTTGACCAGGGGTGTGGGGCCTTTCCCCCACTACTCACGTTCATGTGGGTCCCCCCATGCAGGTGGGCCCCACTCCAGAACCTTCTAGAACCTTCCCGGTACAATACCGAAAAATCCCGAACATTTTCCGGTGGCCAAAATAGGACTTCCCATATATAAATCTTTACCTCCGGACCATTCCGGAACTCCTCGTGACGTCCGGGATCTCATCCGGGACTCCGAACAACATTCGGTAACCACATACAAACTTCCTTTATAACCCTAGCGTCATCGAACCTTAAGTGTGTAGACCCTACGGGTTCGGGAGACATGTAGACATGACCGAGACGTTCTCCGGTCAATAACCAACAGCGGGATCTGGATACCCATGATGGCTCCCACATGTTCCATGATGATCTCATCGGATGAACCACGATGTCAAGGACTTAATCAATCCCGTATTCAATTCCCTTTGTCTATCGGTATGTTACTTGCCCGAGATTCAATCGTCGGTATCCAATACCTTGTTCAATCTCGTTACCGGCAAGTCACTTTACTCGTTCCGTAACACATCATCCCGTGATCAACTCCTCGGTCACATTGCGCATATGATGATGTCCTACCGAGTGGGCCCAGAGATACCTCTCCGTTTACACGGAGTGACAAATCCCAGTCTCGATCCGCATAAAACAATAGATACTTTCGGAGATACCTGTAGTGCACCTTTATAGTCACCCAGTTACGTTGTGACGTTTGATACACCCAAAGCACTCCTACGGTATCCAGGAGTTACACGCTCTCATGGTCGAAGGAAGAGATACTTGACATTGGCAAAGCTCTAGCAAATGAACTACACGATCTTTTGTGCTAGTCTTAGGATTGGGTCTTGTCCATCACATCATTCTCCTAATGATGTGATCCCGTTATCAACGACATCCAATGTCCATAGTCAGGAAACCATGACTATCTGTTGATCACAACGAGCTAGTCAACTAGAGGCTCACTAGGGACATATTGTGGTCTATGTATTCACACGTGTATTACGATTTCCGGATAATACAGTTATAGCATGAATAAAAGACAATTATCATGAACAAGGAAATATAATAATAATACTTTTATTATTGCCTCTAGGGCATATTTCCAACAACCCATACTTGGGGTATCCGAACCTGGCGTTACTCCTTGAAAGGAAGTGTTGCCGAGGTGGATTGCGACTGGGTGTACCCCGAGTTTGCGGACTATGTCTTGATACAACAGGTTCAAGTCGCTGCCGCCGTCCATAAGGACGTTTGTAAATTGGAGTCCGTTAATGATTGGATTTAAGACCAAGGCAGTCCAGCTTGTGTTCTGGTCTCCTCTGGAGTAATCCAGA
This sequence comes from Triticum dicoccoides, assembly GCF_002162155.2. Taxonomy (NCBI): domain Eukaryota; kingdom Viridiplantae; phylum Streptophyta; class Magnoliopsida; order Poales; family Poaceae; genus Triticum; species Triticum dicoccoides. The sequence goes on from NC_041387.1 coordinate 23,066,703, forward strand.
TGATCAAAGGTGATCGGTTGTGACAACCAGTGGGGTTGCTCCTCCGGGTCTGGCTGTACGGCGCGTGTCGTTGTAGGTGCCGTTCTATTCTTCTTTGTTGCATGAAGTAGATTTACTGTCTTGACTTCTTGTGGGAACTTCTTTTGTTCTCCGGTGATCTGCTCGTGGGGTGCATTGTCATCTTCGCTTGGTGTGTTGAGCCCCTTGTGTTTGGCATTGAGCTTGCCGGACTGCTTAAAAACCCAACAATCTCAGTGGGTATGGTTTGCAGGTCTCCCCGGAGTGCTGTGGATTTGACATATTTTGTCCAAAATTTTGTTGAGGTTGGATAGATCGTCCCAATCTTCTTTGGGGGGCATCTTTTTCTGATTTTGCCGAGGACTTTGGAATTCGGCGTTTACTGCCGTGCTCATCGGGCTTTTGTCCTTTATCCGGCGCGGTTCGTTGTTACGGCGCGGCTTCCCGTTCCCATCTCTGAGTTCGGACGTATTCGGGTCGCTGGTGCTGCTTCTTGCCAGCCAGCTATCTTCTCCTGCACAGAAGCGGGTCATGAGGCTTGTTAACGCGGCCATTGTTTGCGGCTTTTCTTGGCCGAGGTGTCTGGCGAGCCATTCGTCTCAGATGCTATGTTTGAAAGCTGCTAGGGCCTCTGCATCCGGACAGTCGACTATCTGATTCTTTTTGATAAGGAATCTGTTCCAGAGCTTCCTCGCTGACTCTCCGGGCTGCTGAGTTATATGGCTCAGATCGTCTGCGTCCGGGGGCCGGACATAGGTCCCTTGAAAATTTGCCCAGAAAGCATCCTCAAGCGCTGCCCAACTTCCCATGGTGTTCTCAGGAAGGCTTTTAAGCCAATGACGTGCTGTCCCTTTGAGCTTAAGGGGTAAGTATTTTATGGCGTGGAGGTCGTCTCCTCTGGTCATGTGTATGTGGAGGATGTAGTCCTCGATCCAGACTCCAGGGTCTGTTGTTCCGTCGTATGGTTCTATGTTCACTGGCTTGAATCCGGCTGGGAATTCATGATCCAGCACCTCATCAGTAAAGCATAGGGGGTGTGCGGCGCCCCTGTATTTAGGCGTGCCGCGATTTTCGGGTATTTTTTGCGTTGCATCACTCATTGGAGCTTGCTTTCTTGGCCTATAAACGGATCTGGTAGGGCCAGTTTTCTGATGCGGATTCTTGGACGGATCGCGCGCTATATTGAGTGCGGCGTCCTTTGACGCGTGAGAGTGATCGTATGGTCGTCTATCCGACCTTGTAGCGTCCTTATTTTTTGACTGTGGGGGCTTTATGGCCTCTTCGTCAAATTCCGGTAGTAGTTTCCGCTTCGGATAGCTCTTTGTGTGGCGACTACTGCCTTACTTGTGCGCGGTATTAAGTACCTTGCCCCATCTGATCCTGAGTGCATCCTCCGCTGTCTTGAGCCTCCGCTTCTGTTTTTTCAGGCTACGTGCAGTGGTGACGAGCCTTTGGTGGAGGTTCTGATGTTCCAACAGTTTGTCTAGTGTGAGGTCGTCCGGGCTATTATCCTTCCCGGGGATTGGTTGTTCGGATTGTCCGCCCTGCTTGGACGGATGCTCGACGGCATGTTCATCTTCCGTTGAGTCGCCCTGCTCTATGGCTGGGTTTCTGTCGAGGTGGGGCTTGGCCTTGCGCTTACGCCGCCGCTTTGATTGTTTCTCGGGGGAGCGATCTCTGGCCGCATCCTTGCGTGTGTCCGCCATGTATACATCGTATGATGAGGTGTTTTTCCGGAGCCCTATAGGTGCTGGTTCTTGATCGTCTCCTTTATCGGCATCCATGCCGTCGATGTCTTCGGAGTCGAAGTCGACTATGTCGGTTAAATCGTCGACAGTGGGCTATAAAGTGGGTGGTGGGTGGGCTACAAATTTCTTCGTCGTCCGCGTCCCAACCGTGTTGGCCGTAGTCCGGCCAGGGCTCTCCTGACAAAGAGAGAGACTTTAACGAATTCAGGATGTTGCCGAAAGGTGAGTGCTGAAAGACATCTGCGGCGGTGAACTCCATGAACGGAGCCCAATCGGGCTTAACCGGGAGAGGTGCGGGGTTTACGGAGTCCGGATCGGAGTCCGGCACCTCGGAGTCATGGGCCTTGCGAGGGACTAGGCTGGTATCCGGCTCTATCACCGTAGAGGTTGCAGTTTCCGGGGTGGCGTCTAACCGTCCGTCCCCGACTGGCGTAGCGGGCTCCAAGCTAATGGTCGGAACGGACACCTGAGCGACGCTCTGGGCGTTGTCCGATGACAGAGCTAAATCGTGCCCATCATGACAGTGCGGCGCGCCCGGTTGTGGCTCGAATCCGTCGAAGATCAAGTCCCCGCGGACGTCGGCCGTGTATTTCAAGCTTCCGAACCTGACCTGGTGGCCAGGGGCGTAGCTCTCGATCTGCTCCAGATGGCCGAACGAGTCGGCCCGCAGTGTGAAGCCGCCGAATACGAAGATCTGTCCGGGGAGAAAAGTCTCATCCCGGACCACGTTGCGTTTGACGAGCGAAGAAGCCATCGGGCCTAAAAGGTGACGACACAGAGGAACTCTCAATGAAAGCACCAATGTCGGTGTCAAAACCGGCGGATCTCGGGTAGGGGGTCCCGAACTGTGCGTCTAGGCGGATGGTAACAGGAGACAAGGGACACGATGTTTTTACCCAGGTTCGGGCCCTCTCGATGGAGGTAAAACCCTACTCCTGCTTGATTAATATTGATGATATGGGTAGTACAAGAGTATATCTACCACGAGATCGGAGTGGCTAAACCCTAGAATCTAGCCTATGGTATGATTGTTGTTCGTCCTACGGACTAAAACTCTCCGGTTTATATAGACACCGGAGGGGGCTAGGGTTACACAGAGTCGGTTACAATGGGAGGAGATTTTCATATCGTATCGCCAAGCCTGCCTTCCACGCCAAGGAAAGTCCCATCCGGACACGGGATGGAGTCTTCAATCTTGTATCTTCGTAGTCCAGGAGTCCGGCCGAAGGTCATAGTCCGGCCATCCGGACACCCCCTAATCCAGGACTCCCTCAGCGCCAGGGCAGGGTATCCGAGGATGGCGTGTACGGGAGGCCGATGTGAGCAATGTCGAAGTCAACCAGCTCCGTACGGTAGTTGTCGTGGGTGTCGAAAGTCACGGGGAGGCGGATCTGCCCCAAGGGACTGGAAGAGCTGCCTCCGACGCCCGAGAAGGGCTTGCTGGGACGGAGCCGCTCCAGTGGCACATGGAGTAGGCCGAAGGCCTCCACCGAGAGCATGTTGAGGCCGGCACCACCGTCGATGAGGGTCTTGGTGACAGCCACATGGCAGATGGTGGGCGTGCAGAGCATCGGGAGCGCACCCGAGTAGGCGGTGGTGACGGGGTGATCTTCCGAGGCGAAGGTCAGGTCGGCCTTGGGCACCACCCAACCCGGGGAGCTCCTTGTCGGTCGAGGATGATGCTGATCTGGCGGAAGAACGACTTGGCATGGCGGTCTGAGGGTGGCGCATGTGAGCCGCCGAGGAGGGCCACGACCGCGGGGGGCACAGGAGCCGCGAAGCACGCGGTGAAGAGACTGCGCAGCTCCTCCCAGGATGCCACCATGGACCCGAGAAGGTTGAGCAGCCAGGCGCGCAGGACGCCGGCAAGGGCCATGGGAAACCAGTTGGCCATGACCTTGTCGTCGCCCCCAGCTTTGAGGACGGCCTCCTCATATGCTAGCAGGAAAACCACCGGCTCAAGATCAGAGGGGTATTAAATAGCATAATGGATCTGAACATATAATCTTCCACCAAATAAACCATATAATAATCAACTATAAGATGTAATCAACACTACTAGTCACCCACACGTACCAATCTGAGGTTTCGGTACAAAGATTGAACATAGGAGATGAACTAGGATTTGAGAGGAGATGGTAATGTTGACGATGTTGATGGAGATTACCCTCCCAAAGATGAGAGTTGTTGGTGATGACGATGGCGATGATTTTCCCCTCCAAGAGGGAAGTTCCCCCGGCGGAATCGCTCCGCCGAAGGGCAAAAGTGCTCCTATCCAAGTTCCGCCTTGAGACAGCGGCACTTTGTCCCGGAAGTCCTCCTCTGATTTTTTTTCTAGGTCAAAATGACCTATATACCAGAAGATGGACACCGGAGGTGGGCCATGCTAAGCACAACCCACCAGGGCGCGCCTAGGGGCCCTCGCGCACCTTGGTGTCTTGTGCTCATCAGGTGGGCCCCCTCCGGTAGTTATTTGCTCCAGTATTTTTTAAATATTTCAAAACAATTCTCCATAAATTTTCAGCTCATATGGAGATGTGCAGAATAGGTAACTCTGACATAGATTTTTCAGGTCCAGAATTCCAGCTGTCGGCATTCTCCCTCTTTGTGTAAACCTTACATATTATGCGAGAAAAGGCATTAGAATTACTCCATAAAGCAGTATTATGCATAAAAGCATTATAAATAACAGTAGTAAAACATGATGCAAAATAAACGTACATATATTTGTATTGTTGTCATTAAGAATAAAATGATGGGGTTTATTCATATTAGTTGAGTTTTCTTTGTCTACGTCATGTCATCTTGCTTAAGGCGTTATTCTGTTTTATATTTAATACCATAAATGCATGCTAGATAGTGATCGATTGGTGGAGTAATAGTAGTAGATGCAGGCAGAAGTCGGTTTACTTGTTTCAGACGTAATGTCTATATACATGATCATTGTCGTGAATACGTCATAACTATGTGTTTTTCTATCAATTTTCCAACAGCAATTTGTTCCACTGTATGCTATGTGTTCGAGAGAGGAGTCTAGTGAAAACTATGGCCCCGGGTCTACTTTTATCATATTAATACCAAATTACCTTTGCCACAATTTTATTTTTTTAATTTTGTTTTGCAATTTGATCCTTGCAAGTAATGAGTTTAAGGGGATTGACAACCCTCTTGCCCGCGTTAGGTGCAATTATTTGTTTTTGTGTGCAGATGTTGTTCACGAGGCTTTGCGTAATTTTTCTATTGGTTCGATAAATGTTGGTTTTCATTGAGAGAAATACTTATCTTTACTGTACTGCATTTCCCGTCCTCTTCGAGACGAGAAAAATCCCAACACTGAACTGCTAGGAGTAGGGAGCGGAATTTGAGGCTAAATTGAAAACTTGTCACTAGTTGCTTGTGACATGGTGCTAGGAATGATGGGTTGAATACTCTATCGGCAACACTCCTATTTGACAATTTTTGCATCCAATAGGAGGCTGCACCACACAGGAGGTGTCTTGATGGCCTGCCCATGCACGATGTAGTGCGAGTGGAGGAGGTATCGAGCGTTGTTGATCCACAGTTACCGTATCTCCCGCGTGCTGTAGCGAAAGGTCTGTGTTCCTATAGCGATTCACTGTAGCAAGTTTTCTTCTTAAAAATACAACTTTTTAACATGTGCACATATTAAAAAAAATCAAACACTTTTAAAACGTGCTTTTCTGAATTTGTGATAAATTCTAAAACAAGAAATTTTAAAAAGTCTGAACAAAATTTGAAAACCATAATTTTTTGGAAAATAATGACATATTTCTAAAACCAAAATATGAAACATGACAATTTATTGATTTTCTTGGAAACATATATTTTTTCTTAAATACCCAACAAAATATGTAAACCGGAACATTTTTGGGAAAAAATAATTTTTTGAAAAGAGTGAACATTTATTGAACTTCCGGATAAACTTTTCTGCATATTTTCAGCAGATGAAACTATTTTAAAAATAAAATACGAAAAGGCATTAAAAAACCCAAATAAAACCGGTAAAATCTATATCTATACCTACTAATAAAATAAATAGGCATTCTTAGTCCATCATGTTATTTTATAGAAATCCCCCTAATTTTTGTTACATTAAATTCGCAGTAGACATCAAATATTTTTTTAAATACTCATATCTTCTTAACCATTACTCCAAATTTAACATGTTATATATAAATTTTGAATAGAGAAATACATAGAATTTGAATATATATGTTCTTATTTTACCTGCTAACAATTTAAGAAAATACAATCTAAGTTAGTGATTATGGTGCAATCTTAATCAATAATGCATTTTCCGTCTTTCTTTCAAACCGGTAGTGATTCGAATAGGGGATGAACATGTTGAAATAGAATACACGTGGAATCTTGAACTGCGCTTTTCTAGTCTAAGACCACATTTGTTTGGGTCGTAACTACAAATTCTCAGATTATAGACCACTTTTCGTGAATTAAGAGCGTGTGGTATTTTTTTCTCCCGTTGCAACGCACACGCATTTTTGCTAGTCATTAAAAAGAAACTAGCCCTAACCATCTGGAAGGTTCCTAGCTAGTAAAAACTAGAAGGAACCTACTGGAAGGATCGCAAAATCAGCGCCCGTTTCTTCGATGTCCACAAACGGGCGCACACCCCTTCCCTTCGATGGGTTTTATTCATATTAGTTGAGTTTTCTTCTTTATTTCATTTTCTAAACTTGCTGCAAAAATGTGCATGGAAGGATTGAACCCGTGACGCGGGGTTCTCTATAGCACAAGCTAACCAAAAGAGCCACGCGACCTTCTGTGATTACTTTAATCTTCTTTCCCTATTTGTTTTGGTGTTCTCTTCTGCTGTTCTTTCTTTTTGCCTTTTTCCTATTTATTTTTCTTTTTTCTTTCCTTTTCAAACTCGCGAGTTTTCTTTCAAAATCAACGATTTTTTTTTAATTTTCATGAAGTTTCTTTTCAAATCGATGAAGTTTTCTCCAAAATCGATGAACTTTTTTATCCGGTGAACTTTTTGCAAATCGATGAACTTTTCTTCCAATTTCCATGAACTTTTTTCAAATTAGATGAACATTTTCCAACATTGATGATTTTTTTTTCAAATTCAATAATTCTTTTAAAATTGATGAACTTTTTTCAAATTTGATGAACTTTTTTCAAAATCAATGAACTTTTTTCGGATTTTAGTGAAGCTTTTCGAAAATCAATGAATTTTTTTAATCGATGAACTTTTTCTAAAATAGATGATTTTTTGAGATTTTTTCAAAAATCGATGAACTCTTTTTGGAAAGTTATGAACTTTTTCAGATTTTGTGAACTTTTTTTGAAAGTCAGTGAACTTTTTTGAAAATCGATGAACTTTTTTTGAGAACCGATGAACTTTTTTTGAGAACCGATGAACTTTTTGCAATTTTAATGAACTTTATTCTATTTGTGATTCTTTTCTAAATCTGTGCACTTTCGAATTTTGTTCACGTATTCTATTTTTTCCCTTCAAATAATTCAAAATTTACGTGGCAATGCGGGTGCAACAAATAGGGTAGGTACAGTTCTTTGTACTTATACAATGTGGCGCTACTATAATCCACATGTGTCGAGCCAACCACGTACTGGACGTCAGGGGCACGAGTTCGATTCCGTTGCAGGACTGTATTTTCTGATTTTTGTTTTTTGCCCGCATTTGCGGTGTTCGTGGGCCAGCTACCTGGGTGCATCAGTGAGCGTCCGTTGCTTCAACTGGCGCATAAGGCGGCTCTCCAAAATATTAGTGTGTACGGCAAGCTGAAAATGGGCCGGTCCGTCCGTCCGATAGCTTCGCATCTCCCTGTTCGAAAATTCGCAGATCGTGGCCGAAATCACTAATTAAGGAGTACTCCTTACGAAGATCACTCCAACTTTCTCAGGCTGCGACAAGTGGCGCGCTGCATGTGTGCCACTTGTCGCAAACTGGAAGTTTTTCCTTTTTTCGTAGATCCGTTTATTTAAAATGTTTTATCTCTTACACCGTGCGTCCAAATCTTGAACCGTTTTGGCCATTGGATTCCTCGCATCGAGATCTTTAAAACTAGATCCCATGTTGATAGATTTTGATGAACATTTTTTTTCACGAAAAAACCGGACGAATAAACCGACGAAAAAACCGAACCGGAAACACGGGGTTTTTCCCTTTCCGAAAGAGGCACGCCCGTGCCTCTGACGAAATCACAACCATGCCTCTCATGGAAACAAAACCGTGCCTCTCACGAAAGAAAAAAAATACAGAAAACACGTTTTTTTCCTTTTCCGAAAGAGGCACGCCCGTGCCTATCACGAAAGCACAAACGTGCCTCTGGCGGAAGCAAAACCATGCCTCTCGCGAAAGAAAAAAAAACAAAAAACGCGTTTTTTCCCTTTCCGAAAGAGGCATGCACGTGCCTCTCGCGAGACACGGTTGTGCCTCTGGCGGAAGCAAAACCGTGCCTCTCGCGAAAAAAAATAGAAAACGTTTTTTTTCCCTTTTCGAAAGAGGCACGCCCGTGCATCTCGCGAAAGCAGAACCGTGCCTATGGCGGAAGCAAAACCGTGCCTCTCATGAAAGAAAAAAAATAGAAAACACATTCTTTTCCCGTTCCGAAAGAGGCACGCCCGTGCCTCGCGCGAAAGCACAACCGTGCCTCTGGCGGAAGCAAAATCATGCCTCTCGCGAAAGAAAAAAAAACAAAAAACACGTTTTCTTTTTTCGTTTCCAAGAGGCACGGCCATGCCTCTCGCGAAAGCACAACCGTGCCTCTCACAAAAAAAATGCATTTTTTTGCGTAAAAAAAATCGAGAAATTTTTTTTGGTCGAAAAGCTAGGGAAGACCGGTAAAAAACCAAAACGTCAAAAAAACCAAAAAAAAAACCTTTTAAAAAGCAGAAAACGCGTGCGTAAAAATAAAAAAACAAAATCCGAAGGGAGTGTCCAGAGCGCGACACATGACGAATGGCTGTGAGCGCGACAAGTGACGCTGATTGTTGCGAGGCTCCCGAAGGAGCGCTCGTTAATTAGTTGCTCCCGATCGTGACTTTTTGTTTTTTGTTTTTGAGAAATGCCGGGCGTGGCTATGTGCCGCCCGCAGCAACGCCGACGCACGGCTCACCTTCAGGGAGCCGAGCTGGCCAGCCCAGCGAATATACGCGCCTCACGCTGACGTCACGTGTAAGTTTTAATTTTTGTTTGTCCTTTTTCCTTCAAAATTTTTCTCATTTTTCTTTACTTTTCTTTATTCCTTTTTCCGTCAAATTTGTATTCTCCTTTTTTACTTTTGTTTATATTTCGAAATGTTCTATACATATATTTATAGTTTGGAAAAATGTTAATCTTTTATGTAAAAAATTTTAATGTCTGTAAAAAAATTATGACGGAATGAAAAAAATAGAAATGTTTATCATGTGCAGGAAAAATGTTTAATCATGTGTACAGAAAATATTAATTATTTGTGAAAAAAATGTTTGTGGCAATTAAAAATGTCATACATTCAATAAAATGTACATGAAATTTGGGAAATGATTATATAATGTAAAAAATATTTTTGTAATTCAAATAAAATGTATGTCACATTTGAAAAAATCATCAAGTATTTAAAATGTGTTCGTGACATTTTTAAAATATGTTTACAATGTGCAAAAATGTTTACATAGTTCAAAAAAAAGTTTTTGTCATTTAAAAAATGTTTCAGCATGTATTTAACAAAACTGATAAACATGTACTCCCTTCATTCAATATTGGTTGTCGCTCAAACGGATGTATCTAGCAGTAGTGGAGCTACGTATTAGGAAAATGGCCGACGGCCCGCCCGGCCCATAGCAAACGCAATGTGTTATTGCGTGTAAACTTGTTCATTAGAGAAAACTAATAGGCCTTCCTTTGTATTGGCCCGCACAGCTTTGGTTGTGTAGTTTCGCCATTGGTATCTAGCTTTAGATGGAGGGAAAATAGAGAGTGAGACTATCTCAGGCAAACTTGTAATCAGAAAGAAGTTATGTAGCGGTCAGGAGGAGAAGCAAGGCACATGTCAGCAAGGTGGAAAGGCGGCAACCGATCCTGGGGCCATCGGTACTTTGAAGGGCACGAGTGGCGACGCCCGTCAGGAGACATGAGTCTCCTCAGCTGGAACTGTCGGGGTTTGGGGCAACCCCAGACAGTTCAAGAACTTGTGCGCCTCGTTCACACTCATCGCCCAAAGATTATTTTCCTGTCGACAATGTGAGGAGAAGGTGAAAAGAATAAAATGGAGACTAGGACTGAAGCACTGTCTTACGCATGATGGTAAGGGCAAAGGTGCGGGCATTGCCTTGTAATGGGATGAGTCAATAAAAATAAAGTGTTTGTCGTATGGCCTCCGCTACTTTGATGTGTTAGTGCCTGATGATCCACATGGTCCGTCGGGGTGTGGTACTTTTGTCTATGGTGAACCAAGAGCTCAAGATAGGCACCACATGTGGTCCCTTCTGAGAAGGATTAAACCAATTGCAAATGAACCGTGGCTGATGATCGGGGACTTTAATGAGACGATGTGGCAATCTGAACATTTTTTCCATGACTAGAAGATCTGGAGGGCAAATGGCAAGGTTCCATAGTGTGCTCAGTTTTTGTAACATGCACGACATGGGCTTCAAAGCCGAGCCTTGGACTTATAATAACAAGCAGCGAGGTGATAACAATGTCAAGGCCAGAATTGATCGGGCTATTGCTACCCCATGCTGGCAAGATTTGTTCAAACATGCTACTGTTACTCACATAACTACTCAAAGATCTGACCACCTTCCGCTCCTGCTAAGTTTCTCAGATCAGGCAAAGGAGTGGGGTGGTCCGAGGCCTTTCAGGTATGAGTACATGTGGGAGAGAGATCCTTCCCCGATGGATGAATTAAAGAGGCCTGGAATGGTAGCAACGTGCAAGGTCCTGGATTGGACAGAGTGGCACATAAATTAAAAAGGAGTGCAGCAGGAATTGCAAGGATGGAGCAGGAGGAAATTCAGATCACTTAGGTATAGAGTTCAGAAACTACAACAGAAGCTTGACAAACTACGGGACATAGCACCGTCAAACAGAAGAGTGTTGGAAATATGCCCTAGAGGCAATAATAAATTAGTTATTATTATTATATTTCCTTGTTCATGATAATCGTTTATTATCCATGCTAGAATTGTATTGATAGGAAACTCAGATACATGTGTGGATACATAGACAACACCATGTCCCTAGTAAGCCTCTAGTTGACTAGCTCGTTGATCAATAGATGGTTACGGTTTCCTGACCATGGACATTGGATGTCGTTGATAATGCGATCACATCATTAGGAGAATGATGTGATGGACAAGACCCAATCCTAAGCCTAGCACAAGATCGTGTAGTTCGTATGCTAAAGCTTTTCTAATGTCAAGTATCATTTCCTTAGACCATGAGATTGTGCAACTCCCAAATACCGTAGGAATGCTTTGGGTGTACCAAACATCACAACATAACTGGGTGGCTATAAAGGTGCACTACGGGTATCTCTGAAAGTGTCTGTTGGGTTGGCACAAATCGAGACTGGGATTTGTCACTCCGTGTGACGGAGAGGTATATCTGGGCCCACTCGGTAGGACATCATCATAATGTGCACGATGTGACCAAGGAGTTGATCACGGGATGATGTGTTACAGAACGAGTAAAGAGACTTGCCGGTAACGAGATTGAACAAGGTATCGGGATACCGACGATCGAATCTCGGGCAAGTATCATACCAGTAGACAAAGGGAATTGTATACGGGATTGATTGAATCCTTGACATCGTGGTTCATCCGATGAGATCATTGTGGAACATGTGGGAGCCAACATGGGTATCCAGATCCCGCCGTTAGTTATTGACCAGAGAGATGTCTCGGTCATGTCTGCATGATTCCCGAGCCCGTAGGGTCTACACACTTAAGGTTCGATGACGCTAGGGTTATAGGGAAGGTATGTACGCGGTTACCGAATGTTGTTCGGAGTCCCAGATGAGATCCCGAACGTCACAAGGAGTCCCGGAATGGTCCGGAGGTGAAGATCGATATATTGGACGAAGGGTTTTGGAGTCTGAAAGTGTTCCGGTGGTACCGGGTGATGACCAGCATGACCGAAAGGTGTTTCGGGGCCCCGACAAGTGTTGGGGGGGCTTCATGGGCCAAGGGGAGGGGGAAAACCAGCCCACTAAGGGGCTGTGCGCCCCCCTCACCTATTCCCACGTGACCAGGGGGTTTGGGGCGCCCCTTCTAGGGTTCCCACCTCCTGCCTTGGGGGCCAAGTCACCCAAAGGGGAGATCCCATCTGCCCTGGCCTCGCCCCCCTAGGGGAAACCCTAGGGCGCCTCCCCCTCTCCCTTCCCCTATATATAGTGGAGGTTTTGGGGCTGCCCAACACATGAGTCTCTCTCTCCCAAGGCGCAGCCTTACCTCTCCCCCTCCTTGTCTCTCGTAGTGCTTGGTGAGGCCCTGCTGGAGTACCGCGCTCCTCCACCACCACCACGCTGTCGTGCTGCTGCTGGACGGAGTCTTCCCCAACCTCTCCCTCTCTCCTTGCTAGATCAAGGCATAGGAGACGTCAGCGGGCTGCACGTGTGTTGAACACGGAGGCACCGTTGTTCGGCACTTAGATCGGAATCGACCGCAATCTGAATCGCCACGAGTACGACTACCTCATCCACATTCTTGCAACGCTTCTGCTTAGCGATCTTCAAGGGTATGAAGATGCACTCCATCTCTCTCTCGTTGCTAGTATCTCCATAGATTGATCTTGGTGATGCGTAGAAAATTTTGAATTGCTGCTACGTTCCCCAACAGTGGTATCAAAGCTAGGTCTATGCGTAGTTTCTATGCACGAGTAGAACACAAGTTGTTGTGGGCGTTGATTTTGTCAATTTACTTGCCGTTACTAGTCTTATCTTGATTCGGCGGCATCGTGGGATGAAGCGGCCCGGACCGACCTTACACGTACTCTTACGTGAGACAGATTCCACCGACTGACATGCACTAGTTGCATAAGGTAGCTAGCGGGTGTCTGTCTCTCCCACTTTAGTCGGATTGGATTCGATGAAAAGGGTCCTTATGAAGGGTAAATAGAAATTGGCATATCACATTGTGGCTTTGGCGTAGGTAAGAAACGTTCTTGCTAAGAAACCTATAGCAGCCACGTAAAAATTTGCAACAACTATTAGAGGACGTCTAACTTGTTTTTGCAGCATATGCCGTGTGATGTGATATGGCCAAAAGGATGTGATGAATGATATATGTGATGTATGAGATTGATCATGTTCTTGTAATAGGAATCACGACTTGCATGTCGATGAGTATGACAACCGGCAGGAGCCATAAGAGTTGTCTTAATTTATTTATGACCTGTGTGTCAACATAAACGTCATGTAATTACTTTACTTTATTGCTAACAGTTAGCCGTAGTAGTAGAAGTAATAGTTGACGAGACAACTTCATGAAGACACGATGATGGAGATCATGGTGTCATGCCGGTGACGATGATGATCATGGCGCCCCGAAGATGGAGATCAAAAGGAGCAAAATGATATTGGCCATATCATGTCACTATTTGATTGCATGTGATGTTTATCATGTTTTTACATCTTATTTGCGTAGAACGACGTAGCATAAATAAGATGATCCCTCATAAAATTTCAAGAAAGTGTTCCCCCTAACTGTGCACCGTTGCTAAGGTCCGTTGTTCCGAAGCACCACGTGATGATCGGGTGTGATAGGTTCTAACGTTCGCATACAACGGGTGTAAGCCAGATTTACACACGCAATACACTTAGGTTGACTTGACGAGCCTAGCATGTACAGACATGGCCTCGGAACACGGAAGACCGAAAGGTCGATCATGAGTCATATAGAAGATACGATCAACATGAAGATGTTCACCGATGATGACTAGTCCGTCTCACGTGATGATCGGACACAGCCTATTTGACTCGGATCATGTATCACTTAGATGACTAGAGGGATGTCTATCCGAGTGGGAGTTCATTATATAATTTGATTAGATGAACTTATTTATCATGAACAATAGTCTAAGTTGTCTTTGCAAAAAAAGTTGTAGATCAATAGCTCGTGTTGTAGCTCCCTGTTTCAATACATTCCTAGAGAAAGATTAAGTTGAAAGATATTGTAAGCAATGATGCGGACTAGGTCCGTTGCCTGAGGAGTGTCCTCACTGCTACACAGAAGGCTTATGTCTTTGATGCACCGCTCGATGTGCCAACCCCTCCAGCGTTGTCTGTGGATGTTATGAACATCTGACAGATACGTCCTGATGACTACTTGATAGTTAAGTGCACCATACTTTACAGCTTAGAATCGGGATTCCAATGACGTTTTGAACGCCATAGAACATATGAGATGTTCCAAGAGCTGAAATTGGGATTCCAGGCTCATGCCCGTGTTGAGAGGTATGAGACCTCTGACAAGTTCTTTGCCTACAAGATGGAGGATAATAGCTCAACTAGTGAGCATGTGCTCAGAATGTCTGGGTGCTAAGATCACTTGAACCAAGTGGGAGTTAATCTTCCAGATGAGATAGTGGTTGACGGAATTATCTAGACACTATCACCAAGCTATTAGAACTTCGTGATGAACTATGACATTCAAAGGATGGAGATGATCCCAGAGCTATTAGCGGTGCTTAAAACTACAAAAGTAGAAATCAAGAAGGAGCATCAAGTGTTGATGGTTTATCAAGACCACCGGTTTCAAAAGGGGCAAGGGCTAGAAGGGAAACTTCATGAATGGCAAACTAGTTGTCGCTCTAACGAAGGAACCCAAGGTTGAACCCAAACCTCGAGACTAAGTGCTTCTATTGTAAGGGGAACGGTCACATGGTAGCGAAACTACCCCAAATACATGGTAGATAAGAAAGCTGGCAACTTCAACAAAGTATATTTGATATACGTGTTATTGATGTGTACCTTACTAGTACTCCTAGTAGTACCTGGGTATTGGATACCGGTTCAGTTGCTATTATTAGTGACTTGAAGCAAAAGCTACAGACTGAACGGAGACTAGCTAAGGGCGAGATGACGATGTGTGTTGGAAGTGTTTCCAAGGTTGATAAGATCACCATCACACGCTCCCTCTACCTTCGGGATTAGTGTTGAACCTAGATAAATGTTATCAGGTGTCTACGTTGAGCATGAATATGATTAGATCATGTTCATTGCAATACGGTTATTCATTTAAGTTAGAGAATAATGGTTATTCTGTTTACATGAATAATACCATTATGGTCATGCACCCAATGGTTTATTGAATCTCGATCATAGTAATACACATGATAATAATATTAACGCCAAAAGATGTAGAGTTAATAATGATAGTACCACTTTCTTGTGGCACTGCCGCTTAGGTCATTTTGGCATAAAATGCGTGAAGAAACTCCATGCTGATGGGTGTTTGGAGTCACTTGATTTTGAATCGCTTGACACATGCGAGCCATGCCTCATGGGCAGGATGACTAAGATCCCGTTTTCAGGTATAATGAAACGGGCAAGTGACTTGTTGGAAATCATACATGCTGATGTGTGTGATCCAATGAGAATTAAGGCGTGTGGTGGATATCGTTATTTTCTCATCTTCACTGACGATTTGAGTAGATATGGGTATATTTACTTAATGAAGCAAAAGTCTGAAACGTTTGAAAAGGTTCAAGCAATTTCAGAGTGAAGTTAAGAATCATCATAACAAGAAGATCATGTTCCTACGATCTGATCAAGGGGAGATTTTCTGAGTTATGAGTTTGGCAATCACTTAATGTTGGGGAACATTGCATAAAATAAAAATTTTCATACGTTCACCAAGATCCATCTATGAGTTCATGTAGCAACAAGAGAGAGAGAGATGCATCTGCATACCACTTGTAGATCGCGTGCGGAAGCGTTCAAGAGAACGGGGTTGAGGGAGTCGTTCTCATCGTGATCCTATCACCGGAGATCCTAGCGCCGAACGGACGGCACCTCCGCGTTCAACACACGTACGGTCAGCGTGATGTCTCCTCCGTCTTGATCCAGCAAGGGGGAAGGAGAGGTTGATGAAGATCCAGCAGCATGACAACGTGGTGGTGGATGCAGCAGGACTCTGGCAGGGCTTCACCAAGCAACTGCGGGAGGAGGAAGAGGTGTAGCAGGGGGAGGGAGGCGCCAAGACTCAGGGTGCGGCTGCCCTCCCTACCCCCTCCTTTATATAGGCCCCCTGGGGGGGCGCCGGCCCTGGAGATGGGAATCTCCCAAGGGGGGGCGGCGGCCAGGGGGGTGGAGTGCCCCCCAAGGCAAGTGGTGCGCCCCCCACCCTAGGGTTTCCAACCCTAGGCGCAGGGGGGCCAAGGGGGGGGGGGGGCGCACCAGCCCACCAGGGGCTGGTTCCCCTCCCACCTCATCCCACGGGGCCCTCCGGGATAGGTGGCCCCACCCGGTGGACCCTCGGGACCCTTCCGGTGGTCCCGGTACAATACCGGGTGCCCCAAAACTTTCCCAATGGCCGAAACAGCACTTCCTATATATAATTCTTTACCTCCGGACCATTCCGGAACTCCTCGTGATGTCCGGGATCTCATACGGGACTCCGAACAACATTCGGTTTGCTACATACTCATATTCATACAACCCTAGAGTCACCGAACCTTAAGTGTGTAGACCCTACGGGTTCGGGAGACATGCAGACATGACCGAGATGGCTCTCCGGTCAATAACCAACAGCGGGATCTGGATACCCATGTTGGCTCCCACATACTCCTCGATGATCTCATCGGATGAACCACGATGTCGAGGATTCAAGCAACCCCGTATACTATTCCCTTTGTCAGACGGTATGTTACTTGCCCGAGATTCGATCGTCGGTATCCCAATACCTCGTTCAATCTTCTTGCCGACAAGTCACTTTACTCGTACCGTAATGCATGATCCCGTGACCAGAAACTTGGTCACTTTGAGCTCATTATGATGATGCACTACCGAGTGGGCCCAGTGATACCTCTCCGTTATACGGAGTGACAAATCCCAGTCTCGATCCATGTCAACCCAACAGACACTTTCAGAGATACCTGTAGTGCACCTTTATAGTCACCCAGTTATGTTGTGACGTTTGGTACACCCAAAGCACTCCTACGGTATCCGGGAGTTACACGATCTCATGGTCTAAGGAAAAGATACTTGACATTGGAAAAGCTCTAGCAAACGAACTACACGATCTTTGTGCTATGCTTAGGATTGGGTCTTGTCCATCACATCATTCTCCCAATGATGTGATCCCGTTATCAACGACATCCAATGTCCATAGTCAGGAAACCATGACTATCTGTTGATCAACGAGCTAGTTAACTAGAGGCTCACTAGGGACATGTTGTGGTCTAAGTATTCACACGTGTATTACGATTTCCGGATAATACAATTATAGCATGAATAAAAGACAACTATCATGAACAAAGAAATATAATAATAATCCTTTTATTATTGCCTCTAGGGCATATTTCCAACAGTCTCCCACTTGCACTAGAGTCAATAATCTAGTTACATTGTGATGAATCGAACACCCATAGAGTTCTGGTGTTGATCATGTTTTGCTCGCGGAAGAGGTTTAGTCAACGGATCTGTGACATTCAGATTCGTGTGTACTTTGCAAATATATATGTCTCCATCTTGAACATTTTCACGGATGGAGTTGAAACGATGCTTGATGTGCCTGGTCTTCTTGTGAAACCTGGGTTCCTTGGCAAGGGCAATAGCTCCAGTGTTGTCACAGAAGAGAGTGATTGGCCCCGACGCATTGGGTATGACTCCTAGATCGGTGATGAACTCCTTCATCCATATTGCTTCATGCGCTGCCTCCGAGGCTGCCATGTACTCCGCTTCACATGTAGATCCCGCCACGACGCTCTACTTGCAACAGCACCAGCTCACTGCTCCACGATTCAACATATACACGTATCTGGTTTGTGACTTAGAGTCATCCAGATCCGTGTCGAAGCTAGCGTCGACGTAACCCTTTACGACGAGCTCTTCGTCACCTCCATAAACGAGAAACATGTCCTTTGTCCTTTTCAGGTACTTTAGGATATTCTTGACCACTGTCCAGTGTTCTTGCCGGGATTACTTTGGTACCTTCCTACCAAACTTACGGCAAGGTTTACATCAGGTCTGGTACACAGCATGGCATACATAATAGATCCTATGGCTGAGGCATAGGGGATGACACTCATCTCTTCTCTATCTTTTGCCGTGGTCGGGCATTGAGCTAAGCTCAATCTCACACCTTGCAATACAGGCAAGAACCCTTTCTTGGACTGATCCATTTTGAACTTCTTCAAAATCTTATCAAGGTATGTGCTTTGTGAAAGACCTATGAGGCGTCTCGATCTATCCCTATAGATATTGATGCCTAATATGTAAGCAGCTTCTCCAAGGTCCTTCATTGAAAAATACTTATTCAAGTAGGCCTTAATACTGTCCAAGAATTCTATATCATTTCCCATCAAAAGTATGTCATCTACATGTAATATGAGAAATACTACAGAGCTCCCACTCACTTTCTTGTAAACACAGGCTTCTCCATAAGTCTGCATAAACCCAAACGCTTTGATCATCTCATCAAAGCGAATGTTCCAACTCCGAGATGCTTGCACCAGCCCATAAATGGATCGCTGGAGCTTGCATACTTTGTTAGCATTCTTAGGATCGACAAAACCTTCCGGCTGCATCATATACAGCTCTTCCTTAAGATAACCGTTAAGGAATGCCGTTTTGACGTCCATCTGCCATATCTCATAATCATAGTATGCGGCAATTGCTAACATGATTCGGACGGACTTAAGCTTCGCTACGGGAGAGAAAGTCTCATCGTAGTCAACCCCTTGAACTTGTCGATAACCCTTAGCAACAAGTCGAGCTTTATAGATGGTGACATTACCATCCGCGTCCGTCTTCTTCTTAAAGATCCATTTGTTTTCTATCGCTCGCCGATCATCGGGCAAGTCAGTCAAAGTCCATACTTTGTTTTCATACATGGATTCGATCTCAGATTGCATGGCTTCTAGCCATTTGTTGGAATCTGGGCCCGCCATCGCTTCTTCATAGTTCGAAGGTTCACCATTGTCTAACAACATGATTTCCCGGACAGGGTTGCCATACCACTCTGGTGTGGAACGTGTCCTCGTGGACCTACGAAGTTCAGTAGCAACTTGATCCGAAGTACCTTGATCATCATCATTAATTTCCTCTCCAGTCGGTGTAGGCACCACAGGAACATTTTCCTGAGCTGCACTACTTTCCGGTTCAAGAGGTAGTACTTCACCGAGTTCTACTTTCCTCCCACTTACTCCTTTCGAGAGAAACTCTTTTTCCAGAAAGGATCCGTTCTTGGCAACAAAGATCTTGCCTTCGGATCTAAGGTAGAAGGTATACCCAATGGTTTCCTTAGGGTATCCTATGAAGACGCATTTTCCCGACTTGGGTTCGAGCTTTTCAGGTTGAAGTTTCTTGACATAAGCATCGCATCCCCAAACTTTTAGAAACGACAACTTAGGTTTCTTCCCAAACCATAATTCATACGGTGTCGTCTCAAAGGATTTAGACGGTGCCCTGTTTAAAGTGAATGTAGCTGTCTCCAGAGCGTATCCCCAAAATGATAGCGGTAAATCGGTAAGAGACATCATAGATCACACCATATCTAATAGAGTGCGATTACGACGTTCGGACACACCGTTGCGCTGAGGTGTTCCAGGCGGCGTGAGTTGTGAAACGATTCCACATTTCCTTAAGTGCGTACCAAATTCGTGACTTAAATATTCTCCTTCACGATCCGATCGTAAGAATTTTATCTTTCGGTCACGTTGATTCTCTACTTCATTTTGAAATTCCTTGAACTTTTCAAAGGTCTCAGACTTGTGTTTCATCAAGTAGACATACCCATATCTACTCAATTCATCAGTGAGAGTGAGAACATAATGATATCCTCCACGAGCCTCAACGCTCATTGGACCGCACACATCGGTATGTATGATTTCCAATAAGTTGGTTGCTCGCTCCATTGTTCCGGAGAATGGAGTCTTGGTCATTTTTCCCATGAGGCATGGTTCGCATGTGTCAAATGATTCATAATCGAGAGACTCTAGAAGTCCATCAGCATGGAGCTTCTTCATGCACTTGACACCAATGTGACCAAGGCGTCAGTGCCACAAGTATGTGGGACTATCGTTATCAACTTTACATCTTTTGGTATTCACACTATGAATATGTGTAACATTACGTTCGAGATTCATTAAGAATAAACCATTGACCATCGGGGCATGACCATAAAACATATCTCTCATATAAATAGAACAACCATTATTCTCGGATTTAAATGAGTAGCCATCTCGTATTAAACGAGATCCAGATACAATGTTCATGCTCAAACTTGGCACTAAATAACAATTATTGAGGTTCATAACTAATCCCGTGGGTAAATGTAGAGGTAGCGTGCCGACGGCGATCACATCGACCTTGGAACCATTCCCGATGCGCATCATCACCTCGTCCTTCGCCAGTCTCCGCTTATTCCGCAGCTCCTGCTGTGAGTTACAAATATGAGCAACAACACCGGTATCAAATACCCAGGAGTTACTACGAGTACTGGTAAGGTACACATCAATTACATGTATATCACATATACCTTTAGTGTTGCTGGCCTTCTTGTCCGCTAAGTATTTGGGGCAGTTCCGCTTCCAGTGACCCTTCCATTTGCAATAAAAGCACTCAGTCTCATGCTTGGGTCCATTCTTTGACTTCTTCCCGGCAACTGGCTTACCGGGCGCGGCAACATCTTTGCCGTCCTTCTTAAAGTTCTTCTTACCCTTGCCCTTCTTGAACTTAGTGGTCTTATTGACCATCAACACTTGATGTTCTTTCTTGATTTCAACCTCTGCTGACTTCAGCATTGAAAATACTTCAGGAATGGTCTTCACCATCCCTTGCATATTGTAGTTCATCACAAAGCTCTTGTAGCTCGGTGGGAGCGACTGAAGGATTCTGTCAATGACCGCCTCGTCCGGGAGGTTGATCTCCAGCTGGGACAGGCGGTTGTGCAACGCAGACATTTTGAGTATGTGCTCACTGACAGAACTGTTTTCCTTCATCTTACAACTATAGAACTTGTCGGAGACTTCATATCTCCCGACCCGGGCATGAGCTTGAAAAACCATTTTCAGCTCCTCGAACATTTCATATGCTCCGTGTTGCTCAAAACGCTTTTGGAGCCCCGGTTCTAAGCTGTAAAGCATGCCGCACTGAACGAGGGAGTAATCATCAGCACGTGACTGCCAAGCGTTTAACGTCTTGGTTCTCTGGGATGGGTGCTTCACCTAGCGGTCCTTCTAGGACATATGCTTTCTTGGCTGCTATGAGGATGATCCTTAGGTTCCGGACCTAGTCCGAATAGTTGCTGCCATCATCTTTCAGCTTGGTTTTCTCTAGGAACGTGTTGAAGTTCATGTTGACATGAGCATTGGCCATTTGATCTACAAGACATATTTTGCAAAGATTTTAGACTAAGTTCATGATAATTCAGTTCATCTAATCAAATTATTTAATGAACTCCCACTCAGATTTGACATCCCTCTAGTCATCTAAGTGTTACACGATCCGAGTCGACTAGGCCATGTCCGATCATCACGTGAGACGGACTAGTCATCATCGGTGAACATCTCCATGTTGATCGTATCTTCCATACGACTCATGTTCGACCTTTCGGTCTCTTGTGTTCCGCGGCCATGTCTGTACATGCTAGGCTCGTCAAGTTAACCCTAAGTGTTTTGCATGTGTAAAACTGTCTTACACCCGTTGTATGTGAACGTAAGGATCTATCACACCCGATCATCACGTGGTGCTTCGAAACGACGAACTTTAGCAACGGTGCACAGTTAGGGGGAACACTTTCTTGAAATTATTATAAGGGATCATCTTATTTACTACCGCCGTTCTAAGTAAACAAGATGCATAAAACATAATAAACATCACATGCAATTATATAAAGTAGTGACATGATATGGCCAATATCATATAGCTCCTTCGATCTCCATCTTCGGGGCTCCATGATCATCTTCGTCACCGGCATGACACCATGATCTCCATCATCATGATCTCCATCATCCTGCCTCCATGAAGTTGCTCGCCAACTATTACTTCTACTACTATAGCTAACGGTTTAGCAATAAAGTAAAGTAATTACATGGCGTTAAATCATTGACACGCAGATCATACAATAATTAAGACAAATCCTATGGCTCCTGCCGGTTGTCATACTCATCGACATGCAAGTCGTGATTCCTATTACAAGAACATGATCTCATACATCACAATATATCATTCATCATTCATCACAACTTCTATCCATATCACATCACATGACAATTCCTGCAAAAACAAGTTAGACGTCCTCTAATTGTTGTTGCATCTTTTACGTGGCTGCAATTGGGTTCTAGCAAGAACGTTTTCTTACCTACGAATAACCACAACGTGATTTTGTCAACTTCTATTTACCCTTCATAAAGACCCTTTTCATCGAATCCGCTCCAACTAAAGTAGGAGAGACAGACACCCGCTAGCCACCTTATGCAACTAGTGCATGTCAGTCAGTGGAACCTGTCTCACGTAAGCGTATGTGTAAGGTCGGTCCGGGCTGCTTCATCCCACAATACCGCTGAAGCAAGAAAAGACTAGTAGTGGCAAGTAAGTTGACAAGATCTACGCCCACAACAGATTTGTGTTCTACTCGTGCAATAGAGAACTACACATAGACCTAGCTCATGATGCCACTGTTGGGGAACGTTGCATAAAATAAAATTTTTCCTACGTTCACCAAGATCCATCTATGAGTTCATCTAGCAACGAGAGAGAGAGAGAGATGCATCTACATACCACTTGTAGATCGCGTGCGGAAGCGTTCAAGAGAACGGGGTTGAGGGAGTCGTTCTCGTCGTGATCCTATCACCGGAGATCCTAGCGCCAAACGGATGGCACCTCCGCGTTCAACACACATATGGTCAGTGTGACGTCTCCTCCGTCTTGATCCAGCAAGGGGGAAGGAGAGGTGATGAAGATCCAGCAGCACGACGGCGTGGTGGTGGATGCAGCAGGACTCTGGCAGGGCTTCGCCAAGCAACTGCGGGAGGAGGAAGAGGTGTAGCAGGGGGAGGGAGGCGCCAAGACTCAGGGTGCGGCTGCCCTTCCTCCCCCTCCTTTATATAGGCCCCTG
>NC_041387.1:23090085-23145299 GCF_002162155.2 Triticum dicoccoides
GCCGGCCCTGGAGATGGGAATCTCCCAAGGGGGGGCGGCGGCCAGGGGGGTGGAGTGCCCCCCAAGGCAAGTGGTGCGCCCCCACCCTAGGGTTTCCAACCCTAGGCGCAGGGGGGCCCAAGGGGGGGGGGCGCACCAGCCCACTAGGGGATGGTTCTGTTGGAAATATGCCCTAGAGGCAATAATAAATTGGTTATTATTATTATATTTCCTTGTTCATGATAATCGTTTATTATCCATGCTATAATTGTATTGATAGGAAACTCAGATACATGTGTGGATACATAGACAACACCATGTCCCTAGTAAGCCTCTAGTTGACTAGCTCGTTGATCAACAGATGGTTACGGTTTCCTGACCATGGACATTGGATGTCGTTGATAACGGGATCACATCATTAGGAGAATGATGTGATGGACAAGACCCAATCCTAAGCCTAGCACAAAGATCGTAGTTCATATGCTAAAGCTTTTCTAATGTCAAGTATCATTTCCTTAGACCATGAGATTGTGCAACTCCCAGATACCGTAGGAATGCTTTGGGTGTACCAAACGTCACAACGTAACTGGGTGGCTATAAAGGTGCACTACAGGTATCTCCAAAAGTGTCTGTTGGGTTGGCACGAATCGAGACTGGGATTTGTCACTCCGGTTAACGGAGAGGTATCTCTGGGCCCACTCGGTAGGACATCATCATAATGTGCACAATGTGACCAAGGGGTTGATCACGGGATGATGTGTTACGGAACGAGTAAAGAGACTTGCCGGTAACGAGATTGAACAAGGTATAAGCATACTGACGATCGAATCTCGGGCAAGTACAATACCGCTAGACAAAGGGAATTGTATATGGGATCGATTGAGTCCTTGACATCGTGGTTCATCCGATGAGATCATCGTGGAACATGTGGGAGCCAACATGGGTATCCAGATCCCGCTGTTGGTTATTGGCTGGAGAACGTCTCGGTCATGTCTGCATGGTTCCCGAACCCGTAGGGTCTACACACTTAAGGTTCGATGACGCTAGGGTTATAAAGGAAGTTTGTATGTGGTTACCGAATGTTGTTCGGAGTCCCGGATGAGATCCCGGACATCACGAGGAGTTCTGGAATGGTCCGGAGGTAAAGATTTATATATGGGAAGTCCTGTTTTGATCACCGGAAAAGTTTCGGGTTTTATCGATAACGTACCGGGACCACCGGGAGGGTCCCGGGGGTCCACCAAGTGGGGCCACCGGCCCCGGAGGGCTGCATGGTCCAAGTGTGGGAGGGGACCAGCCCCAGGTGGGCTGGTGCGCCCCCCACAAGGGCCCAAGGCGCCTAGGGTTTGGGGAGGGGGTGCTTCCACCTAACTTGGGGGGCAAGTTTTCCCCCTCTCCCCCCTTGGCCGCCACCCTTAGATGGGATTGGGGCTGCCGCACCCCTTGGGGTGGAAACCCTAGAGGGGGCGCACCCCCCTCCCTCTCCCCTATATATACTTGAGGGTTTTGGGGCTGCCAACACATGAGTTTTGACCTCTCCCTGGCGCAGCCCTACCTCTCTCCCTTCTCCTCTCCCGCGGTGCTTGGCGAAGCCCTGCTGGATCACCATGTTCCTCCACCACCACCACGCCGTTGTGCTGCTGCTGGACGGAGTCTTCCTCAACCTCTCCCTCTCTCCTTGCTGGATCAAGGCATGGGAGACGTCACCGGGCTGTACGTGTGTTGAACGCGGAGGTGCCGTCCGTTCGGCACTAGGATCTCCGGTGATTTGGATCACGACGAGTACGACTCCTTCAACCCCGTTCTCTTGAACGCTTCCGCTTAGCGATCTACAAGGGTATGTAGATGCACTCTCCTTCCCCTCGTTGCTAGTTTCTCCATAGATAGATCTTGGTGACACGTAGGAAAATTTTGAATTTCTGCTTCGTTCCCCAACAGTGGCATCATGAGCTGGGTCTATTGCATAGATTCTTTGCATGAGTAGAACACAAAGTAGTTGTGGGCGTTGATTTTGTTCAATATGCTTACCGTTACTAGTCCAATCTTGTTTCGACGGTATTGTGGGATGAAGCGGCCCGGACCGACCTTACACGTACTCTTACGTGAGACAGGTTCCACCGACTAACATGCACTTGGTGCATAAGGTGGCTAGCGGGTGCCAGTCTCTCCCACTTTAGTCAGAACGGATTCGATGAAAAGGGTCCTTATGAAGGGTAAATAGCAATTGGCATATCACGTTGTGGTTTTGCGTAGGTAAGAAACATTCTTGCTAGAAACCCATAGCAGCCACGTAAAACATGCAAACAACAATTAGAGGACGTCTAACTTGTTTTTGCAGGGTATGCTATGTGATGTGATATGGCCAAGAAGAATGTGATGAATTATATGTGATGTATGAGATTGATCATGTTCTTGTAATAGGATTCACGACTTGCATGTCGATGAGTATGACAACCAGCAGGAGCCATAGGAGTTGTCTTTATTTATTGTATGACCTGCGTGTCATTAAAGAACGCCATGTAATTACTTTACTTTTTTGCTAACCGGTAGCCATAGTAGTAGAAGTAATAAGTTGGTGAGACAACTTCATGGAGACACGATGATGGAGATCATGATGATGGAGATCATGGTGTCATGCCGGTGACGATGATGATCATGGAACCCCGAAGATGGAGATCAAAAGGAGCAATATGATATTGACCATATCATGTCACTATTTGATTGCATGTGATGTTTATCATGTTTATACATCTTATTTGCTTAGAACAACGGTAGTAAATAAGATGATCCCTCATTAAAATTTCAAGAAAGTGTTCCCCCTAACTGTGCACCGTTGCGAAAGTTCGTCGTTTCGAAGCACCAAGTGATGATCGGGTGTGATAGATTCTTACGTTCACATACAACGGGTGTAAGACAGATTTACACACGCGAAACACTTAGGTTAACTTGACGAGCCTAGCATGTATAGACATGGCCTCGGAACACAAGAGACCGAAAGGTCGAGCATGAGTCGTATGGATGATACGATCAACATGAAGATGTTCACCGATGATGACTAGTCCGTCTCACGTGATGATCGGACACGGCCTAGTTGACTCGGATCATGTAATCACTTAGATGACTAGAGGGATGTCTATCTGAGTGGGAGTTCATTAGATGAACTTAATTATCCTGAACATAGTCAAAAGCCCTTTGCAAATTATGTCATAGCTCGCGCTTTAGTTCCACTGTTTTAGATATGTTCCTAGAGAAAATATAGTTGAAAGTTGACAGTAGCGATTATGCGGACAATAGAAAGCTTATGTCCTTAATGCACCGCTCAGTGTGCTGAACCTCGAACGTCATCTGTGGATGTTGCGAACATCTGACATACACGTTTTGATAACTACGTGATAGTTCAGTTAAACAGTTTAGAGTTGAGGCACCAAAGACATTTTTGAAATGTCGCAGAACATATCCAAGAGCTGAAATTGGGATTTCAGGCTCGTGCCCACGTCAAGAGGTATGAGACCTCTGACGAGTTTTCTATCCTACAAACTAAGGGAGAAGATCTCAATCGTTGAGCTTGTACTCAGATTGTCTGGGTACAACAATCACTTGAATCGAGTGGGAGTTGATCTTCCAGATGAGATAGTGATGTTTCCCCAAAGACATTGCCACCAAGCTACTAGAGCTTCGTGATGAACTATAACATAACAAGGATAGATATGATGATCCTTGAGCTATTCGCCATGTTCGACACCGCGAATGTAGAAATCAAGAAGGAGCATAAATTGTTGATGGTTAGTGAAACCACTAAGTTTCAAGAAGGGCTAGGGCAAGAAGGGGTACTTCATGAAACGGCAAATCAGTTGCTGCTCTAGTGAAGAAACCCAAGGTTGAACCCAAACCCGAGACTAAGTGCTTCTGTAATGAGAGGAACGGACACTGAAGCAGAACCACCCTAGATACTTGGTAGATAAGAAGGCAGGCAAGGTCGATAGAAGTGTATTGGATATACATTACGTTAATGTATACTTTTCTAGTACTCCTAGTAGCACCAGGGTATTAGATACAGGTTCGGTTGCTAAGTGTTAGTAACTCGAAATAAAAGCTACGGAATAAACGGAGACTAGTTAAAGGTGAGCTGACGATATGTGTTGGAAGTGTTTCCAAGGTTGATGTGATCAAGCATCGCACGCTCCCTCTACCATCGAGATTTGGTGTTTGCGTTGAGCATAGACATGATTGGATTATGTCTATCGCAATACGGTTATTCATTTAAGGAGAATAATGGTTACTCTATTTTATTTGAATAATACCTTCAATGGTCTTACACCTAAAAGAATAGTTTATTGAATCTCGATCATAGTGATACACATTTTCATGCCAAAAGATATAAGATAGTAATGATAGTACCACTTACTTGTGGCACTTCCATGTAAGTCAGATTGGTATAAAACGCATGAAGAAGCTCCATGTTGATGGATCTTTGGACTCACTCATTTTTGAAAAGTTTGAGACATGCGAACCATGTCTATTGGTGTATACGCATGAAGAAACTCCATGCAGATGGATCGTTTGGACTCACTTGATTTTGAATCACTTGAGATATGCAAATTATACCACATGGGCAAGATGACTGAAAAGCCTCGTTTTCAGTAAGATGGAACAAGATAGCAACTTGTTGAAAGTAACACATTTTGATGTGTGCAGTCCAATGAGTGCTGAGGCATGCAGTGAATATCGTTATGTTCTTACTTCACAGATGATTTGAGTAGATGTTGAGTATATTTACTTGATGAAACACCAGTCTGAATTATTGAAAGGTCCAAGTAATTTCAGAGTGAAGTTGAAGATCATCGTGACAAGAGGATAAAATGTCTATGATATGATCATAGAGATGAGTATCTGAGTTACGAGCTTTGGCACGTAATTAAGACATTGTGGAAATTGTTTCACAATTAATACCGCCTGGAACACCATAGTGTGATGGTGTGTCCGAACATCATAGTTGCACCCTATTGGATATAGTGCGTACCATGATGTATCTTATAAATTACCACTATTGTTCATGGGTTAGGCATTAGAGACAACCACACTCACTTTAATAGGGCACCACGTAATTCTGTTGAGACGACACCGTTTGAACTATGGTTTGGAGAAACCTAAGTTGTCGTTTCTTAAAAGTTTGGGGCTGCGACGCTTATGTGAAAAAGTTTCAGGTGATAAGCTCGAACCCAAAGCGGATAAATACATCTTCATAGGATACCCAAAATGGTTGGGTATACCTCCTATCTTAGATCCGGAAGCAAAAGTAATTGTTTCTAGAATCGGGTCCTTTCTCGAGGAAAAGTTTCTCTCAAAAGAATTGAGTGGGAGGATGGTGGAGACTTGATGAGGTTATTGAACCATCACTTCAACCAGTGAGTAGCAGGGCACAAGAAGTTGTTCATGTGGCACCTACACTAATTGAAGTGGAAGCCGATGATAGTGATCATGATGCTTCGGATAAATTCACTACCGGACCTCGTAGGTCGACAAGGACGCGTACTACTTCAGAGTGGTACGCAATCCTGTCTTAGAGGTCATATTGCTAGACAACAATGAACCTACGAGCTATGGAGAAGCGATGGTGGGCCCGAATTCCGACGAATGGCTCGAGGCCATAAAATCCGAGAGAGGATCCATGACTTTGGAAGAAATACTTGATGGTCGTAAGGCCGTTGGGTACAGATGGATTTTAAAAGGAAGACAGACAATGATGGTAAGTATCGCCATTAAGAAAGCTCGACTTGTCGTTAAGATGTTTTCCGACAAGTTCAAGGAGTTGACTACGATGAGACTTTCTCACTCGTAGCGATGCTAAGAATCTGTTGGGATTATATTAGCAATTACTGCATGATTTATGAAATCTTGCAGATAGGATGTCAAAACATTGTTTCCTCGACGTTATACTTGAGGAAAGGTTGTATGTGATGCAACCAGAAGGTTTTGTCAATCCTGAAAGACGCTAATAAGTATGCAAAGCTCCAGCAATCCTTCTTAGGACTGGAGTAAGCATCTCGGAGTTGGAATGTACGCTTTGATGAGATGATCAAAGATTTTGGGTTTATACAAAGTTTATGAGAAACTTGTATTTCCAAAGAAGTGAGTGGGAGCACTATACAATTTCTGATGAGTATATGTTGTTGACATATTGTTGATCAGAAATGATGTAGAATTTCTGGAAAGCATATAGGGTTATTTGAAAAGTGTTTTTCAATGGAAAACCTGGATTAGGCTACTTGAACAATAAGCCTCAAGATCTATAAGATAGATCAAAATGCTTAATAGTACTTTCAAATGAGCACATACCTTGACATGATCTTGAAGGTGTTCAAGATGGATCAGTCAAAGAAGGAGTTCTTGCCTGAGTTGTAAGGTATGAAGTTAAGAGTTAAAGCTCGACCACGGCAGAAGAGAGACAAAGGATGAAGGTCGTCCCCTATGCTTCAGACGTAGGCTCTGTAGTATGCTATGCTGTGTACCGCACCGGAAGTGTGCCTTGCCATGAGTCAGTCAAGGGGTACAAGAATGATCCAGGAATGGGGATCATTGGACAGCGGTCAAAAATTGTCCTTGGAGTAAATAAGGACATGTTTCTCAATTATGGAGGTGATAAAGAGTTCGGCATAAAGGGTTACGTCGATGCAAGCTTTAACACCTATCCGAGTGACTCTGAGTAGCAAACCGGATACGTATAGTGGAGCAACCATTTGTAATAGCTCTAAGTGGAGCGTGGAAGCAGCATTTACAATATGACCTAGAGATTTGCGAAGTACATACGGATCTGAATGTTGCAGACCCGTTGACTAAAACCTCTCTCACAAGCAAAACATGATCAAACCCCAGAACTCATTGAGTCTTAATCACATGATGATGTGAACTAGTTTAGTGACACTAGTAAACTCTTTGGATGTAGGTCACATGGCGATGTGACCTGTGAGTGTTAATCACATGACAATGTGAACTAGATTATTGACTCTAGTGCAAGTGGGAGACTGTTGGAAATATGCCCTAGAGGCAATAATAAATTGGTTATTATTATTATATTTCCTTGTTCATGATAATCGTTTATTATCCATGCTATAATTGTATTGATAGGAAACTCAGATACATGTGTGGATACATAGACAACACCATGTCCCTAGTAAGCCTCTAGTTGACTAGCTCGTTGATCAACAGATGGTTACGGTTTCCTGACCATGGACATTGGATGTCGTTGATAACGGGATCAAATCATTAGGAGAATGATGTGATGGACAAGACCCAATCCTAAGCCTAGCACAAAGATCGTAGTTCGTATGCTAAAGCTTTTCTAATGTCAAGTATCATTTCCTTAGACCATGAGATTGTGCAACTCCCGGATACCGTAGGAATGCTTTGGGTGTACCAAACGTCACAACGTAACTGGGTGGCTATAAAGGTGCACTACAGGTATCTCCGAAAGTGTCTGTTGGGTTGGCACAAATCGAGACTGGGATTTGTCACGCCGGTTAACAGAGAGGTATCTCTGGGCCCACTCGGTAGGACATCATCATAATGTGCACAATGTGACCAAGGGGTTGATCACGGGATGATGTGTTACGGAACGAGTAAAGAGACTTGCCGGTAACGAGATTGAACAAGGTATCAGCATACCGACGATCGAATCTCGGGCAAGTACAATACCGCTAGACAAAGGGAATTGTATACGGGATCGATTGAGTCCTTGACATTGTGGTTCATCCGATGAGATCATCGTGGAACATGTGGGAGCCAACATGGGTATCCAGATCCCGCTGTTGGTTATTGGCCGAAGAACGTCTCGGTCATGTCTGCATGGTTCCCGAACCCGTAGGGTCTACACACTTAAGGTTCGATGACACTAGGGTTATAAAGGAAGTTTGTATGTGGTTACCGAATGTTGTTCGGAGTCCCGGATGAGATCCCGGATGTCACGAGGAGTTCCGGAATGGTCCGGAGGTAAAGATTTATATATGGGAAGTCCTGTTTTGGTCACCGGAAAAGTTTCGGGTTTTATCGATAACGTACCGGGACCACCGGGAGGGTCCCGGGGGTCCACCAAGTGGGGCCACCGGCCCCGGAGGGCTGCATGGGCCAAGTGTGGGAGGGGACCAGCCCCAGGTGGGCTGGTGCGCCCCCCCCACAAGCGCCCAAGGCGCCTAGGGTTTGGGGAGGGGGTGCTTCCACCTAACTTGGGGGGCAAGTTTTCCCCCTCTCCCCCCTTGGCCGCCACCCTTAGATGGGATTGGGGCTGCCGCACCCCTTGGGGTGGAAACCCTAGTGGGGGCGCACCCCCCTCCCTCTCCCCTATATATACTTGAGGGTTTTGGGGCTGCCAACACATGAGTTTTGACCTCTCCCTGGCGCAGCCCTACCTCTCTCCCTTCTCTCCCGCGGTGCTTGGCGAAGCCCTGCTGGATCACCACGCTCCTCCACCACCACCACGCCGTTGTGCTGCTGCTGGACGGAGTCTTCCTCAACCTCTCCCTCTCTCCTTGCTGGATCAAGGCATGGGAGACGTCACCGGGCTGTACGTGTGTTGAACGCGGAGGTGCCGTCCGTTCGACACTAGGATCTCCGGTGATTTGGATCACGATGAGTACGACTCCTTCAACCCCATTCTCTTGAACGCTTCCGCTTAGCGATCTACAAGGGTATGTAGATGCACTCTCCTTCCCCTCGTTGCTAGTTTCTCCATAGATAGATCTTGGTGACACGTAGGAAAATTTTGAATTTCTACTTCGTTCCCCAACAGGTTCCCCTCCCACCTCAGCCCACGGGGCCCTCAGGATAGGTGGCCCCACCTGGTGGACCCCCGGGACCCTTCCGGTGGTCCCGGTACAATACCGGGTGACCCCGAAACTTTCCCGATGGCCGAAACAACACTTCCTATATATAATTCTTTACCTCTGGACCATTCCGGAACTCCTCATGACGTCCGTGATCTCATCCGAGACTCCGAACAACATTCGGTTTGCTGAATACTCATATTCATACAACCCTAGCGTCACCGAACCTTAAGTGTGTAGACCCTACGGGTTCGGGAGACATGCAGACATGGCCGAGACGGCTCTCCGGTCAATAACCAACATCGGGATCTGGATACCCATGTTGGCTCCCACATACTCCTCGATGATCTCATCGGATGAACCACGATGTCGAGGATTCAAGCAACCCCGTATACTATTCCCTTTGTCAGACGGTATGTTACTTGCCCGAGATTCGATCGTCGGTATCCAATACCTCGTTCAATCTCGTTGCCGGCAAGTCACTTTACTCGTACCGTAATGCATGATCCGGTGACCAGACACTTGGTCACTTTGAGCTCATTATGATGATGCACTACCGAGTGGGCCAGTGATACCTCTCCGTTATACGGAGTGACAAATCCCAGTCTCGATCCATGTCAACCCAACAGACACTTTTGGAGATACCTGTAGTGCACCTTTATAGTCACCCAGTTACGTTGCGACGTTTGGTACACCCAAAGCACTCCTACGGTATCCGGGAGTTACACGATCTCATGGTCTAAGGAAAAGATACTTGACATTGGAAAAGCTCTAGCAAACGAACTACACGATCTTTGTGCTATGCTTAGGATTGGGTCTTGTCCATCACATCATTCTCCCAATGATGTGATCCCATTATCAACGACATCCAATATCCATAGTAAGGAAACCATGACTATCTGTTGATCAACGAGCTAGTCAACCAGAGGCTCACTAGGGACATGTTGTGGTCTAAGTATTCACACGTGTATTACGATTTCCGGATAATACAATTATAGCATGAATAAAAGACAACTATCATGAACAAAGAAATATAATGATAATCCTTTTATTATTGCCTCTAGGGCATATTTCCAACACTTAAGACATTGTGGAATTGTTTCGCAGTTGAAGCCACCTGGAACACCACACCGTAATGGTGTGTCCGGACGTCGTAATCGAACCTTATGAGATATGGTGCCATCTATGATGTCTCTTACCGATCTACCGCTATTATTTTGAGGTTATGCATTAGAGACAGCTGCATTCACTTTAGATAGGGAATCGTCTATGTCCGTTGAGACGACGTCGTATGAACATTGGTTTGGCAAGAAACCAAAGTTGTCGTTTTCTTAATATTTGGCGCTGCGATGCTTAAGGCTTCAACCGAAAAAGCTCGAACCCAAAGAGGAAAAATACATCTTCATAGGATACCCAAAGGTAATAGTTGGGTATACCTTCTATCTCAGATCCGAGGGCAAAGTGTTTGTCGCTAAGAACGGGTCCTTTCTCGAGAAGGAGTTTCTCTCGAAAGAATTGAGTGGGAGGAAGATAGAACTTGATGAGGTTGTCAAACCCTCACTTCAACCGGAGAGTAGTGCAACACAGAAAGATGTTTCTGTGGAACCTACGACTGTTGAAGAGGAAACTAATGATAGTGATCATGAAGCTTCAGATCAAGTTGCTATCGAACCTCGTAGGTCGACAAGGATATGTACTACTCCTGAGTGGTACGGTGATCCTATCTTAGAGGTCATGTTGTTGGACAACAATGAACCTACGAACTATGGAGAAGCGATGGTGGGCCCGTATTCCGACAAATGGTTAGAAGCCGAGAAATGCGAGATAGGATCCATGTATCAAAACAAAGTATGGAATTTGGTGGACTTGCCCGATGATCGGCAAGCCATTGAGATAAATGGATCTTTAAGAAGAAGACGGACATGGACGGTAATGTCACCGTCTATGAAGCTCGACTTGTAGCGAAGAGTTTTTCACAAGTTCAAGGAGTTGACTACGATGAGATTTTCTCATCCGTAGCGATGCTTAAGTCCGTCGAAATCATGTTAGCATTAGTTGCATTTATGAAATCTGGCAGATGGATGTCAAAACAAGTTTCCTTACTAGTTTTCATAAGGAAAGGTTATATGTGATACAATCAGAAAGGTTTTGTCGATCCTAAGGTTGCTAAAAGGTATGCTAGCTCCAGCGATCCTTCTATGGACTAGAGCAAGCATCTCGGAGTCGGAATATATGCTTTGATGGAGTGATCAAAGCTTTTAGGTTTATGCAATGTTTGCTAGAAACTTGTATTTACAAGAAAGTGAGTGGGAGCGCTACAACATTTCTGATAACTATATGTGGATGACATATTGTTGATCCGTAATAATGTAGAATTTCTGGAAAGCATAAACGGTTGTTTGAAGAATTATTTTCAAAGGAAGACCTGGATAAAGCTGCTTACATATTGGGCATCAAGATCTATAGAGATAGATCAAGACGCCTGATTATACTTTCAAAGAACGCACACCTGATATGATTTTGAAGGAGTTCAAAATAGATCAGTCAAAGAAGGGATTCTTACCTGAGTTGTAAGGTGTGAAGTTGAGTAAGACTCAAAGCTTGGACACGGCAGAAGAAAGAGGAAAGACGAAGGTCGCCCCCTATGCTTTTGTCATAGGCTCTATACGGTATGCCATGCTGAGTACCGCACCTGATGTGTGCCTTGCCACATGTCTGGCAAGATGGTACAAAGGTGATCCAGGAGTGGATCACTAGATAGCGGTCAAAATTATCCTTAGAGGAATAAGGAAATGTTTCTCGGTTATGGAGGTGATAAAGAGTTCGACGTTAAGAGTTACGTCGATGCAAGCATTAACACCTATCCGGATGACTATGAGTAGAAAAACCGGATATGTATAATGGAGCAACCATTTGGAATAGTTCCAAGTGGAACGTGGTAGCAGCATCTATGATATGACATAAAGTTTTGCGAAGTACATGCGGATCTGATTGTTGCAGACTCGTTGACTATAACCTCTCTCACAAGCATAACATGATCAAACCCAGAACTCATTAAGTGTTAATTACATATTGATGTGAACTAGATTATTGACTCTAGTAAACTCTTTGGGTGTTAGTCACATGGCGATGTGACCTTGAGTGTTAATCACATAGCGATGTGAACTGGATTATTGACTCTAGTGCAAGTGGGAGACTGTTGGAAATATGCCCTAGAGGCAATAATAAATTACTTATTATTATTATATTTCCTTGTTCATGATAATCATTTATTATCCATGCTAGAATTGCATTGATAGGAAACTCAGATACATGTGTGGATACATAGACAACACCATGTCCCTAGTAAGCCTCTAGTTGACTAGCTCGTTGATCAATAGATGGTTACGGTTTCCTGACCATGTACATTGGATGTCGTTGATAACGGGATCACATCATTAGGAGAATGATGTGATGGACAAGACCCAATCCTAAGCCTAGCACAAGATCGTGTAGTTCGTATGCTAAAGCTTTTCTAATGTCAAGTATCATTTCCTTAGACCATGAGATTGTGCAACTCCCGGATACCGTAGGAATGCTTTGGGTGTACCAAACGTCACAACGTAACTGGGTGGCTATAAAGGTACACTACGGGTATTTCCGAAAGTGTCTGTTGGGTTGGCACGAATCGAGACAGGGATTTGTCACTCCGTGTAACAGAGAGGTATCTCTGGGCCCACTCGGTAGGACATCATCATAATGTGCATGATGTGACCAAGGAGTTGATCACGGGATGGTGTGTTACGGAACAAGTAAAGAGACTTGCCGGTAACGAGATTGAACAAGGTATCGGGATACCGACGATCGAATCTCGGGCAAGTATCATACCAATAGACAAAGGGAATTGTATACGGGATTGATTGAATCCTTGACATCGTGGTTCATCCGATGAGATCTTCATGGAACATGTGGGATACAACATGCGTATCCAGATCCCGCTGTTGGTTATTGACCAGAGAGATGTCTCGGTCATGTCTGCATGATTCCCGAGCCCGTAGGGTCTACACACTTAAGGTTCGATGACGCTAGGGTTATAGGGAAGGTATGTACGTGGTTACCGAATGTTGTTTGGAGTCCCGGATGAGATCCCGGACATCATGAGGAGTCCCGGAATGGTCCGGAGGTGAATATTGATATATTGGGCGAAGGGTTTTGGAGTCCGGAAGTGTTCCGGAGGTACCGGATGATGACCAGCATGACTGAAAGGTGTTTCGGGAGCCCCGACAAGTGTTGGGGGGGGGGGCTTCATGGGCCAAGGGGAGGGGTAAACCAGCCCACTAAGGGGCTGTGCGCCCCCGTCACCTATTCCCACATGACCAGGGGGTTTGGGGCGCCCCTTCTAGGGTTCCCACCTCCTGGCTTGGGGGCCAAGTCACCCAAAGAGGAGATCCCATCTGCCCTGGCCGCCCCCCCAGGGGAAACCCTAGGGCACCCCCCTCTCCCTTCCCCTATATATAGTGGAGGTTTTGGGGCTGCCCAACACATGAGTCTCTCTCTCCCAAGGCGCAGCCCTACCTTTCTCCCTCCTCGTCTCTCGTAGTGCTTGGCGAAGCCCTGCTGGAGCACCGTGCTCCTCCACCACCACCACGCCGTCGTGCTGCTGCTGGACGGAGTCTTCCCCAACCTCTCCCTCTCTCCTTGTTGGATCAAGGCATGGGAGACGTCACTGGGCTGCACGTGTGTTAAACGTGGAGGCGCCGTTGTTCGGCGCTTAGATCAGAATCAACCGCAATCTGAATCGCCACGAGTACGACTACCTCATCTGCGTTCTTGCAACGCTTCCGCTTAGCGATCTTCAAGGGTATGAAGATGCACTCCCTCTCTCTCTCGTTGCTAGTCTCTCCATAAATTGATCTTGGTGATGCGTAGGAAATTTTGAATTGCTGCTACGTTCCCCAACAAAGAGATGTGCAAATTCATGAATGTTCGAGGGAGTTAGATGAGTACTTGTACAGGGAAGAGATGTTAAGGCGTCAACATTCTCAGGTTACTAGTATCCGTGAGGGTGAACAAAATACAAAGTATTTTCAGTGTAAGGGTACGTGGCGACAAAAGAAAAATTATATCAGTAAGCTAAAAAATGCTGATGGTAATTGGATCCAAGGAAAAGAGCAGATTGCGCCGATGACAAGAAATTGTTTCCAAAAACTTTATGAGGCTGATGATAATGTGGAGCCAGAAGCTTTGCTTAATGAAAGTGCAACAAATCCCTGGGTGGTTTTGGTAGTTCTTAACAACATATAGCTCATTGAACTAATGATCTTTCAAGATAATCACTTCAAAAAGTTCAATGATTGGCATGGCATGGACTAAGGATGTGGACCCCTCAAAATGCAAAGGATACATGTTGGCAGCAAGCTCAAGACTCTACATTTTCCATTTAAGTGATCCAAGATCACATTGACTATATAGGAAAGCCAATACTATTAAAAGGGGATGAGGTGTTGCTTAATGGATTACTTGCTCAAAATGCTTAGTGATATGCTCCAAAACCTTCAACCACTTTCCCACTTCCACATTTGTCCTAAACCTAAAAGTCAAACTCGGCTCCACCGATTTGATCTATCCGGTGCCACTAAGTTCATTTGACATAGCCATAGCCACAAACCCTAATCACTTTGGTCTCACCGATAGGAATCTCGGTCTCACCGAGATGGGATTGCAAACTCTCTGTTTCCCTTCGTAACATTTTAGTCTCACCGAAATGAGCGATCGGTACCACCGAGTTCGCAATGCAAACTCTTTGTTTCCTTTTTCATAACGCTCCGGTCTCACCGAAATGATCGGATCGGTCCCATCGAGTTTGCCTGACCAACTCTCTATTTGCCAATTACTAAAATCAGTCCCTTCGAGTTTATGTGATCGGTCTCATCGAGATAAGTTATGCCCTAACCCTAGCGCATCGGTCCCACCGAGTTGATCTTTTCGGTCCCACCGAAAATCCTAACATTCACATTTATAACTGAATCGGTCTGACCGAGTTTGTTGACTTAGTCCCACCGAGTTTGGGAATCTGTGTGTAACGGTTAGATTTTGTGTGGAGGCTATATATACCCCTCCACCCACTCTTCATTTGTGCATAGAGCCATCAGAACGAACCTACACTTCCACTACTCATTTTCTGAGAGAGAACCACCTACTCAAGTGTTGAGACCAAGATATTCCAATCCAACCATATGAATATGGATCTCTAGCCTTCCCCAAGTTGCTTTCCACTCAAATCATCTTTCCACGATAGCCAAATCTGTGAGAGAGAGTTGAGTGTTGGGGAGACTATCATTTGAAGCACAAGAGCAAGGAGTTCATCATCAACACACCATCTATTACCTTTTGGAGAGTGGTGTCTCCTAGATTGGTTAGGTGTCGCTTGGGAGCCTCCGTCAAGATTGTGAAGTTGAACCAAGAAGTTTGTAAGGGCAAGGGGATCGCCTACTTCGTTAAGATCTACCCAAGTGAAGCAAGTCCTTCGTTGGCGATGGCCATGGTGAGATAGACAAGGTTGCTTCTTCGTGGACCCTTCGTGGGTGGAGCCCTCCGTGGACTCGCACAGCCGTTACCCTTTGTGGGTTGAAGTCTCCATCAACATGGATGTACGATAGCACCACCTGTTGGAACCATGCCAAAAATCTCCATGTCTATAATTGCGTTTGCTCCCTCCAAACTCCTCCCTTTACCTTCATATGCAATGATTTACATTCCGCTGCTATACTCTTTGAATTGCATGTGTTAGGTTGATTGCTTGACTAGTGCTAAGTTGCTAAAATCTGCCAAGAACTAAAATTGGGAAAAGGTTAAGCTTTTATTTGGTCAAGTAGTCTAATCACCCCCCTCTAGACATACTTTAGATCCTACAAGTGGTATCAGAGCTTTGCTCTCCATTTGCCTTTATTTCCATAGCTTTGGTGATCATAGCCTTGGTTTCACAACCTAGGAGAGTATGGCATCTAGCAAGGGAGATTACCACCGTAGAGGTCCTTACTTTGATGGTACTAATTTTGCTAGTTGGAAGCATAAGATGAAAATGCATATTCCTCGACATAACCCCACCGTTTGGTCCACTGTGTGTATTGGTTTGCAAGGTGAATTTTTTGATGGGAGAGAACCAAATCGTCAAGCTACCGCGGAAGAGTTGAGAATGATGCAATACAATGCTCAAGCTTGTGATATCCTCTTCAACGGATTGTACCCCGAAGAATTCAACAAAATCAGCCGTCTTGAGAATGCAAAGGAAATTTGGGATACTTTGATTGTTATGCACGAAGGTACCAACTCCGTTAATGAATCCAAGTTGGATGTGCTTCAAAGTCAGCTTGATAAGTTCAAAATGAAGGATGGTGAAGGTGTCACTGAAATGTACTCTAGGCTTGCTCTCATCACAAATGAGATTGCCGGCTTAGGAAGTGAAGAGATGACCGAAAAATTCGTCATCAAGAAGATCATAAGAGCTTTGGATGGAAAATATGATATCGTGTGCACATTGATCCAAATGATGCCAAATTACAAAGATCTCAAGCCAAAGGAAGTCATTGGAAGAATTGTTGCTCATGAGATGTCACTCAAGGATAAAGAAGAGCTTCACGACAAGTCTAGTGGTGCGTACAAAGCCTCATGTGATGCTCCTACATCATCAAGTGAGAAACAAACCTTCAATGAGGAATTAAGCTTAATGGTGAAGAACTTCAACAAATTCTACAAGAGTAGAAGCAAGGGAAGAAGTTCCAAGTCAAGGTCCTACAATGACAAAAGATCTTCTAGTCCCGAGCAAAATTCCTACAATTGTGGAAGACCCGGACACTACTCCAATGAGTGTACGACTCCCTACAAAAGAAGAGAAGACTCACCTAAAAGCAAAAGCAAAAGGGAAGAATCACCACCAAGAGAGAGAAGTAGTAGAGATGATCGCTATGAACGAAGAACCTCTCGAAGGAGCAAGGATTCAGAAAGGAAGGACAAGTCATCAAGGAGCTACACAAAATGAAGACATCAAGCTCATGTTGGTGAATGGGTATCCGGCTCCGACTCCGACCACCACTCCGAGAGAAGTTATCACTCCGACTCCAAATATACTCAAGATGAAGGTGTTGCCGGTCTAGCACTTGTGTCAACCAACTCCTACGACATATTTGACTCACCAAATGAAGGAATTGGATGATGCTTCATGGCTAAAGGCCCCAATGTATCACACCCCGAGTATGTTTATTTCAGTAGTGATGAAGATGATTTGCTAGGTGATGATGATTTACTTATTGACAACTCAAGTGATGAATACTATGATGGAATGTCAATTAATCATGCTAATCAAGATAAAACGAATGACAATGATAAGAAGGATATTGAGCGTCTAACTAAAGAACTAAACACTCTTAAGTTAGTTCATGAAACTACTTTAGAAGATCATCGAGAACTTTTAAAAACTCATGAGAAGCTACGCTTCGAGAAGCTCAATCTTGAGCAAGAACATGGGTTCTTAAAGGCCATCAATGATGATCTTCGGAAGAAAAGTTCTTCTTACATTGTGAAGCGTTTACTCTTGTCTACTTACATGCCACAAGTAAAATCTAGCAACAAGAACAAGAAAGATTCTTCTTCTAGTAGTAAAAATAATCATGCTAAATCCAATATTGTTGCCTCTAGTAGTTCTCTTGATTCCACTAATGATTCTCTTAGCCAAGTTACACTTGAGCAAGAAAATAGCTTATTGAAGGGAATTATAGAGAAAGGTGTTTACAAGAGCCTTGCCGGAAGTAAGCAATTTGAGGAAATTATACGCAAGCAAGGAAGGCACCGGAAGAATCAGGGTGTTGGTTTTGAATGAAAGCTCAATGCCAATGGAGTTGAGTGGGAAGAAGATCAATACCCCAAGACAAAGTTTGTTCCTCAACAAGAGAAGTATGATCCTACTTCCTTCGAGGGGACACAAGCTCAAGATGATCTTCCACCACAAGACCACAAGCGAAAAGGCAAGGACAAGCTTCAAGAGGATATTGATGCATTTGAAGATGCTCTGCAGGCCTTGGTCAAGTGGTTTCCCAAGACTACATCAAGTTTTACTTCATCAAGTACATCTACAACCCCAAGGATTCCCATCAAGATGATGTGGATCCCGAAGAAGAAGAACTAGATAGCTCTTGAGGGTGACTCCGCCAACATACTTCACTCATATTTATTTTGGCAAGGGCTAGTGTAAACAACTTCCACATCATACACTAGTTCAAGGAGCCACAAACCCTCTTGATGGTAAGACAAGGGACAAGGTAATCTAATGCTATCATGGACATCATTATGTGTGTGCTTCATTCAATGTCTATGGATATCCTTGTTTGTTCCTTGTGGGACTAACCCATGTAGGAATTGAAAGTGCAACTCACTCCAATGGATTGCTTCAAATGATCTACATCAACAATGAGCATCCACATCTTCAACACCTACATGAAGTCATCATCGACAAAACCCAAGGTTAGTTCATCCCTCTTAGGGGGGATATCACATCTAGGGGGAGCTTTACTCTAAATAATTGAGCTAAAGCAACTCTAATGGTGTGAACACAACAATGCTTTATGTAAAAATGGTAACCCCACTTGTGCTTAAACGATGAGTATGACCTATGATCAAATGTTCTCATTTGACTCCTAAGTCAATATACTCATATATAGATGACCTAGCCATCGCCAATTGCTTGATAGATGCTAGAGTGATTGTGCCACATATTTCATTTGCCATTTTATTGTGTGAGCATGTTGATTGCATAATTTTATTCATTCGAGAACATCCATTTGTAGTTATCTTTGTTTGGCTCTTTTTCTTTTGCCAAATAGATGGACAAGAATGCCAAAGAACTTCCTTTAGCTATCTATGCTTTTCTCGTCTCAAACTCTATTCATGCCACATCACAAAGTTTGATCTAAGTCAAATTTGAACCCTCTGTGTGAGGAGTACTCGGAGTTCCGTTTTGTCATGGACTTAAACTTCCAAAACCTCTCTATGCACTTTGGTCTGACTGATCCATCCATTTTGGTCGAACCGAGTTCACAAAGTTGATCTAGGTTTTCAACCTCGGTGCAACCGATATGAACTTTTCGGTCTCACCGAGTTGCAGTAACTACTTGCAGTTTTGCATCTTGGTGCCACTAAGTTGTTCAACTCGGTCACACCGATAGGGTCAGGATATATATATATATATATATATATATATATATATATATACTGATGGGCCAGATTTTGGAAATCACTTCAAAACCTCTTCGCCCGCGCGTGTCCTGCTCTGCCTCTAGGGTCTCCGGATCATCACCTCATCGCCAACGACCTCCCGCCACTGGTCTCCATTGCCGTCAATGGATTTTCTCACCCCCGTTGCCGCCATAGCAAACTCATCGCCGAACTAGGTTATGAGTTCGACACTTTGTGCTTTTCTTTTAATCCGATTCTTAGCACAAAGGCAATGTCGTGTATCTTTCCACATATGAGATCGATCCATCCACAGAGAACCTCCATTAGACTAGTTTTGAATTGAAAATTTAGGGTTAGGTTTCCGCCGAACTCATCTCAGACCGACCGAACTATAGAAATCGGTCTCACCGATTTGGCCTAGGCCATTGCACATGTGGTTTTCGGTCTGACCGAGAATTGCAAATCAGTGTGACCGAAATCAGGATTCTGTGAAACCCTAGCAATCTCGGAGTCACCGAACTGTGACTCAGTCTGACCGAGTTCACTAGTTTAGACTCCAAAGTTGCTTCGGTGTCACCGAGTTTCACAAATCGGTAGCTTCGAAATGCTTTCTGAGGAAAACTAAAACTAAGTTTTTGATTCATTCTTTTTGCAAAATCTCTGCAGTTTGTGATGCTTATCTACTCTACCTCATCTACATCTATTCACAGGGTCAGCTCTCAGTGTGCAGTGCAGAATGTCTAATCAAAGTGACAGCCAAAATGTGTCAGAGGAGCAACTGAATTTGAGTGAGGGCACTAGTCCCTCTAGCAGCACTGAAGAAGGAAGAAGTAGCACTCCAAGCAACCTGCCTAAGGCTCAGACTAGGCAGAGGAAGAAAAAGACTTCAGACTCAGAGGATGAAGATTATGTTGCTACTGAGGAGGAAGTTTCCTCAAAGAAGAGAGTGTTGAAAAAGGAATATGCTACTACTGTTGCCTCAA
The DNA here is from genome assembly GCF_002162155.2 of Triticum dicoccoides. Lineage (NCBI taxonomy): Eukaryota > Viridiplantae > Streptophyta > Magnoliopsida > Poales > Poaceae > Triticum > Triticum dicoccoides. Next base: position 23,110,070 of record NC_041387.1, read on the forward strand.
CAAAACCAGGTCAGAATGTGAAGGCCCCCTGCTAGGAGAACTCCCATGTCAAAGGCCAGAGCTTCAACTCAAATTCCTGCTGAGCCAAGTGAATCTGTTGGAGATGGCAAGAAAAGGAAAGAGAGAGTTAAGAAAACCATGGCAAGAGTGATTGGACATCCATCAATGGTTGAGGAGGAGGAAGAGCCACAAGCACCTCCTGCCAAGTCCCAAAAGCTGATGGGGGATGCCATAAGGTCTGGGGTAGCTCCATCAAAGCCCAAGACAACCCCCAAAGCTCCAGCTCAAGCCTCCAAGATAGCTCCAAAGAGAAGAACCAGAAACATACCTGCCTCGGAGAAAAACAAGGCCCCAGTGCCTGAAGCTGCAGAAGATGCTGAAGCCCCAGTGCTTAGGAAGCTCAAACCCAAGATTCCAGACCATGATGACAGTCACCCAGTGGCTGAAGACATGAAGGAGAGGAAGGATGCTGGTCTTAGGAGATGGAGACAAGCAGATCCATATGCTGTGAGAAGAAGGACTGCAGTGGACTACATGTTCCACACGAAATACCAACAGGATTTTTATGAGACAGTGTTGCTGGACAAGAAGCCCATAGTTAGTGATATGAGATGGGAGGACTGGAAATACATTGATGTCAATGCTGATCATTTCCCAGGTGTGCATGAAAGCTTCAAAGCAAATGGTGTTGATGACTTTGTTGGTCAGAAGCTAACCAAATGGAATGATGAGCTCATTATGCAATTCTATTCAACAACTCACTTCTATCCAGATGGAAGGATTGTGTGGATGACAGAAGGTCAGAGGCACCAATCAACAGTTGATGAATGGGCTAGGCTCATAAATGCCCCTGAAGAAGAAGAGAATGACATAGATGTGTATGCTGAAAAGAAGAAAGGTCATAACTCCATGGCCAATATGTATAAGAAAATCCTAGATAAGGCCTTGGAGACACATCATCTTGGGCCAGTCTACTATTTGTTGTCTGGTTTGGCCACCATAAACACCATATTGAGGCACACTCTGTTGCCCAAATCTGGAGATCACATGATGATCAGAGGCCATTCCATCAACATGATGCAGTTGTTTGATATTGTGCCACGGAAATTCAAGGTCATGAGTGTAGAGACAATCAAAAGACCAAAAGAGATCATGTGGGTATGCTCCACACATCCAAGAGTTAATCAATTCCAAGATGAAGCCAGGAGTGTATCTTTTGGACAAAGAACACTTTCCCTTGCAGCCTGATTTTGAGGACATGGATGCTGAGGATCCCACCTCTGTTGAAGCTCATGAGAGAAAAGAGAAAGCTCAAGATGAGAAGGCAAGAAAGATGCCAAGCACAGGAGAAGCCTCACAAGTGTTCCTCAAATCAAAGCAAGACCAGCTTGGATATTTGATTTAGGCAACCTTGAGGACTGAGAAAGGACTAGCTACCCTGACTCAAAACCAGGAGAGCTTGGAGAGGATCATCGAGATTAAATTCTATGATCTTGATTTGAAGATTACTGAGATGCAAACAACAGTTGAGCAGCTCCAGGAAGAAGCTGAGTAGAGGAAGGGGAGCACAACTACAAATGCATTCAACAGAGTGCCCAGGGCACAGAGGTCTGCCACAGCTCCAGTTGCCTGATACGTCTCCAACATATTTATAATTTTTGATTGTTCCATGCTATTATATTACCTGTTTTGGATGTTTTTGGGCTTTACTTTACACTTTTATATCATTTTTGGGACTAACCTACTAACCGGAGGCCTAGCCTGTATTGCTGTTTTTTTTTGCCTATTTCAATGTTTCAAAGAAAAGGAATATCAAACAGAGTCCAAACGGAATGAAACCTTTGGGAGCGTGATTTTTGAAACGAACGTGATCCAGAGGACTTGGAGTGCAAGTCAAGAAGTTGTCAAGGTGGCCACGAGGGTGGAGGCCCCCCTACTGGGCGCGCCCCTGTTTTGTGGGCCCCTCGGGCGTCCACCGACGTACTTCTTCCTCCTATATATACCCACGTACCCCGAAAACATCAGAGGCGACCACGAAAAGCTATTTCCACCACTGTAACCTTCTGTATCCGCGAGATCCCATCTTGGAGCCTTTGCCGGCGCTCCGCCGGAGGGGGAATCGACCATGGAGGGTTTCTACATCAACACCATAGCCTCTCCGATGAGTTGTGAGTAGTTTATCATAGACCTTCGGGTCCATAGTTATTAGCTAGATGGCTTCTTCTCTCTCTTTGATTCTCAATACAAAGTTCTCCTTCCTCTTCTTGGAGATCTTTTCGATGTAACTCTTTTTGCGGTGTGTTTGTCAAGATCCAATGAATTTTGGGTTTATGATCAAGTTTATCTATGAGAAATATTTGAATCTTCTCTGAATTCTTTTATGTGTGATTAAGTTATCTTTGCAAGTCTCTTCGAATTATCAGTTTCTTTTGGCCTACTAGATTGATCTTTCTTGCAATGGGAGAAGTGCTTAGCTGGGTTCAATCTTGCGGTGTCCTTTCCCAGTGACAGCAGGGGCAACAAGGCACGTATTGTATTGTTGCCATTAAGGATAAAAAGATGGGGTTTATATCATATTGCATGAGTTTATCGCTCTACATCATGTCATCTTTCTTAATGTGTTACTCTGTTCTTATGAACTTAATACTGTAGATGCATGCTGGATAGCGGTCGATGTGTGGAGTAATAGTAGTAGATGCAGGCAGGAGTCGGTCTACTTGTCACGGACGTGATGCCTATATACATGATCATGCCTAGATAATCTCATAATTATTCATTTTTCTATCAATTGCTCGATACTAATTTTTTCACCCGCCTTAATACTTATGCTATCTCGAGAGAAGCCACTAGTGAAACCTATGACCCCCGGATCTATTCTCACTTTTATGCCTAGCTAGGGGCGTTAAACGACAGCGCTTGTTGGGAGGCAACCCAATTTTATTTTTTGTTCCTTGCTTTTTGTTCCTGTTTAGTAATAAATAATTAATCTAGCCTCTATTTAGATGTCTTTTCATGTTTTAATTAGTTTTTGTGCCAAGTAGAACCTATAGGATAACCTTGGGTGAAAGTTAATTTGATTCTGCTGAAAAACAGAAACTTTGCGTGCACGAAAAAAAATTCAATAAATCACAGAAACGTGCTTTTGTGTTGATTCTTTTTTCTGTAGATCAATAGAAAATTGCCTAAGACGTACTATTTTTGTAGGAATTTTGGAGTTCCAGAAGTATTCGAAAGTTATAGATTGCTACAGACTGTTCTATTTTTGACAGATTCTGCCTTTCGTGTGTTGTTTGCTTATTTTGATGCATCTATGGCTAGTATGTAAGGGTATGAACCATAGAGAACCTAGAATACATTAGTTTTAACACTAATATAAATAAAGAATGAGTTCATTACAGTACCTTATGTGGTGGTTTTTCTTTCTTTCATTAAAGGAGCTTATGATATTTCCTGTTGAGTTTTGTGTTGTGAAGTTTTCAAGTTTTGGGTAAAGATTTGATGGACTATGGAATAAGGAGTGGCAAGAGCCTAAGCTTGGGGATGCCCATGGCACCCAAGATAATTCAAGGACAACCAAAAGCCTAAGCTTGGGGATGCCCCGGAAGGCATCCCCTCTTTCGTCTTTGTCTATCGGTAACTTTACTTGGAGCTATATTTTATTCGCCACATGATATGTGTTTTGCTTGGAGCGTCTTGTATGATATTAGTCTTTGCTTTTTAGTTTACCACAATCATCCTTGCTGTACACACCTTTGGGGAGAAACCCACTTGATTAGAATTTATTAGAATAATCTATGTGCTTCACTTATATCTTTTGAGCTAGATAATTTTTTCTCTAGCGCTTCACCTATATCTTTTAGAGCACGGCGGTGGCTTAATTTTGAAGAAATTGTTGATCTCTAATGCTTCACTTATATTATTTTGAGAGTCTCTTAGAACAGCATGGTATTTGCTATGGTTACAAAATTGGTCCTAGAATGGTAGGCATCCAAGTTGGGTATAATAAAAACTATCATAGGAAGTGAATTGGATGCTATGATCAATTTGATGCTTGATAGTTGTTTTGAGATATAAAGGCGGTAATGTTAGAAGTCATGCTAGTGGGTAATTATGAAATTTCTAAATACTTGTGTTGAAGTTAGCAAGTCCCGTAGCATGCACGTATGGTAAAAGTTGTGTGACAAATTTGTTGCATGAAGTACTCTTTTGATTGTCTTCCTTATGTGTGGCAGTCGGGGACGAGCGATGGTCTTTTCCTACCAATCTATCCCTCTAGGGGCATGCGTAGTAGTACTTTGCTTCGAGGGCTAAGTAGATTTTTGCAATAAGTATATGAGTTCTTTATGACTAATGTGAGTCCATGGATATACGCACACTCACCCTTCCACTTTGCTAGCCTCTATTGTGCCGCGCAAATTTTGTCGGTATCATGCACCCACTATTTACCTTCCTCAAAACAGCCACCATACCTACTTATTATGGCATTTCCATAGACATTCCGAGATATATTGCCATGCAACTTTCCACCATTCCGTTATTATGACACGCTCCATCATTGTCATATTGCTCATTGCATGATCATGTAGTTGACATCGTATTTGTGGCAAAGCCACCTTCATAATTTTCATACATGTCACTTTTGATTCATTGCATATCCCGGTACACCGCCGGAGGCATTCATATAGAGTCATATTTTATTCTAAGTGTTGAGTTGTAATTCTCGAGTTGTAAATTAATAAAAGTGTGATGATCTTCATTATTAGAGCATTGTCCCAAGTGAGGAAAGGATAATGAAGATTATGATTCCCCCACAAGTCGGGATGAGACTTCGGACTTTATAAAAATAAAAGAGGCCAAAGAAGCCCATAAAAAGAGGGGCCAAAGAAGCCCACCGAATAAAAAAAAGAAAAAAAAAGAAAAAGAAAAAAATATGAAAAGAGAGAAAATATTGAAGGGACAATACTACTATCTATTTTCCACACTTGTGCTTTAAAATAGCACCATGATCTTCATGATAGAGAGTCTCTTGTGTTGTCACTTTCATATACTAGTGGGAATTTTTCATTATAGAACTTGGCTTGTATATTCCAATGATGGGCTTCCTCAAAATGCCCTAGGTCTTCATGAGCAAGCAAGTTGGATGCATACCCACTTAGTGTCTTTTGTTGATCTTTCATACATTTATAGCTCTAGTGCATCCGTTGCATGGCAATCCCTATTCACTCGCATTGATATCTATTGATGGGCATCTCCATAGCCCGTTAATATGCCTAGTTGATGTGAGACTATCTTCTCCCTTTTTGTCCTCACAACCACCACCATATACCACCATAGTGCTATGTCCATGGCTTACACTCATGTATTGCATAAGAGTTGAAAAAAGCTGAAGCGTGTTAAAAAGTATGAACCAATTGCTTGGCTCGTCATCGGGGTTGTGCATGATGGGAGTATTTTGTGTAATGAAAATGAAGCATGGCCTAACTATATGATTTTGTAGGGATAAGCTTTCTTTGGCTATGCTATTTTGATAGGACATGATTATTTGTTAGTATGCTTTGAGTATTACTATTTTTTATGTTTTATAAGCTTTTATTTTGGATCATTTGGATCTGAACATTCATGCCACAATAAAGAAAATTGCATTGGGAATTATGCTAGGTAGCATTCCACATCAAAAATTCTGTTTTTATCATTTACCTACTTGAGGACGAGCAGGAGTTAAGCTTGGGGATGCTTGATACGTCTCCAACGTATCTATAATTTTTTATTGTTCCATGCTATTATATTACCTGTTTTGGATGTTTTTTTGGGCTTTACTTTACACTTTTATATCATTTTTGGGACTAACCTACTAACCGGAGGCCCAGCCCGTATTGCTGTTTTTTTGCCTATTTCAGTGTTTCGAAGAAAAGGAATATCAAACGGAGTCCAAACGGAATGAAACCTTCGGGAGCGTGATTTTTGGAACGAACGTGACCCAGAGGACTTGGAGTGCAAGTCAAGAAGCTACCGAGGCGGCCACGAGGGTGGATGGCACCCCCCTACTGGGCGCGCTCCCTTGTCTCGTGGGCCCCTCGGGCGTCCACCGATGTACTTCTTCCTCCTATATATACCCACGTACCCCGAAAACATCAGAGGCGACCACGAAAAGCTGTTTCCACCACCGTAACCTTCTGTATCCGCGAGATCCCATCTTGGAGCCTTTGCCGGCGCTCCGCCGGAGGGGGAATCGACCACGGAGGGCTTCTACATCAACACCATAGCCTCTCCGATGAGTTGTGAGTAGTTTACCACAGACCTTCGGGTCCATAGTTATTAGCTAGATGGCTTCTTCTCTCTCTTTGATTCTCAATACAAAGTTCTCCTTCCTCTTCTTGGAGATCTATTCGATGTAACTCTTTTTGCGGTGTGTTTGTCGAGATCCAATGAATTGTGGGTTTATGCTCAAGTTTATCTATGAGAAATATTTGAATCTTCTCTGAATTCTTTTATGTGTGATTAAGTTATCTTTGCAAGTCTCTTCGAATTATCAGTTTGGTTTGGCCTACTAGATTGATCTTTCTTGCAATGGGAGAAGTGCTTAGTTTTGGGTTCAATCTTGCGGTGTCCTTTCCCAGTGACAACAGGGGCAGTAAGGCACGTATTGTATTGTTGCCATTGAGGATAAAAAGATGGGGTTTATATCATATTGCATGAGTTTATCCCTCTACATCATGTCATCTTTCTTAATGCGTTACTCTGTTCTTATGAACTTAATACTCTAGATGCATGCTGGATAGCGGTCGATGTGTGGAGTAATAGTAGTAGATGAAGGCGGGAGTCGGTCTACTTGTCACGGACGTGATGCCTATATACATGATCATGCCTAGATAATATCATAACTATTCACTTTTCTATCAATTGCTCGACAGTAATTTGTTCACCCACCGTAATACTTATGCTATCTCGAGAGAAGACACTAGTGAAACCTATGACCCCCGGGTCTATCTCTTATCATATAAGCTTGCTATTTACTTTTATTTGCATCTTTACTTTTCCAATCTATATCATAAAATACCAAAAATATCTATCTTATCATATTATCTCTATCAGATCTCACTTTCGCAAGTGGCCGTGAAGGGATTGACAACCCCTTTATTGCGTTGGTTGCGAGCTCTTTGTTTGTTTGTGTAGGTGCATGGGACTTGTGAGGAGTCTCCTACTGGATTAATACCTTGGTTCTCAAAAACTGAGGGAAATACTTACGCTACTATTGCTGCATCACCCTTTCCTCTTCAAGGAAAACCAATGCAAGCTCAAGACGTAGCATTGCCCCTCCAATGGCAACCCCTCTAGCTCCAACATCATCTACAGATGCCTTCGTCCTTGGAGTCATCCGCACGCCACCTCCCGAAGATCAAGCCTAGAGAGACGCATATCACTATGCATTTTCGAGCTTTTTGGTAACTTGTTACCAAAGGGAGATAAAGTGTATAGATCATAGGCTTCAGAGAGAGAGAGAGAGAGAGAGAGAGAGAGAGAGAGAGAGCTTGCTTCTTATTTTCTCTCTTGCTACTTTATTCGCTTGTTTGTTTGTTTGAGATACTTAATGCCTGTGTGTGAGATACCTTGCATGATCATGTGTTTGATCATATCATACTTTATGCTCGTGCTTGAATGATGATATTTTCTATCCTTTTGTATGATCATTCACTTTGCCTTGGTGATGAGTGCATGTTTTACATTCTATCATTTTGAGAGCTCCATCAAGATGTATGTGACATGGAAGAGTAACCCATGCTCCCAACAGATTGTGCATTTGCAGTCCAAAGCAAATTTTAAATAATGCACAAATTTAGGGGGAGATCTTGCTTATCACATACTTCTCAAAGCGACAATATATTTCACTCTTATTATCATTTGTCAAAGCTTTGATCTATATGTTGTCATCAATTACCAAAAAGGGGGAGATTGAAAGTGCAACTAATCCCTGGGTGGTTTTGGTAATTCTTAACAACATATAGCTCATTGAACTAATGATCTTTCAAGATAATCATTTCAAAAAGTTGAATGATTGGCATGGCATGGACTAAGGGTGTGGACCCCTCAAAATGCAAAGGATACATGTTGGCAACAAGCTCAAGACTCTACATTTTCCATCTAAGTGATCCAAGATCACATTGACTCTATTGGAAAGCCAATACTATTAAAAGGGGATGAGGTGTTGCTTAATGGATTACTTGCTCAAAATGCTTAGTGATATGCTCCAAAAGCCTCAACCACTTTCCCACTTCCACATTTGTCCTAAACCTAAAAGTCAAACTCGGCCCCACCAATTTGATCAATCCGGTGCCACCGAGTTCATTTGACATATCCATAGCCACAAACACTAATCACTTCGATCTCACCGATAGGGATCTCGGTCTCACCAAGATGGGATTGCAAACTCTCGGTTTCCCTTCGTAACATTTCGATCTCACTGAAATGAGCGATCGGTCCCACCGAGTTCGCAATGCAAACTCCATGTTTCCTTTTTCATAATGCTTCGGTCTCACCGAAACAAGCAGATCGGTCCCACCAAGTTTGCCTGACCAACTCTCTATTTGCGAATTACTAAAATCAGTCCCACTGAGTTTATGTGATCGGTCTCACCGAGATCAAGTTATGCCCTAACCCTAGCGCATCAGTCCCACCGGGTTGATCTTTTCGGTCCCATCGAAAATCCTAACATTCATATTTATAACTGAATCGGTCTGACCGAGTTTGTTGATTCGGTCCCACCGAGCAGCGCCGGTCCTGAGATTTCGGGGGCTCGGGGCGAAACTATAACCCGAGGCCCTATAATATATATACAAAAATTATAATGTATGTGTTATGTGCAAATGAAATGTAAAAAAACACTAAAATGCATTAAAAAGAGTATTAGCTTCATTTTTTTCTAATATTTCTAGATGCATAATTTTTGGATGACATAGAAGTGATGAAATTTGCGAAAGAAATTAGTGATTAAAAAAATAGTACAAAGTTATTCCCTCTGTAAAGAAATATAAACGCTCTGAGTGTTCTAAACACTTGTATTTCTTTACGGAGGGAGTACAAATCTAATGGATCAACTCAATAAAATCTTGTTGATTATTGTCGGAGTAATGGGCCATGGGTAGCCACACCCAGGTCCCAAGACTTATCAAGACTTTGGGCCAGCTCCGCCTAGCTGAGCCCCAAGCAGAAGCTCCGCCCTCTGGGGGCCGGCTGGCCTTACGACCGGCTACCAGAGGTCGGCCGACCCCAGCCAACAATGCTGCGAGTGGCCGGCTCCTGCCCGCCGGCCTCTCGAGAGGGCGGCATCAAGCAGGCGGCCGCTGATACGTCTCCAATGTATCTATAATTTTTGATTGTTCCATGCTATTATATTACCCTTTTTGGATGTTTACGGTCTTTATTGTACACTTTTATATTATTTTTGGGACTAACCTATTAACCGGAGGCCCAGCCCATATTGCTATTTTATTGCCTGTTTCAGTATTTCGAAGAAAAGGAATATCAAACGGAGTCCAAACGGAACGAAACCTTCGGCAGCATGATTTTTTGGAAGAATATCATCCAGGAGACTTGGAGTTCACGTCAGAAGAGCCTCGAGGAGGCCACGAGATAGGAGGGCGCCCCCCTAATGGGTGCGCCCCCCTGTCTCGTGGACCCCTCGAGCACCTCCCGACCGACTTCTTTCGCCTATATAAGCCTACGTACCCTAAAACCATCGAAGATCAAGATAGATTGGGAGTTCCGCCGCCGCAAGCCTTTGTAGCCACCAAAAACCTCTCGGGAGGCCTTCCTGGCACCCTGCCGGAGGGGGGATCCTTCACCGGTGGCCATCTTCATCATCCCGGCGCTATCCATGACGAGGAGGGAGTAGATCACCCTCGAGGCTGAGGGTATATACCAGTAGCTATGTGTTTGATCTCTCTCTCTCTCTCGTGTTCTCTCTCGTGTTCCCTCTATGGCACGATCTTGATGTATCCCGAGCTTTGCTATTGTAGTTGGATCTTATGATGTTTCTCCCCCTCTACTCTCTTGTGATGAATTGAGTTTTCCCCTTTGAAGTTATCTTATCGGATTGAGTCTTTTATGAGAACACTTGATGTATGTCTTGCCGTGCTTATCTGTGGTGACAATGGGATATCATGTGCCTCTTGATGTATGTTTTGGTGACCAACTTGCGGGTTCCGCCCATGAACCTATGCATAGGGGTTGGCACACGTTCTTGACTCTCCGGTAGAAACTTTGGGGCACTCTTTGAAGTACTTTGTGTTGGTTGAATAGATGAATCTGAGATTGTGTGATGCATATCGTGTAATCATGCCCACGGATACTTGAGGTGACAATGGAGTATCTAGGTGACATTAGGGTTTTGGTTGATTTGTGTCTTAAGGTGTTATTCTAGTACAAACTCTTGAATAGATCGATCCGAAAGAATAACTTTGAGGTGGTTTCGTACCCTACCATAATCTCTATGTTTGTTCTCCGCTATTAGTGGCTTTGGAGTGACTCTTTGTTGCATGTTGAGGGCTTGTTATATGATCTATCTATGTTATTATTGTTGAGAGAACTTGCACTAGCGAAAGTATGAACCCTAGGCCTTGTTTCCTATCATTGCAATACCGTTTACGCTCACTTTTACCACTTGTTACCTTGCTGTTTTTATTATTTCAGATTACAAAAACCTTTATCTACTATCTGTTTTGCACTTCTATCACCATATCTTCGCCAAACTAGTGCACCTATACAATTTACCATTGTATTGGGTGTGTTGGGGACACAAGAGACTCTTTGTTATTTGGTTGCAGGGTTGTTTGAGAGAGACCATCTTCATCCTAAGCCTCCTACAGATTGATAAACGTTAGGTCATCCACTTGAGGGAAATTTTCTACTGTCCTACAAACATGTGCACTTGCAGGCCCAACAACGTCTACAAGAAGAAGGTTGTGTAGTAGACATCAAGCTCTTTTCTGGCTCCGTTGACGGGGAGGTGAGTGCTTGTAGGTATATCTTTAGATCTTGCAATCAAATCTTTTTGTTTCTTGTTTTATCACTAGTTTAGTTTATAAAAGAAAACTACCAAAAAATGGAGTTGAGTCTGTCTCATACGCTTCGTCTTTTTAATATCTTTCGTGAGTATGATGAAAAGGAAAATTGTGCTAAAGTGCTAGAAGAAGAATTACATAGAATGCTTGGCATGAAATATGTGAATGATGAGCATGATTGCGATATTGTTAGTATGAATTCCTTGAATATCCATGATGCTAATGATATGCAAAGCCACAAGCTTGGGGAAGCTATGTTTGATGAATATGATATTTTTCGTCCCCCAAGCTTTGATGAGAATATTTATTATGATAAAATCATGCCTCCTATTTATGATGATTATATTGATGAAAGTGGGTTTGGAAGAGTGTCAACTTTAGGAAGTAGTGATCCCACTATTTTGGAGGATGTTGAATCTTATTGTGATGAACATGAAAGTGGATTTGGAAGAGTGTCAACTTTATTTAGTGATGATTCCACTATTTTGGAAGAGGTTCCAATTGATTATGAGAACAAAGTTGCTGTCTATGATGATTATTGTGATGACTTGTATGCTATTAGGAATAATGATAACCATGAAACTTATCATCATGATATTAGTTTTCAATTGGATTATGCCTCACATGATAATTATTTTGTTGAGTTTGCTCCCACTACTATTCATGAGAAGAAATTTGCTTATGTGGAGAGTAGTAAATTTTCTATGCTTGTAGATCATGAAAAGAATGCTTTAGGTGCTGGTTATATTGTTTAATTAATTCATGATGCTACTGAAAATTATTATGAGAGAGGAACCTATGCTTGTAGGAATTGCAATAATATCAAGTTTCCTCTCTATGTGTTAATTTTTTTGAAGCTATGCTTGTTTTACCTTCCTATGGTAGTTGATTATTGTTCCCATAAGTTGTTTGCTCACAAAATCCCTATGCATAGGAAGTGGGTTAGACTTAAATGTGCTAGTCATATTCTTCATGATGCTCTCTTTATGTTTCAATTCTTATCTTTTATGTGAGCATCATGGTCATCATTATGCCTAGCTAGAAAGGCATTAAAGAAAAGTGCTTGTTTGGAGACAACCCAATATTTACCCTTACTGTTTTTGTGTTTCCACATGATTATGCTACTGTATTAATCATGTTTTATAGCTTTTGTTTCAATAAAGTGCCAAGTAGAACCTTTGGGAAGACTTGGGTGAAATCTTTATGATCTTGCTGTAGAAAATAGAAACTTTTGCGCTCACGAGATTAGCTGCAATTTTTTTACTGGATAGTGATTTTAGGTTGATTCTTTTTGAAGATGATTAATAGACAAATTCCTCAGGTCCACCAATTTATTTCATAATTTTTTGAGTTCCATAAGTATACGTTTGATACAGATTACTATAGACTGTTCTGCTTTTGACAGATTCTGTTTTCTATGTGTTGTTTGCTTATTTTGATGAATCTATGAGTAGTATCGGAGGGTATGAACTATAGATAAGTTGGAGTACAGTAGATATTACACCAATATGAATTTAGAATGAGTTCATTACAATACCTAAGTGGTGATTTTATTTTCTTATACTAACGGAGCTTACGAGTTTTGTTTTTGAGTTTTGTGTGGTTGAAGTTTTCAAGTTTTGGGTAAAGATTCGATGGAGTATGGAATAAGGATTGGAAAGAGCCTAAGCTTGGGGATGCCCAAGGCACCCCAAGGTAATATTCAACCAAGAGCCTAAGCTTGGGGGTGCCCCGGAAGGCATCCCCTCTTTCGTCTTCGTTCATCAGTAACTTTACTTGGAGCTATATTTTTATTCGCCAGATGATATGTGTTTTGCTTGGAGCGTCATTTTCTTTTGTTAGTATTTGCTTTCTTTTATTTAGAATAATGTTTTGCATCTATATTTTCAATAAAAATGTCAAGGATAGCCTTTGCCATGCTTATTTTACTAGTATACATGTTGCTCTTTGAAAACAGAAAGTTTACCGTTGTTGCAAAAATTCCCTAGAAAAGTCAGAGAATGGTATAATGTTGAAACTTTTTGCATATTGAGATCTGATAAATTCAATACAGTGGGAATTTTAGTTCATAATTTTTGGAGTTAGGTAAGTATTGATACTCTTGCATTCTTTACAGACTGTACTGTTTTGGCAGATTGCTGTTATGTTTGCATTGTTTGCATATGTTTGCTTGTTTAATGATTCTATTTGAGGATAGGAGTATTAAATATGCAGAGGCATTTATTATGCAATGTTTAATAATAATTTTAGTGATTTTCTACAGTAGAAAATGATAAGGTTTTGCATTGGTTTATACTAACCTATCTCACGAGTTCTTGTTGAGTTTGTTGTGGATGAAGCTTTTGATAAATAGAGAAACCATGATATGAGAGGAATTAAGGAGACACAAAAGTTTAAGCTTGGGGTTGCCCAAGCCACCCCAAGGTAATATTTCAAGAAGTATCAATCATCTAAGCTTGGGGATGCCCCGGTAGGCATCCCACCTTTCTTCTTCAACAACTATCGGTTATTATCGTTTGAACCTAAGTTTTTGCTTGTTCACATGAGTTGTGCTGTCCTTGCAATGTCATTTTATTTTCCTTTGCTTGCTGTTTGAATACAATAACAAGACCTGAAATTCCTTAATGTTAGAGAGTCTTCACATAATTGCACAATTATTTGACTACTCATTGATCTTCACTTATATCTTTCGGAGTAGTTTGTCATTTTCTCTAGTGCATAACTTATATCTTTTAGAGCACGGCGGTGGTTATATTTTGTAGAAATTGCTAGTCTCTCATGCTTCACTTATATTATTTTGAGAGTCTTTTAGAATAGCATGGTATTTGCTATGGTTACAAAGTTGGTCCTAGAATGATGAGCATCCAAGTTGGGTATAATAGAAACTATCATAGAAATTGAATGGGATGCTATGATCAATTTGTTGCTTGATAATTGTTTTGAGATATAAAGGTAGTAATGTTAGGGTCATGCTAGTGGATAATTATGAAATTGAGAAATACTTTTGTTGAAGTTGGCAAGTCCCGTAGCATGCACGTATGGTAAAAGTTGTGTGACAAATTTGTTGCATGAGGTGCTCTTTTGATTGTCTTCCTTATGAGTGGTAGTCGGGGACGAGCGATGGTCTTTTCCTACCAATCTATCCCTCTTGGGGCATGCGTAGTAGTACTTTGCTTCGAGGGCTAAGTAGACTTTTACAATAAGTATATGAGTTCTTTATGACTAATGTGAGTCCATGGATATACGCACACTCATCCTTCCACTTTGCTAGCCTTTCTTATTACCGCGCAACTTTTGCCGGTATTGAACCCATTATTTACCTTCCTCTAAACAGCCACCATACCTACCTATTATGGCATTTCCATAGCCATTCCAAGATATATTGCCATGCAACTTTCCACCATTCCGTTTATTATGACACGTTTCATTATTGTCATATTGCTCTTTGCATGATCATGTAGTTGACATCGTATTTGTGGCAAGGCCACCTTCATAATTTTCATACATGTCACTCTTGATTCATTGCATATCCCGGTACACCACCGGAGGCATTCATATAGAGTCATATCTTGTTCTAGCTTTGAGTTGTAATTCTTGAGTTGTAAATCCATAAAAGTGTGATGATCTTCATTATTAGAGCATTGTCTCAGTGAGGAAAGGATGATGAAGACTATGATTCCCCCACAAGTAGGGATGAGACTTCGGACTTTACAAAAAGAAAAAAAGAAAAGGCCAAAAAGAAAAAAAGAGAGGCTAAAGAAAAAAAGAAAAAGAAAAAAAGAGAAAAAATAAAATGAGAAAAAAAGAGACAAGGGACAATGCTACTATCTCTTTTTCCACACTTGTGCTTCAAAGTAGCACCATGATCTTCATGATAGAGAGTCTCATATGTTGTCACTTTCATATACTAGTGGGAATTTTTCATTATAGAACTTGGCTTGTATATTCCAATGATGGGCTTCCTTAAAATGCCCTAGGTCTTCGTGAGAAAGCAAGTTGGATGCACACCCACTTAGTTTCCTTTGTTGAGCTTTCATATATTTATAGCTCTAGTGCATCCGTTGCATGGCAATCCCTACTCACTCACATTGATATCTATTGATGGGGATCTCCATAGCCCGTTGATACGCCTAGTTGATGTGAGACTATCTTCCCCTTTTTTGTCCTTACAACCACCACCATTTACCACCATAGTGCTATGTCCATGGCTTGCGCTCATGTATTGCGTAAGAGTTGAAAAAGTTGAAGCGCGTTAAAAAGTATGAAACGGCTCGTCATCAGGGTTGTGCATGACGGGAGTATTTTGTGTAATGAAAATGAAGCATGGCCTAACTATATGATTTTGTAGGGATAAGCTTTCTTTGGCTATGCTATTTTGATAGGACATGATTATTTGTTAGTATGCTTTGAAGCATTATTATTTTTATGTTTTATAAGCTTTTATCTTGAATCATTTGGATTTGAACATTCATGCCACAATAAAGAAAATTACATTGAGAATTATGCTAGGTAGCATTCCACATCAAAAATTCTGTTTTTATCATTTACCTACTCGAGGACGAGCAGGAATTAAGCTTGGGGATGCTTGATACGTCTCCAATGTATCTATAATTTTTGATTGTTCCATGCTATTATATTACCCTTTTTGGATGTTTACGGGCTTTATTATAAAATTTTATATTATTTTTAGGACTAACCTATTAACCGGAGGCCTAGCCCATATTACTATTTTATTGCCTGTTTCAGTATTTGGAAGAAAAGGAATATCAAACGGAGTCCAAACGGAACGAAACCTTCGGCAGCATGATTTTTTGGAAGAATATCATCCAGGAAACTTGGAGTTCACGTCAGAAGAGCCTCGAGGAGGCCACGAGATAGGAGGGCGCCCCCCCTAATGGGCGCGCCCCCCTGTCTCGTGGACCCCTCGAGCACCTCCCGACCGACTTCTTTCGCCTATATAAGCCTACGTACCCTAAAACCATCGAAGATCAAGATAGATTGGGAGTTCCGCCGCCGCAAGCCTCTGTAGCCACCAAAAACCTCTCGGGAGGCCTTCCCGGCACCCTGCCGGAGGGGGGATCCTTCACCGGTGGCCATCTTCATCATCCCGGCGCTATCCATGACGAGGAGGGAGTAGTTCACCCTCGAGGCTGAGGGTATGTACCAGTAGCTATGTGTTTGATCTCTCTCTCTCGTGTTCTCTCTCGTGTTCCCTCTATGGCACGATCTTGATGTATCCCGAGCTTTGCTATTGTAGTTGGATCTTATGATGTTTCTCCCCCTCTACTCTCTTGTGATGAATTGAGTTTTCCTCTTTGAAGTTATCTTATCAGATTGAGTCTTTTATGAGAACACTTGATGTATGTCTTGCTGTGCTTATCTGTGGTGACAATGGGATATCATGTGCCTCTTGATGTATGTTTTGGTGACTAACTTGCGGGTTCTGCCCATGAACCTATGCATAGGGGTTGGCACACGTTCTTGACTCTCTGGTAGAAACTTTGGGCCACTCTTTGAAGTACTTTGTGTTGGTTGAATAGATGAATCTGAGATTGTGTGATGCATATCATGTAATCATGCCCACGGATACTTGAGGTGACAATGGAGTATCTAGGTGACATTAGGGTTTTGGTTGATTTGTGTCTTAAGGTGTTATTCTAGTACGCTTGAATAGATCGATCCGAAAGAATAACTTTGAGGTGGTTTCGTACCCTACCATAATATCTACGTTTGTTCTCCGCTATTAGTGGCTTTGGAGTGACTCTTTGTTGCATGTTGAGGGCTTGTTATATGATCTATCTATGTTATTATTGTTGAGAGAACTTGCACTAACCGAAGTATGAACCCTAGGCCTTGTTTCCTATCATTGCAATACCGTTTACGCTCACTTTTACCACTTGTTACCTTGCTGTTTTTATTATTTCAGATTACAAAAACCTTTATCTACTATCTATTTTGCACTTCTATCACCATCTCTTCGCCGAACTAGTGCACCTATACAATTTACCATTGTATTGGGTGTGTTGGGGACACAAGAGACTCTTTGTTATTTGGTTGCAGGGTTGTTTGAGAGAGACCATCTTCATACTACGCCTCCTACGGATTGATAAACCTTAGGTCATCCACTTGAGGGAAATTTGCTACTGTCCTACAAACCTATGCACTTGCAGGCCCAACAACATCTACAAGAAGAAGGTTGTGTAGTAGACATCAGCCGCCTCGTGGCGTCGATACAACCGAACCCCCCTCGAGAGTACAAGCTAGGGTATGGCTGCAGTGGAGCACGTCGCCCTCGGCGCTCGGGACAGGCGTGGCTACAGTGCTCCGTACAGGCGGAGATCTCCGCACGAGGGGTACTGTGCCATGTCTCCCCTAAAGTCGCTCCGAGCAGGCAGAGTCCTATTCCGAACGACGGCCTGTCGGTACGGCCTGCCGGCAGTGGGCCCTATCGGGCAGAGACTCCATGGAAGACGGCGGAATCCCAACCAGTCGGACTCGGGCAGGGCCGGCCTCCAGCAGGCGGCCGTCCCTTGCCCCGAGGCAAGCATGCCATTAAGCTGATGAGACCAGGTGTGGCTACAGTGATCTCCCACCAGGCGGCGGGACTGTAGCCACGCTGAAGATGACCAGGCCCTCATCATCAACGACACTGCTACAGTGAGCAGCCACCAACCAGTCGGTAGGGCCCGCCAGGCGGCGGACCCCAATGGTCGGCGGAGAAGCCGGAGGCCGGAGACGCTGACAGCCGGGCCCAGCACCCGGACAGATTACCATTGTACCCCTGGGGGTAGGCCTATATAAACCCCCCAGGGCACCCATGCAAAGGGGCCCAACTCTGATAGAACTAGCTCGTTACCTAGGGCAGGGAAGAGCTAGTCGTGCCTTCTCCTACCTCTAGACGTAGCTCAAGGAGCAACTTGTAGCACTAGTGCCTTAGTGATCATGCGAAGACCCCGCAGAGCAGGAGTAGGGGTATTATCTCCATGGAGAGCCCCCAACCTGGGTAAAGTTCGCCGGCGTACGTGTCTACGCCTTATCCCGCTTCCAGGCACCGGCGACATTCTACTCGCCCCCACCATGATAAGCCATCCATTGGCATATGTCGCACCCAACCCCCGACATTTGGTGCCCACCGTGGGGCGAGGTGCACCATCTCCCAGAGATCTGCTCTGGACGGGAACCCTGTTCCTTCCTGGCGAGCAAAGCCATCCCAGCACGCCCGACGACGACAGCCCCGACGCGCTGCATGGCGCGGAGATCGCCTGCGCGATGAGCTGCCTCGCCTTCCTCATCGGCGAGATCGACCTCTCCGACAAGTCGGCCTCTGACGTAGGCACCAGCTGCCCTAAGAGCCGCCTCGTCAGCCTCCTCGACCAGCTCCATGTCACCAGCGAGAGTGCTGTGGACCTGGAGTCCGTCGGCTCCACCAATCCGATGATCGTCGACTCTGACACGGCATCGCTCGACGCGTTCCCCACCAACGTGGTGGTCTATGACGAGCCGCCTCCTCGCAAGCACAGCGGCGGAAGCACCATCATGGAGGTGCTCATCATCAACAGCGGAGAGCACTCAGACGAGCATGCTCAAGACCCCCTCGACACGACTCTACGCGACCTAACGGCGCCCATTCCAGAGGGCGCGGATGCTGAGGTGCTGGAGGCACGCTGCATCCAGCTTCTCGAGAGCGCTGGCCGCCTGGCCAGCATGCGCCCTCTCTCAGACGCCTACCGGCGCGAGAAGGATCGGGCCGTTGGCGGCACGCTGGCTCCCGAGGGGCCTAGCCGCCTCGGCACGGTTCGGCAGCATGGCGCGACCGTCGCTAGTATGTTCGGGGCGGAGCGCCCCGTCTACGCCACACCTGCAGAGAACATCTGGGCCGCCCAGGCGGTGACAGATGAGCTGGACAAATACGACGGCGACAAGCGCCGCTACATGACGGAGCGAGTCCAGCAGCTCCTAGACGTGGCCGCCGCGCAGCACGAAGCCACCTGCCGCGCTGAAGTTCCATCCCGACAAAACAACGAGCCGCCCCCACGCCAAGATCATGGGGCGACATCCCGGACGCCGACTAGTGGCACCCGCGGAGGAAAGGGCAATGAGCCGGCTGCCAGCCACAGCCGGACGCGCCTCTCCATCGAGCGAGACGAGGACGGACGCCCTCATGCAGTGGAGCAGCGAGGCGACCAGCCGCCTCCTCCGCCTCGTGGGGCGAGGCACCCCACTCCGCCTCCTGTCACGCATCCGACACTCGGCGACCGCCTTGGCCGCCGAGAGGGAGTCGGAGAGAACGACGCTCGCCATCGGATCGATCGCCTCAACCGATCCCTGGCGCTAGAAGAAGAAGACGCGCTGGGCCCGCCCTATTTCGGCCCCCAAATCCGGGATGAGCCCTTCCCCAAAGGGTTCACCCTCCCGCAAGATACACCCAAGTACACCGGCTCCGTGAAGCCGGAGGACTGGCTGGTCGATTACTCCACAGCCGTCAGTATAGCGAACGGCAACAAGCGTGTCGCCATAAAGTACGCCCCCCTCATGCTTCAAGGCACTGCCCGGACATGGCTCAACAGCCTGAAGCCCCGCAACATCAACAGCTGGGTGGATTTGACCGAGGCCTTCATCCGCAACTTCACCAGCACGTACAAGCAGCCTCCCAAGCCTCGGCAACTTTCCTTGTGTGTCCAAGGGCCCAGCGAATCGACTCACGACTACCTCACGTGTTGGGCCAGCTGCGCAACTCCTGCGAGGGCGTGCACGAGGTGCAGGCCATCGAGTACTTCACCGCCGGGTGCCGAGAGGGCACCCTCCTCAAGCACCGGCTCCTCTGTGACGAGCCTGCAACTCTCGACGAGCTGCTGATCATCGCTGACAAGTACGCCACGGCCGACTCCTCCATGAAGGCGGAGATCTTAGTCGATGCATCTGGCAAAGTGGCATCGCAGGCTCCTCGGACTCCGGCTGGTCAGACCAGTCGGAGACAGCCCCCCAGCGACAACAAGCGGAAGGCCACCCAGCCGGCTTCCAACAGCCGGGAGGTGGCGACAGTCGAGGATCAGCAGCCAGAGGGGCAGCCTGCGCCCAAGCGTTAGAAGGGCGGCAAGCCCAACTGGCTTCCCGCCTTCTCGTACGAGCAGGCCCTCGACGCTCCCTGCAAGTTCCACAGTGGCGCGAAGCCGTCCAATCACACCACTCGGAAGTGTCACTGGCTCACCAGGATTGCTAAGGGAGATGGCCTCCTACCCCCTCCGTCTGCTGGTCTGCCGCCTCCTCCGCCCCAGCAGCCGGCGGCCCGACCAGTCGGCGCCATTCAAGATGAGTATCCCGTGGATCACGGAGCCTACGTCGTGTTCACCAGCGTGGCAGATGATAGGCACAGCAGACGGCAACAACAGCAAGAGGTGCATGCAGTGGCCTCGAGCAGCCCAGAGTTCATGCACTGGTCAGAAAAGCCCATCAGTTGGAGCAGGGCCGACCAACCAGAAGTGATGTCGTCCCCTGGTTCCTACGCCTTAGTCCTAGATGCAACCCTTGCAATGGAAAGGCAGGCGGCTCGCTTCTCCAGGGTCTTGATAGATGGCGGCAGTAGCATAAATATCCTGTACCGCGACACAATGGAGAAGTTGGGAATCAAGCAGAAGCAACTCCTCCCTAGTCCGACTGTATTCCATGGCATAGTCCCTGGCCTTTCCTGCTCACCAATCGGCAAGACTCAGATCGATGTCCTATTTGGAGACAAGAATCATTTCCGCCGAGAGCCAGTTTGGTTTGAGGTGGTGGACCTAGAGAGCCCTTACCATGCGCTGCTTGGCCGACCAGCCCTAGCCAAGTTCATGGCGGTCCCCCACTACGCCTACCTCAAGATGAAGATGCCAAGTACCAAGGGAATCCTAACAATAGTCGGAGACTACATGAAGTCGGCCGCTTGCGCCGCGGACAGTAGCCGCCTGGCCGAGTCCCTCGTAATTGCAGCCGAAAAGCGGCTCCTGGATCGGGTGGTGGCGATGGCAGGCAATAAGCGGGAAATGTCACCCACCCCCAAGGAGTCGGATGTGGAGGGCTCGTTCAAGCCGGCAAAGGAAACCAAGAAGATACCCTTGGACCCGGAGCACCCAAAGAGGCACACTGTCGTAGGTGTGAACCTAGACAACAAATAGGAAAGCGAGCTCGTCGATTTCCTCCGTGAGAATCGGGACATCTTTGCATGGTCTCCCAAAGACATGTCGGGTGTTCCGACGGATTTCACCGAGCACAAACTACATGTCTGACCTGATGTCAAGCCGGTCAGGCAGCCCTTGCGCCGCCTGTCGGAAGAGAAGAGAAGAGTTGTTGGAGAAGAGATAGCCCGGCTTCTGGCAGTCAGATTCATCGTGGAAGTATTATTTCCAGAATGGCTCGCCAATCCATTCCTAGTATTGAAGAAAAACAAGAAGTGGCGTATGTGTATTGACTATACCAGCCTTAACAAGGCCTGCCCCAAAGATCCATTTGCCCTACCAAGGATTGATCAAGTGATAGACTCCACAGCCGGATGCGAGCTGTTGAGTTTCTTGGATGCATACTCAGGCTACCATCAGATAAAGCTGAACCCGGCCGACAGGCTGAAGCCCGCCTTCATCACGCCATTTGGAGCCTTCTATTACCTGACCATGACGTTCGGCTTGCGAAATGCCGGCGCCACATTTCAGCGTCGCATGCAGAAGTGCCTCCTCAAGCAACTCGGCAGAAATGCCCATGTCTATGTGGATGATGTGGTGGTGAAGACGGAGAAGCGCGGCACGCTGCTAGAAGATCTCAAGGAAACCTTTGAGAACCTGCGCCGATTCCAGATCAAGCTCAACCCAGAGAAATGCGTCTTTGGAGTACCAGCCGGCCAACTTCTCGGCTTTCTGGTCTTAGAGCGTGATATAGAGTGCAACCCTGTGAAGATCAAGGCAATCGAGAGAATGGAAGTGCCCACCCGACTGCTGGACGTGCAGAAATTCACCGGCTGCCTGGCGTCAGTTAGCCATTTCATCAGCCGGCTGGGCGAGAAGGCTCTTCCCTTGTACCAACTCATGAAGAAGACCATTTTTTCGAGTGGAACGACAAGGCGGACGAAGCATTTCTCCAACTCAAGAAGATGTTGGCAACACCGCCTATCTTGGCGGCTCCGACTGAGAAGGAACCCATGCTCCTCTACATTGCGGCTACCAGTAGGGTTGTCAGCATAGTCATGGTGGTGGAGCGCAAGGAGGAGGACACAGCATTGCCAGTCCAGAGACCGGTGTATTACTTAAGCGAAGTATTGTCCGCCTCCAAGCAAAACTACCCGCACTACTAGAAGATGTGCTACGGCGTGCACTTTGCCGCCAAGAAGCTGAAGCCTTACTTTCAAGAGCACCCAATAACCGTTGTCTGCACGGCTCCGCTTGCTGAGATCATTGGGAGCCGAGATGCCTCCAGCCGAGTGGCTGATACGTCTCCAATGTATCTACTTTTCCGAACACCGTTGCCCTTGTTTTGGACTCTAACTTGCATGATTTGAATGAAACTAACCTGGACTGACGCTATTTTCAGCAGAACTACCATGATGTTGTTTTATGTGTAGAAAAGAAAAGTTCTTGGAATGTCCTGGAAATCCACGGAGGCACTTTTCAGATTTAACAAGAATTTTTGGCGAAAGAATCAAGGTCAGGGGGCCCACGGGCTGTCCACGAGATAGGGGGCACGCCCTCCTATCTCTTGGCCCCCCCCGGACCTCCTCCGACCTCAATTCCAACTCCATATATACCGTCTCGGGGAGAAAAAAATCAAGGAGAAAGTTTCATCGCGTTTCATGACATGGAGCCACTGCCAAGCCCTAATCTCTCTCGGGAGGGCTGATTTGGAGTCCGTTCGGGGATCCGGAGAGGGGATTCATCGCCGTCGTCATCATCAACCATCCTCCATCACCAATTTCATGATGTTCACCGCCGTGCGTGAGTAATTCCATCGCAGGCTTGCTGGACGGTGATGGGTTGGATGAGATTTACTATGTAATCAAGTTAGTTTTGTTAGGGTTTGATCCCTAGTATCCACTATGTTCTGAGATTGATGTTGCTATGACTTTACTATGCTTAATGCTTGTCACTAGGGCCCGAGTGCCATGATTTCAGATCTGAACCTATTATGTTTTCATGAATATATGTGTGTTCTTGATCCTATCTTGCAAGTCTATAGTCACCTATTATGTGTTATGATCCGACAACCCTGAAGTGACAATAATCGGGATACTTCTCGATGATGACCGTAGTTTGAGGAGTTCATGTGTTCACTATGTGTTAATGCTTTGGTCCGGTTCTCTATTAAAAGGAGGCCTTAATATCCCTTAGTTTCCACTAGGACCCCGCTACCACGGGAGGGTAGGATAAAAGATGTCATGCAAGTTCTTTTCCATAAGCATGTGTGACTATTTACGGAATACATGCCTACATTACATTGGTGAATTGAAGCTAGTTCTATATCACCCTATGTTATAACTATTGCATGAGGAATCGCATCCGGCATAATTATCCATCACTGATCCATTGCCTACGAGCTTTTCACATATTGTTCTTTGCTTATTTACTTTTCTGTTGCTACTGTTACAACTACTACAAAACCCCAAAAACATTTACTTTTCCGTTGCTACTGTTACCATTACTATCATACCACTCTTGCTACTAAATACTTTGCTGCAGATACTAAGTTATCCAGGTGTGGTTGAATTGACAACTCAATTGCTAATACTCAAGAATATTCTTTGGCTCCCCTTGTGTCGAATCAATAAATTTGGGTTGTACTTCACCCTCGAAAGCTGTTGCGATCCCCTACACTTGTGGGTTATCAAGACTAATTTCTGGCGCCGTTGCCGGGGAGCATAGCTGTATTCTCTGAGTCACTTGGGATTTATATCTGTTGATCGCTATGAAGAACTTGAAAGACGCTAAGACCAAGATTTTCCCCTCAACTACGAGGGGAGGTAAGGAACTGCCATCTAGCTCTGCACTAGATTCTCCTTCCGTTATTAGTAGGCTTGCGACACCTAAACCTGCTACTGCTATGAATTCTGATATGTCGCATGTTATTGATGATGCCACTTCTGCTTTGCATGGTGAAACTACTTCTGTGTGTGATACTACTTTGCCATTAGGTGAATTTCTTGATGAACAACTTGCTAGAGTTAGGGGGAATGAAAATATTGAAGAACCTATTATTGATGATAGTGATGATGAATGTTCCCCCAATGATTATGTATTACCTGTTGTTCCTAAGGGTTATGTTATGAACAAAGAAGTTGCTATGGAAATTCTTGCTTGCAATGATAGATCTGATCTTAAGAAATTATTAGCTAAATGGAAGCATCAGTCTCTTAATGCTAGAATGAAACCCGATCCTACTTTTGCTACTTCACCTATCTGTGTTACTGATAAGGATTATGAATTCTTTGTTGATCCTGATATTATTACTTTAGTTGAATCTGATCCTTTCTATGGCCTTGAATTGAAACTATTGTGGCACATCTTACCAAGCTAAATGATATAGCCACCCTATTTACTCATGATGAGAAGTCTCACTATTTATATATCCTTAAGATATTTCCGTTCTCATTAAAGGGTGATGCTAAGACTTGGTATAATTCTCTTGCTCCTGGTTGTGTGCGTAGTCCCCAGGATATGATTTATTACTTCTCTGCTAAATATTTCCCTGCTCATAAGAAACAAGCTGCCTTGCGGGAAATATATAATTTTGTGCAAATCAAAGAAGAGAGTCTCCCACAAGCTTGGGGGAGGCTTCTCCGGTTTCTTTATGCTTTGCCTGATCATCATCTTAAGAAAAATGAAATACTTGATATCTTTTATAATGGACTAACCGATGCTTCCAAGGACCACTTGGATAGTTGTGCTGGTTGTGTTTTCAGGGAAAGAACAGTCGACGAAGCTGAAATACTATTGAATAATATGTTGACTAATGAAAATAATTGGACTCTTCCCGAGCCAGTTCCTGAAGTAATTCCTGAACCAATTGAGCCAACTCCTGAGCCTATTCCTAAACCCACTCCGAAGAAGAGAGGTGTTTTATTTCTCAGTCCTGAAGATATGCAAGAGGCAAAGAAATCAATGAAAGAAAAAGGTATTAAAGTTGAAGATGTTAAGAATTTACCTCCTATTGAAGAAATACATGGTCTGAATATACTGCCTGGAGAACTACATTGTCTTGATAACCCGACCCAGGTAGTAAAGGTAAATTCTCTCTATAGATATGATAAAGTTGAAGTACCCTCTACTAAATTTCATAGCCCATGCTTAGATGAATTTGATGACTTTATGGCTAGACAAGAAAGTTTCAATGCTTATGTTGGTAGAGAGTTAAAGAATAATGCTTTCGAAATAGGACACGTAGGTGATAAGCTGGCTAGAGTTAAAGATGAACTTCACCTCGTTAGCAAATATGCTTCTATGGTTGCTACTCAAGCTAAGCAAGTACTCAAAGCTCAAAACGATTTTCTTGATGAATTGAATAATAAAAATGACTTTGCTGTTAGAGTATCTACTAGAACTGGTAGAATGACTCAGGAACCTTTGTATCCTGAAGGCCACCCTAAGAGAATCGAGCAAGATTCCCAGAGAAATAATTTAGAGGCACCTAGTTCTTCTAAGAAGAAGAAGAAGAAAAACGATAGAACCTTACATGCTTCTAGTGAACCTACTGTAGAAACACTTGATAACCCCAATGATACTTCTATCTTTGATGATGAAACACAATCTGGAGATGAACATGAACCTGATAATAATGCTAATAATGATGTTCATGTAGATGCTCAACCTAGTAATAACAATGATGTAGAGATTGAACCTGTTGTTGATCTTGATAACCCACAATCAAAGAATCAACGTTATGATAAGAGAGATTTTGTTGCTAGGCAGCACGGTAAAGAAAGAGAACCATGGGTTCAGAAACCCATGCCCTTTCCTCCTAAACCATCCAAGTCAAAGGATGATGAGGATTTTGAGCGTTTTGCTGAAATGATTAGACCTATTTTTTTACGTATGCGCTTAACTGATATGCTTAAAGTAAATCCTTATGCTAAGTATATGAAGGATATCATCACAAATAAAAGAAAGATACCGGAAGCTGAAATTTCCACCATGCTTGCTAATTACACTTTTAAGGGTGGAATACCAAAGAAACTTGGAGATCCGGGTGTACCAACTATACCATGCTCCATTAAAAGAAATTATGTTAGAACTGCTTTATGTGATCTTGGAGCCGGTGTTAGTGTTATGCTTCTCTCTTTATATCGTAGACTTGAATTGAATAAGTTGACACCTACTGAAATATCTTTGCAAATGGCTGATAAATCAACTGCTATACTGTCGGTATTTGTGAGGATGTGCCTGTTGTGGTTGCAAATGTCACTATTTTAACGGACTTTGTTATTCTTGATATTCCCGAGGACGATAGTATGTCTATTATCCTTGGTAGACCTTTTCTTAATACTGCAGGGGCTCTTATTGATTGCAACAAAGGCAATGTCACTTTTCATGTTAATGGTAATGAGCATACGGTACACTTTCCGAGGAAACAATCTCAAGTTCATAGCATCAATTCTATTGAAAAAGTTCCAACTATCATTTTTGGAGGTTTTGAATTTCCTCTCCCTACTGTCAAGAAAAAGTATGATATTCTTATTGTTGGGGATTTTCATTTCCCCGTTGAGGTAACTTAGTGTTATTCGAAATTTCTCCGGTTCCGTGTTATTCGGAATGAGTTTGTTAACAAGACTTGATCAACCTTGTTAGTGGATTCATTTTGATGATCACGAGATGGATGAAACTAGAAGGCACAACCTTCTGTACCCTCCTTTTACTTTCTGTTATTTAGAATAAATAAAGCAAAAAAAATAGTATTATCTGTCTGTTTTCTGATTTATCTGTGCAATAAAAAATAGTCCGAAAATAAAAGTGCTCCAAATGCCCTGCAAATTTAGTATGATTTTTTCTGGAATATTTGAGGATTTTAGGCACTAAAAACACTGCAGGAGGGCCAAGCACCAGGCCACGAGAGAGGAGGGCGCGCCCCCCTGTCTCGTGGGCCCCTGGTGACTCCTCTCCACTTATGCCAGCACCCACACACTCCATCTTCTACCCAAAAAAATCCCCATCCAGCTCAAGCCCGAGTTCTAGCTCGTTTTGCTGCGATTTTTGATCTCTTAGCTCAAAGCTCCATTTGCAAAACTGCTTTGGGAGATTGTTGCTTGGTATGTGACTCCTCCATTGGTCCAATTAGTTTTTGTTCTAGTGCTTTATTCATTGCAAATCCTTGCTGCCTTGGTGACCCTGTTCTTGAGCTTGCATGTTAAATTTTTGAGGTCCCAAGCAATTCCAATGCATGATATAGGCTCTAGGCACTTGTAGGAGTAGTTGCTATCAATCTTGTTTAGTTTTATGCACTTTTATTTTGAAATTACTAAAATTTCAGAATTTTTCAGAATATGTTAAGGAGGTTCTTTAAAGGCTCTTCTAGCCAAAGCTCTAAGGAAAAACAAGACAAAGAGAAGGAAAAACCCAAGTATAATCTTCCTCGCTTAGCGGAAGTACGGTCATGTGAATGGCCATGTGAGGATTTCTTGAAGGAAGCCGGAATTCATGAAGACTTTTATGCTTTAATTGAGACTGCAAGCCTCGCCGGTTTCATGAACGACCGAATCGATCAGTATCTCTTACTCACCAATACTTTCGTGCAAAACTTTTATTATTATCCTAAGAAGTCACCGCCTGCAGTATCATTTCATTTATATGACGAGTTCAAAGAAATGTCTTTACGTCAATTTTGTGCGGTATGTAGGATACCTTATGAGGGAGAATTAGAGGAACCCCATCGTGAAGATGTGGCTCGCTTTGTTAATATTATTGATGTAGAAGAGCCAAAGAAGGGTTCTGAAGCAAAAGTCTCTAGCATACACTTTCCTGTTTTACACTACTTTGCCATATTCGCCAGTAGATGCTTAATTGGTCGTGGGAATAGTGGAAACTTGAGTGTTCCTGATATTATCATGCTTCAACATGCTTTGCTTGGAGATAATAGTTTTAGTATGGGTGCCGTTGTTGCTAAAGGGCTAGCCCTGAATCATACAAAAGGCCCCATATTTGGAGGTATCTATGTTGCACGTCTTGCTAGACATTTTCAGATACCCATTAGGCACCATGAGGAAAAGGAGACAATATTGCCTCCTCACATGCTAGATTACAAGAGCATGGTAGCACATAAGTTTATTGTTGACAACGAAGATAGGATGCTCCTGTATAAACTTAGATTCAATAAGAAACACCTTGAGATTATTATTTTGCCTGCGCCTCTGTTGTTTGATTTGCTTGCAGAAAAATTTCTCGTTACACCGGAGGCGGTGAACAATCATCTAGCTCAAGCTTTTACTCCAGAACCTGAACCTGAACCAGAACATGGACTGGACCCTTATCGCGCATCATCTGCCCAGTGGGATCCGGAGATGACCAGCCAGTATTATCCTGATTATACCTCTCCTTATACCGGAGAGAGTAGCGTTTGTCCTTGGTATTAAACCAACTTAGGCCAAAAGCCTAAGCTTGGGGGAGTACGCATTTCTCACCGACTTTACATTCATGTTCACACACTAGTCGTCGGTGCTCATACTCTTTCATTGTATTATCCATGTTAGTTTAAATCTCCTTTTCTAGTTTTCTTCTTGTGTGTTTGATAAACCTTAAGAAAAACCAAAAAAATTAGTTAGTTTAATTTCCTTGCTTGTAGTAGAAATTAAAATGAAAACCCAAAAAGATTTCTTATTCTTCTTTTACTTGTTGGGAGCTTTCCCGTGTAAATAGTTTTCTTTTGTTTATTTTGAGGGTTGGGAAGACCATATTGAAAATGCTTAGTGGCTCTCATATGCATGATTGATTATTTATATTTAGAGCCCATATTACTTGTCTTCTCTCTTGAGTTGAATGCTTGCAGATTCCAGCTTAGTCCAATGCACATGCACTCTTATTATTATACACTTCGTTCGGTCGTGCGAGTGAAAGGCAATAATGATGAAATATGATGGACTTATTGGGATGAGAAAAGCTGGTATGAACTCGACCTCTCTTGTTTTTGTAAATATGATGATTCATCATTCCTGAGTCAGCTATTATGAAGTAAACATATTTGCAATGACATTTAGAGATTATAGTTGCTTGTGCCATGCTTGATTAGCTATGAGTCATAATGGTTTACCTTGCGTGCCAACATGCTATTAGAATTATTATGATGTGATATGATGGGATGGTATCCTCCTTTGAATGTATTAAGTGACTCGACTTGGCACATGTTCACGCATGTAGTTGAATCAAATCAACATAGCCTTCACGATATTTATGTTCATGGTGGATTATATGCTACTCATGCTTGTATCCCGTATGAATTAATTTTAATGCATGCTTACGACTGTTGTCGCTCTCTTAGTTGGTCGCTTCCCAGTCTTTTGCTAGCCTTCACCTGTACTAAGCGGGAATACTGCTTGTGCATTCAAACTCCTTAAACCCCAAAGTTGTTCCATATGAGTCCACTATACCTTCCTATATGTGGTATCTACCTGCCGTTGCAAGTAAATTTGTATGTGCCAAACTCCAAACCTTCAAATGAAATTCTGTTTTGCATGCTCGAGCAGCTCA
The DNA here is from genome assembly GCF_002162155.2 of Triticum dicoccoides. Lineage (NCBI taxonomy): Eukaryota > Viridiplantae > Streptophyta > Magnoliopsida > Poales > Poaceae > Triticum > Triticum dicoccoides. Next base: position 23,139,813 of record NC_041387.1, read on the forward strand.
TGTTACAACTAGGGATGCCTATATCTTCCATGCTGGTTGTGTTATTCTCAGAGGAGTGGACTCCGCTCCTCATTCACGAGAAAGGGCCGGTAACCAGGATGCCCAGTCCCATGATCCAAAAAGATCAAAGCAAATCAAAATAATTAAAGAAAACTCCCCCAGGGCTGTTGTATGTTGGAGGCACTCGTTGTTTCGAGCAAGCCATGGATTGATGCTTGTTGGTGGTTGGGGGAGTATAAACCTTTACCATTCTGTTTGGGAACTGCCTATAATGCATGTAGTATGGAAGATAGATCCATCTCATAGGTGTTGCGTTGATAGGGAAAGTATGCCGCTCAAAATGTTATTCAATCTCTATTTTAAAATCGAGCTCTGGCACCTCTACAAATCCCTGCTTCCCTCTGCGAAGGGCCTATCTATTTACTTTTATTGTGAGTCATCACCCTTCTTATTAAAGCACCAGCTGGAGAGCACACTGTCATTTGCATTCATTATTATTGATTTATATTGGGTATGACTTGACTGGATCTCTTTTACCATGAATTACAATGTTTAGTCAGTCCTTGATCTTTAAAGGTGCTCTGCATTTATGTTTTGCGGTCTCAGAAAGGGCTAGCGAGATACCATTTTGTTATATCATGTTATGATTATTTTGAGAAAGTGTTGTCACTCGAGTTTTATTATTATGACTCGCTAGCTGATTATGCTATTGATATGAGTAATTGTGAGACCTATGTGTTATTGTGAGTATGGTTAGTTCATAATATTTGGTGAAACTTGAATGCTGGCTTTTCATGTTTACAACAACAAGAGCAAACAGAGTTTGTAAAAGTTTTTCTTTATCACTTTTAGTTTGTCAAGTGAATTGCTTGAGGACAAGCAAAGGTTTAATCTTGGGGGAATTGATACGTCTCCAACGTATCTACTTATCCAAACACTTTTGCCCTTGTTTTGGACTCTAACTTGCATGATTTGAATGAAACTAACCCGGACTGACGCTGTTTTCAGCAGAACTACCATGATGTTGTTTTATGTGTAGAAAAGAAAAGTTCTCGGAATGTCCTGGAAATCCACGGAGGCACTTTTCAGATTTAATAAGAATTTTTGGCGAAAGAATCAAGGTCAGGGGGCCCACGGGCTGTCCACAAGACAGCCCCCCCTAGGGGCGTGCCCTCCTATCTCGTGGGCCCCCCGGACCTCCTCCGACCTCAATTCCAACTCCATATATATCGTCTCGGGGATAAAAAATCAAGGAGAAAGTTTCATCGCGTTTCACGACACGGAGCCGCCACCAAGCCCTAATCTCTCTCGGGAGGGCTGATCTGGAGTCCGTTCGGGGCTCCAGAGAGGGGGATTCGTCGCAGTCGTCATCATCAACCATCCTCCATCACCAATTTCATGATGTTCACCGCCGTGCGTGAGTAATTCCATTGTAGGCTTGCTGGACGGTGATGGGTTGGATGAGATTTACCATGTAATCAAGTTAGTTTTGTTAGGATTTGATCCCTAGTATCCACTATGTTCTGAGATTGATGTTGCTATGACTTTGCTATGCTTAATGCTTGTCACTAGGGCCCGAGTGCCATGATTTCAGATCTGAACCTATTATGTTTTCATGAATATATGTGTGTTCTTGATCCTATCTTGCAAGTCTATAGTCACCTATTATGTGTTATGATCCGACAACCCCGAAGTGACAATAATCGGGATACTTCTCGGTGATGACCGTAGTTTGAGGAGTTCATGTATTCACTATGTGTTAATGCTTTGGTCCAGTTCTCTATTAAAAGGAGGACTTAATATCCCTTAGTTTCCACTAGGACCCCGCTGCCACGGGAGGGTAGGACAAAAGATGCCATGCAAGTTCTTTTCCATAAGCACGTGTGACTATTTACGGAATACATGCCTACATTACATTGATGAATTGGAGCTAGTTCTATATTACCCTATGTTATAACTATTGCATGAGGAATCGCATCCAGCATAATTATCCATCACTGATCCATTGCCTACGAGCTTTTCACATATTGTTCTTTGCTTATTTACTTTTCCGTTGCTACTGTTACAACTACTACAAAAACCCAAAAACATTTACTTTTCCGTTGCTACTGTTACCATTACTATCATACCACTCTTGCTACTAAATACTTTGCTGCAGATACTAAGTTATCCAGGTGTGGTTGAATTGAGAACTCAACTGCTAATACTCAAGAATATTCTTTGGCTCCCCTTGTGTTGAATCAATAAATTTGGGTTGTACTTCACCCTCGAAAGCTGTTGCGATCCCCTACACTTGTGGGTTATCAGTGGCCAAGTGGGCTATTGATCTGGCCCCTTAAACCATCCACTACCAGCCTCGCACCGCCATCAAGTCACAAGTACTGGCCGACTTCCTCGTCGACTGGGCCGAGACCCAATATTTGCCGCCTGCACCAGACTCCACTCATTGGCGGATGCATTTTGATGGTTCAAAAATGCGCACCGGTCTGGGAGCCAGTGTCGTCCTCACCTCTCCGAAAGGCGACAAGCTCAAATACATGTTGCAAGTCCACTTTGCCGCCTCCAACAATGTAGCTGAATATGAGGCACTCATACACGGGCTCCGGCTTGCCAAGGAACTCAGCATCCGCCGGATCCTGTGCTATGGTGACTCCGACTTGGTGGTCCAGCAGTCGTCAGGCGACTGGGACGCCAAGGATGCAAACATGGCGAGCTGCCGCTTCCTCGTGCAGCAACTTAGTGGATACTTTGACGGGTGCGAGTTCCTTCACGTGCCAAGAAACGACAATGAGCAAGCAGATGCCTTGGCACGGATTGGCTCCACCCGACAAGCAATACCAGCCGGCATCGCCCTACGCCGCCTTCTCAAGCCGTCTGTCAAGCCATCTCCTGACTCAGATTCCATCTTCGTGCGGCCCCTCCTGAAGCAGTCGGACCTGACTTGACAGTCCCAGAGGCCGGCACGGGGATTTCGGTAGGCGGCCCGGGGACTGCTGCAGCCGCACCCGCCAAGGGGACTTCAGAGCCCGGCCCGGGGACTTCAGCAGTCGGCCCGGGGACTTCTCCAGCACAGAAGGTGGAAGCTGCTGCCAACCCACCGCCTCCCGACCCAACCGCCCTCATACAAGTTGCGGTAGTAGCAGTCGAAGAAATTGCAGCGCCGTCTTGGGCTCAGCCAATTCTCAAGTTCCTGGTGAATAAAGAGCTGTCGACTGATGAAACCTCGGCCCGACAAGTGCAAAGGCGAGCTGCAGCCTACACCATAGTCAACAGAGAGCTAGCACGACAAAGTGTCACCGGAGTTTACTAGTGCTGTGTGGAGCCGGACCAAGGACAAGCAATACTCAGGGATATCCACCAAGGCGAGTGTGGCCACCACACGGCTTCAAGATCACTCGTGGCCAAGGCTTTCCACCATGGATTCTTCTGGCCGACTGCTCTAGAAGAAGCCAAAGAGCTGGTTCAGAAGTGTCAAGGGTGTCAGAGGTTCCGCTCCAAGCCTCATCTGCCGACTTCTGCACTCAAGACCATCCCCATAGCATGGCCCTTTGCTGTTTGGGGGCTGGACATGGTAGGACCATTCAAGACGGCCCGTGGTGGCATGACTCATTTGCTTGTCATTGTGGACAAGTTCACCAAGTGGATAGAGGCAAAACCAATCAAGAAACTGAATGGGCCGACTGCCGTGACCTTCATCGCCGACATCACCATGCGATACAACATACCACATAGCATCATCACCGACAATGGCACCAACTTCGCCAAGGGAGCCTTGGCACGTTTTTGCGCAACGCAGGGCATCTGCCTGGACTTAGCGTCCGTTTCCCACCCGCAGTCAAATGGCCAAGTGGAGCGTGCAAACGGCCTCATTCTGTTCGGCCTCAAGCCCCGACTAGTCGAGCCTCTGGAGCGTTCGGCCGGCTGCTGGCTCGACAAGCTGCCGGCCATCCTCTGGAGCTTGCGCACAACCCCGAACAAATCAACCGGCTTCACGCCCTTCTTCCTCGTCTACGGTGCCGAAGCCGTCATCCTGACAGACATCGAATTCGACTCCCCAAGAGTTACCATGTACATCGAGGCAGACGCCAAGGAGGCGTGAGAAGATGGCGTCGACTTGCTGGAGGAAGGCCGGCTGTTGGCACTCAGCCGGTCGGCCATCTACCAGCAGAGTCTACGCCGATACTACAACCGCAAGGTGAAGCCAAGAGCCTTCCTAGAGGGAGACCTTGTGCTAGGGCTGATCCAGCGAACAACCGGACAACACAAGCTCTCGGCACCTTGGGAAGGCCCTTTCATCATCAGCAAAGTTTTGGGCAACGATTCCTACTATCTGATCGGTGCCCAAAAGCCCAGAGTGTGCAAGAGAGATGATTCAGGCAAAGAGACGGAGAGGCCATGGAACGCAAACCTCCGCTGAAGGTTTTACAATTGAAAGCAGTATGTATCACGCTACCTTTTGTACTATGTATAAAGACTCCGGGTCCCCCGAGAAGAGCTCGGGGACTGCCCTCTTTTATCTATATGATAAGTGTTATGCCTATGAGAATGTATAGTTTTACTTCTTCCGCCTAGCACCGGGTTCGACCAGTCGTCCCGGAGCCTTGCCGCCTTCTACTATATGCCGCCTCCTGCAGCCAGACAAGTAGTGTGTCGGCACCAAAAACTTCCTTTCTCAGAAGCCACAGCTCGCAGAGCGACTGTATGGCGGGCAAAGGTTGCAAAACAGTGCCCCACACGAAAAAATGACTAAGGAAGAAAACACATATAGTAGAGGGCGGCATCGCACCTAGTCGTCCGGCTGCCGAGCAGCCGGACGGGCGGCCTCTACTTTCATTACCAAACACTCTGAATGGCTCAGTACTAGCCTTCCCACAAATGGCTAAAGTACTCAACCCAGCCACAGTCCGCAGAGCGGCTGCTTGGCTGGTAAGAGCATAGCCAAGGGAGGGCGGCAAAGGAAAAAACCAAGGTGAAAAAGGGAAGAAAGGCTAGAGGTCGGCACAACAAGCATAAGCAATGATAGAATATTTACAAAGATAAAGGCCTACCAGCCGGCATTCAAACAAAGTTCGACATACACCCCGCGGGTGGAACTGAAGTTTAACCAAGTTGTCCAAGACTCAAGTAAAACAGGGAAAAGAGAAAATCCTAAGGAGCAGCAGAAGGTTCCGGCTGGGCGGTGCCGATTGGCGCAGCAGAACGCTCCGGCTGGACGCTGGAGTCGGCTGTGCCGCCTGGCGTGGCAGGCGGCTCCGTCTGGGCAGAAGAGTCGGCTGTGGCGGTTGGGACGGCGGAGGGCTAGATGACGGAGTCGGTGGCGTCCGTCGGAGGAACGGGCGGCTGATCGATCTCTGCTTGGCCGTCTCCAGTAACAGTCGGTGCCTTGGCGCGCGGCTTGTTGCTTGAGGCCCGGTCAGGCTGGGGCTGACCGTCCGCCCCGACCTCCGGCAGGTCGACGTCACTCTCCTCCTCCTCCTCCTCCTCCTC
>NC_041387.1:23145536-23249909 GCF_002162155.2 Triticum dicoccoides
TGCAGCGCTTTGGCGACCTCCTCGACCACCTCCGGGACAAAGACGCTGGTATAGGTGAAGTCGGCGATCGCCGCCGCCCTGTTGATGAGTTCAGCTTCCACCACCGCCAGCTCCTCCTGCGCCTCTAACCGGAACGTGGTCAACTAGGCTAGATCTAGCCCAGGGTACCATGCCTTGACGAACTCCAAGGCCCGGCGTGCTCCTGCCTGGGCTGCTGAGCCTTTCCAGGCTTCCAGGCGGCCGACCGTCACCTCCAGCCAGTCAGCAGTCCGACTTGGGGTGCCAGAGCTGGCAGGCCTGGCCAGAGGGTGGAAACTGCCTGGGTGCCGATACGCTGAAGCCGGCGCAACATTTGATGAGAAGGCCGAAGGCGGGCCTGGATGCTGAGGATCTGCTTGTTGAGAGTCCGGGGGGCATCAGCAGCGATCTGCATGCCCTCTGCCCTCCGCTCTTTGCGCTGAGCCTCGATCATCTGGATCGCGGCAAAAGAGTGGCCAGGGAAGAAATCTATTTTGGTCAAAAGAAGAGAAAGGCCAAAGTTATAAGCAAGAGATCGACCTAGATAAGGGCCGACAATTCGAAACAAAAACCAAGAGAATGAAGCTGACCGTCGACCAAGTCTTCAATGCTGCTGAAGCAGGCCATCATCTAGGCTCGACTTCAAACTCGGAGAGGAGGTCCGCCTCCTTCGTCTTCACCTCCGACTGGGCCACCTTGAGGGCCTTCGCCTGTTGAGCAAGCTGAGCAACCAGCCGGTCCCGCTCTTCGGTCAGCTTGCTGCACTCCGCCACCTTGCCACGCAGGGCGGTGTTGGCTTCGCCCAGTTGCTGCTGCAAGGCGGCATTGGCCTCTGAAGAAAGAAAGAGAAGGAAGAGCATGAGTCAAATAACAAAACACATGCAGCTAACTGGGGAGATTCGGCCCGACTGCTCAGCAGTCGACCCGAACCTCGGGGACTACACCCCGCGGGTGCGCTGGCGTGCCCCCGCAGAATAGAGGAGCAGAAACTCACGCCGGCTCTCGGACAGATGGCCGGTCTACGTCTCTAGCTCCTGAACCCTGGAGTTGTAGGCGACCGCACGGAGGTTGTGGTAGTCCTGCGGAAGGGGGATGCCGGACAAAATCAACAGTTAGCTCCAATAAGATGAAGTTCCGGACCGCCTGCTCAGCAGTCGGCCCGAAACTTGGGGACTACACCCAGTGGGTGCACTGGCATGCCCCCCACGAAGGATTGAAATAAGATCAAAGGAAAAAGAAGCAGGAGGCTTACGCGGATAGCAGCTCGCGAGTCCAGGAATGCCTCGTTGCAGTGCCTGAGGGCTTCGGCTTCAGCCCGGAGCTTGGCCTGGACGTCGAGGGATGCCTGGTTCAGGGCGCCCATCCCGCCTCCACGCACCCAGCCGGACGGCGCGGCGCTGGATGCTTCAGTGTCGGGGATCCATGAGCTCGCGGCTCCGGTCTCCAGCGGTCGCGGCGCTGAGGCCGCCTTCTCGAGACGACGACGCACGAGTGTGCGGACCTGAGGAGTTAGGTCCATCAACACCACGTTCCCAGCCGGCGGCACTGGCGGCTCGGCCAGCTGCTCGACCCGTGCTTCGCTATCCAGTGGCGGCAGCGGCATGAAGACGTCAGGCATGGCCACGTCGCCGCCCTCCCTCTCCATGACCGGGTGCTCCCCACCGGCTCCCCCGCTCGTCGCTTTGAACTCCGGCGGAGGTGGCGCGGTGTTCAGTGGCGTCACAAATAGCGACTCTTGGCGACGCGCGGCCTCCGCGAGCCACTCCCTCTCCGCCACTTCGGCCTCCGCCTGTGCCAACCTCCTCGCCGTGGAGGCTGCGGCCCTATCCGCCTCCGCCTTCGCCACGCGGTCGGCCTCTTCATCGCGTGCCTCCCGCGCATTCCGCTCTGTCGCCTCCCGTAGGTCAGTAGCCGGATCAATTCGCCGGCTGGTGGAAGAGGTCGTCACCGACCTGATGACTGAGGCGGCGCCCGACTTCTCGAGGGTGAGAGGGGCCCTGAGATATGAAGACACAACAAGGAATTTACTGATAGGCCGGATCGACGGAAGGAGTAAAAGTCAGGAGAAAGACACTTACACCAACACCATAACGGGCACCCTCGGATGCCTCTGATACTTGACCGCCTTGGCGGCGGCCCCTTGCCGCCTGGTCGCCGTGACCGGGTTCTTGGGTCTTTTCGGCGCGCTACCGAACAAGGCGGCGCCTTGCTTCCGCTTCCTCTTGCCACCACGGGCGGGCGGCCCGGTGGAGGGGCCGGTGCCGGTGTTGGCCGTGCTCCGAGTGGGGCGCGACTCGTCTTCATCATCGTCGTCGTCGGGCCAGGTCCCCACACCGCTGCCTTCCCCGGTGCCGCCTGCGCCGCCGCCACTGCCGCCTGTTGCGTCGTCCGCCAGGGCGGCCGCCCCCAAGTTGGGGTCATCCTCGTCGCTCACCGCCCTGTCCGGGTGGTAGTTACCACCCGGCCCCACGATGGCGGTTGCCGCCGTGGACATGTAAATCTGCGTCCGAAGAGGAGTCGAATCACAAGGAAAGCAAGACCAAAAGACAAATCTAAAGGAAGAAATCAAGGGACTTACAGCAGGCGGCGGATTGTGCCGGGAATACGACCGCTTCCCGTACCGCCGGTCCTCCTCTGGCACCTTGAGGTCGGAGATCTCGTTCACCATCCGTGCGACCTCGGCAGGCGGCATCCCTTTCGTGCATAGCCGACATGGATCGCGATGCCCGCCCATCCAAAAGATCGGATGGGGGCGGCTCTGGAGTGGGAGGACTCGGCGCTCGATGAAGGCGACGAGGAGGTCGGAGGCCACGAGGCCCTCTGACTCTTGGAGCACCCGGAGTCGGCCGATGGCGGCCGCCGTGTCCGCCGACACCGGCTTCGGCTTGTACCCCCAGTTGGGCCGGAGCCTGGTGGGGGGGGGGCGGCCTCGTAGGGCGGCAGGTTGAGGAAGTCGGCATCAGGATCTACGTTCTTGACGTAGAAGTAGGACTGCTGCCACATCTTCATCGACTGAGCCAACTTGATGGTGGGTAAGGCGTTCCGTTTTGCCAGCCGGCGCACGGCGATGTAGCCCCCGCACTCGGCTGGCGTGTCCTTGGTGGAGGCGCCAAGCTTCCCGTAGAAGAATGCTCCCCACAGCTCGATTGTGGGGAGGATGCCAATGTAGCCCTCGCATGTCGTGACCAAGGCGGAGAGCAGGGTCACGGCATTGGGCGTCATATGGTGAGGTTGGAGGTGGTTGAAGTCGAGGAACGAGCGAAAGAAGCCGCTTGTCGGGAGGCCGAAGCCGCGGAGGAAGTGCGAGCGAAAGACGACCCGCTCGTCCCCCTGCGGCGCCGGCGAGATCTCCGTCTCTGGCGGCACCCGCACCTTGACGAATGTCGCGTTGGGCATCCGGCGCGTGTCGCGGAGGAAAGTGATATGGTCCTCGATGACCATCGAGCCATCCCAGTCGCCGCCTTTCTCACGCGCCATGGCCAAGGAAGGGGCGAGAGCGCAACGGCAGTGGCAGCAGCAGCACCACGGCGAGAGGCAGCTACGGTGGAGAGTGCGGGAGGAAGAAGAAAGAAGTGGGAGGGGGCGCGCGAGCCTCGCCACACCCCTCCCTCCCCCTACTTATAGCCCCTGGGCTATGAAGACGAGGGGACAGGGCGTGGGACGTGGGATTAACTACGCCCACGCCCCCACGTCCCCACGATCTCCACGCATACTTACTGCATAGTGAATAACCGCGGGAACCGCAACCGCCTGCCTCGGTGCAGTGGATCAGCCCATGCGCCGAGGCCCGGTAGTGGCGGGCCCGGCCCACTGTCACGTCCCATCAGGAGCGTGGGATGGCAGGCTAGCCAGGCTGGCGGGCGCCGCGTGGCGCCCCTACAGCGTGCGGTGGCCGGAGGAAGCTTAATAGGCACGCCACCTACCTTCCCGCCGAGAAGTTCGAAATTGGCCGACAACTCCGCCTTGTGGAGGACAGCTTTAGAAGGCCAACACGCCGCAGGTCGGGCCAAGATATCGGTACGCCGCAAGGCGGATCATAGCGCTCTCTAGAACTCGGAGAGGGGGGAAAGCCCCTGAGTCTTCACGGCCCCACGACCGTGACACCTCGCCGGCTTCGGGGACTACTGTCGGAGTAATGCGCCATGGGTAGCCTCACCCAGGTCCCAAGACTTATCAAGACTTTGGGCCAGCTCCGCCTAGTTGAGCCCCAAGCAGAAGCTCCGCCCTTTGGGGGCCGGCTGGCCTTACGGCCGGCTGCCAGAGGGCGGCCGACCCCAGCCAACAACGCTGCGGGTGGCCGGCTCCTGCCCGCCGGCCTCTGGAGAGGGCAGCATCAAGCAGGCGGCCGCCTCGTGGCGTCGATACAACTGAACCCCCCTCGAGAGTACAAGCTAGGGCATGGCTGCAGTGGAGGACGTCGCCCCCGGCGCTCGGGACAGGCGTGGCTACAGTGCTCCGTACAGGCAGAGATCTCCGCACGACGGGGCATGATACGTCAACATCGTATCTATAATTTTTGATTGTTCCATGCCAATATTCTTCAACTTTCATATACTTTTGGCAACTTTTTATACTATTTTTGGGACTAACATATTGATCCAGTGCCCAGTGCCAGTTCCTGTCTGCTGCATGTTTTATGTTTCGCAGAAAACCAATATCAAACGTAGTCCAAACAGGATAAAAACGGACGGAGATATTTTTGGAATATTTCTGATTTTTGGGAGGAAGAATCAACGCGAAACAGTGTCCGAGGTGACCATGAGACAGGGGGGCGTGCCCCCTACCCCTAGGCGCGCCTTGTGCTCTCGTGGACCACCAGTAAGGCGGTTGAGGCTCTACTTTTGCCGCAAGAAAGCTAATTTATGAGAAAAATCTGGGTGAAAGATTCACCCCAATCGGAGTTACGGATCTCCAGATATAAAGGAAACGGTGAAGGGGTAGAATCAGAGAACGCAGAAACAGAGAGATAGATCCAATCTCGGAGGGGCTCTCGCCCCTCCCATGCCATGGGAGCCAAGGAACAAAGGGGAAACCCTTCTCCCATCTAGGGAGGAGGTCAAGGAAGGAGAAGAAGAAGGGGGCCCCTCTCCCCCTTGCTTCCGGTGGCGCCGGAGCGCTGCCGGGGGCCATCATCATCACCGCGATCTTCACCAACAACTTCACCGCCTTCATCACCAACTCTTCCTCCCTCTATGCAGCGGTGTAACCTCTCTCTTACCCGCTCTAACCTCTACTTAAACATGGTGCTCAATGCTATATATTATTTCCCAATGATGTATGGCTATCTTATGATGTTTGAGTAGATCCATTTTGTCCTATGGGTTAATAGATGATCGTGATTGGTTTGAGTTGCATGTTTTATTATTGGTGCTGTCCTATTGTGCCCTCCGTGTCGCGCAAGCATGAGGGATTCCCGCTATAGGGTTTGCAATATGTTTATGATTTGCTTATGGTGGGTTGCGTGAGTGACTGAAACACAAACCCGAGTAAGTAGGTTGTTTGCGTATGGGATAAAAGGGGACTTGATACTTTATTGCTATGGTTGGGTTTTACCTTAATGAATCTTTAGTGGTTGCGGAAACTTGCTAGAGTTCCAATCATAAGTGCATATGATCCAAGTAGAGAAAGTATGTTAGCTTATGCCTCTCCCTCAAATAGAATTGCAACAATGATTACCGGTCTAGTTATCGATTGCCTTGGACAAATAACTTTCTCGTAACAAAAAGCTCTCTACTAATATTTACTTTATTGCATCTTTATCTAAACAGCCCCTAGTTTATATTTACATGCTCTTTATTGTCTTGCAAACCTAGCCCTACAAAGTATTTCTAGTTTCATACTTGTTCTAGGTAAAGCGAACGTCAAGCATGCGTATAGTTGTATCGGTGGTCGATAGAACTTGAGGGAATATTTATTCTACCTTTAGCTCCTCGTTGGGTTCGACACTCTTACTTATCGAAAATTGTTCCGATCTCGTATACTTGCGGGTTATCAAGACCTTTTTCTGGTGCCGTTGCCGGGGAGTCATAGCGTGGGGTGAATATTCTCGTGTGTGCTTGTTTGCTTTATCAGTAAGTAATTTTTATTTGCTGTTCTAAGTTGTTCTATATCTTTAGTTATGGATATGGAATGCAAAATACCCAAAAAAATAGTTGTAGTTGTTACTCATGAAGATGGGGTAACTCCTAAAACCCTCGATTCTCATTATGCGAAAGATATTATGTACTACTTTGATAATCCTGAGAAAGCCCCATTCAACTTTATAATGGGAGACATGTTGGATCAACGTGAATACTTTAGGGATTATCGCTCGACACAAAAAGGGAAACTATTATGGGAGCAATTTATTATGTTGCGTTGGTATGCCTGGAATCTATGCTTGAGATATGATATTACTTGTTGCTCTAGGATGGAGGCTCCACACCTCCCCTTTTCATGCAAATTTAACAATAATTAAACCTTAGCTTCCTATGCTAATGGTATATATGATTACTATGATGTGGAAGAAATAGAAGAATTTGTTGCTTTTAAGGCTGCCTATGATATTGAAGCTTTGTTTGAAAAGTATGAAGCTTTTGATGATGATGGTTATAGGCCGGAAAATCTTGCTATACTTGGATATTTCTATGAAAATTATGATTACAATTACTATATTAATGATTTTATGAAGAATATTTTGCAGGAAGCTATGGAAGAAGAAATTGATGAAATAGTGAGCTCATTGGATGAAAAAGATGATGAGGAGAGCGAAGAACAAAAGGAGGAAGAGAGGATTAGCTACCCGTGCCCACCTTCTAATGAGAGTAACCCTCCAACTCATACATTATTTAATTCCCCTTCATGCTTACCGAAGGATGATTGCTATGATGATTGCTATGATCCCTTGAATTTGCTTGAAATATCCCTTTTTGATGATGATTGCTATGCTTGTGGCCAAGATGCCAATATGAATTATGCTTATGGAGATGAACTTGCTATAGTTCCTTATGTTAAACATGAAATTGTTGCTATTGCACCCACGCATGATAATCCTATTATCTTTTTGAATTCTCCCTACTACACTATATCGGAGAAGTTTGTGCTTATTAAGGATTATATAGATGGGTTGCCTTTTACCATTGCGCATGATGATTTTGATGAATGTAATATGCATGTGCTTGCTGCTCCTACTTGCAATTATTATGAGAGAGGAACTATCTCTCCACCTCTCTATGTTTCCAATATGATGAAATTGCAAGAAACTGTTTATACTATGCATTGGCCTTTACTTGGTGTGCATGAATTGTTCTTTTATGACATGCCAATGCATAGAAAGAGAGTTAGACTTCGTTATTGCATGCTATATGTTAATTTGTGCTCACTACTAAATTACAAATCATTGTTAAGTAAAATTGGCTTCAATATACCTTGGGATCCGGGTGGATCCATAACTTGAGCACTAAATGCCTAGCTTAATGGCTTTAAAGAAAGCGCTGCCAGGGAGACAACCCGGAAGTTTTAGAGAGTCATTTATTTCTGTTGAGTGCTTTCATATAGTTTAAAGACACAAAAATAAAGAGGGGAACCTAAAAACTTTTCAAAAAGGAAAGTGAGAGTGAGAAAGACAAGCATTGTTGAAGTGGGAGCTAGCCTTGAACTTCGTTCATGCTCACGGAAACTTTGTGAATCTTGATTACAGAAACTTTTCAACAAAAATAATTATACCCTTGTACAATTCCATTGTATTATAAAAATAATGTGCCAAGGTTTGCCTTTAGGATGTTTCCAATGCTTGATGGTTTGTACGGTGGAAGACAGAAACTTTGGCTGTAGTGCACGATTTTACATTTTTATTTGGAATGTCAATTGGTTCTGATTCTTTTTGCACTGTCTTGCTATACAACTTGTTTATTGTTCCTAATTTTGGTAGAATTGTTGGTGTACCAGAAGTATGGTGGATGTTGAGATTGCTACAGACTGTTCTGTTTTTCACAGATTCTGTTTTTGATGCATAGTTTGCTTGTTTTGGTGAATCTATCAATTTATATCAGTGGATTAAGCCATGGAAAGTTATGCTACAGTAGGCACAATGCAAAAAACAAAATATGAATTGGGTTGCAACATTACTTAGAGTAAGTGATTTGCTTTATTATACTAACGGATCTTACCGGGTTTTCTGTTGAAGTTTTGTGTGGATGTAGTGTCTAATCGAGGATGTCTCGATATGAGGAAAAGGAAGAGAGGCAAGAGCTCAAGCTTGGGGATGCCCGAGGCACCCCAAGTAAATATTCAAGGAGACTCAAGTGTCTAAGCTTGGGGATGCCCCGGAAGGCATCCCCTCTTTCTTCAACAAGTATCGGTATGTTTTCGTATTCGTTTCGTTCATGCATTATGTGCAAGTCTTGGAGCGTCTTTTGCATTTAGTTTTCATTTTTCTTCCATGCACCATGCTGGTATGAGATAGTCCTTGGTTGATTTATAGAATACTCATTGCACTTCACTTAAATCTTTTGAGTATGGCTTTGTAGAATGCTTCATGTGCTTCACTTATATCATTTGAAGTTTGGATTGCCTGTTTCTCTTCATATAGACAACCGCCATTTGTAGAATGCTCTTTTGCTTCACTTATATTTGTTAGAGCGTGGGCATATCTTTTGTAGAAAGAATTAAACTCTCTTTCTTCACTTATATCTGTTTAGAGAGATGACAGGAATTGGTCATTCACATGGTTAGTCATAAAATCCTACATAAACTTGTGGATCACTGAATATGATATGTTTGATTCCTTACAATAGTTTTGCGATATAAAGGTGGTGATATTAGAGTTATGCTAGTGGGTGATTGTGGATTAGTAGAAATACTTGTGTTGAGGTTTGTGACTCTCGTAGCATGCACGTATGGTGAACCGCTTTGTGATGAAGTTGGAGCACAATTTTATTTATTGATTGTCTTCCTTATGAGTGGCGGTCGGGGACGAGCAATGGTATTTTCCTACCAATCTATCCCCCTAGGAGCATGCGCGTAGTACTTTGTTTTCAATGGCTTGTAGATTTTTGCAATAAGTATATGAGTTCTTTATGACTAATCTTGAGTCCATGGATTATACGCACTCTCACCCTTCCACATATTGCTAGCCTCTTCGGTACCGTGCATTGCCCTTTCTCACCTCGAGAGTTGGTGCAAACTTCGCCGGTGCATCCAAACCCCATGATATGATACGCTCTATCACACATAAGCCTCCTTATATCTTCCTCAAAACAGCCACCATACCTACTGGAAGGATCGATATGGTTGACTAGAAGGGGGGTGAATAGGCAACTAACAATTTTTAAGCTTTTCTTTAACAATTTAAACCTTGAAACAAAATAGGTTTTCTCGATATGCAACTACGTGGACAACCTATATGATGCAATGACAACTAGCACACAAGCAAGCAATAAATACAACACAAGTAAGCTTGCAAAAGTAAAGGCACGAAATAACCAAGAGTGGAGCCGGTGAAGACGAGGATGTGTTACCGAAGTTCCTTCCTTTTAAGGGGAAGTACGTCTCCATTAGAGCGATATGGAGGCACAATGCTCCCCAAGAAGCCACTAGGGCCACCGTAATCTCCTCACGCCCTCACACAATGCGATATGTCGTCATTCCACTATTGGTGCCCTTGAAGGCGGCGACCGAACCTTTACAAACAAGATTGGGGCTATCTCCACAAGACTTGGAGGCTCCCAACAACACCACGAAGCTTCACCACAATGGAGTATGGCCTTGAGGTGACCTCAACCGTCTAGGGTGCTCAAACACCCAAGAGTAACAAGATCCGCTAGGGATTAGTGGGGGGAATCAAATTTCTCTTGGTGGAAGTGTAGATCGGGGCCTTCTCAACCAATCCCGAGCAAATCAACAAGTTTGATTGGCTAGGGAGAGAGATCGGGCGAAAATGGAGCTTGGAGCAACAATGGAGCTTTTGGGGGAAGAGGTGAGTCAACTTTGGGGAAGAAGACACCTTTATATAGTGGGGGAAACAATTCAACCGTTACCCCCCAAACAGCCACGCACAGAGCAGTACTACCGCTTGGGCAGGGCGGCACTATCGCTGATAAGTGGTACTACCGCTCCCTTCCAGCGGTACTACCGTGCCGACGAGGAATGCAGGGTCCTGGCCCCAGAGCGGTACTACCGCGGAAGTATTGGCGGTACTACCGCTTGGAGCGGTACTACCGCCCCTACTGCCGCTACTAGTACCGTAAAACCCGACATGAAAAACAGCGGTCGAGAATCGAGGCGGTAGTAGCCCGGAACCACTGCGGTACTACGGCCGAAGTTCGCAAGCGGTACTACCTCTCGGGGAGCGGTACTACCGCTTGACGAGCTTCGGCGGTACTACCGCTGAGGATCGCGGTACTACCGCTGGGACAGGACGGGCAGGCACAGATTAGGAAAGATAGCTCCAATGAAGCGGAAAGAAGCATCGGGTGTGATAAGGATGTGTACGTGTTGATTCCACCCTAGCCTTACCAAAGCGGATTCCCTCTTGATAGTACGGTGACTCCTACGAAACTAGACCACCAGCAGAGAAACGAAGGAGCTACACCGTCTTGAATAAAACACCGAGGGGAAGTAATCGTCTCGTGCCAAAGGACGAATCTCTGAAAGAACTCAACGCACACGATTAGTCCGCAAAAGCATTGTCATCAATCACCAACACATCTTGGGGATAAATATGTCCTTACAATCTCCCCCTTTTTGGTGGATTGATGACAATACGGGGTTTGCACAAACAGGAAAGATATAGGATAGGCGCAAAGCCCCACCGTCCTAAAATGTAGAAGGGCTCCCCCTGGATGTGTGTTGTCTAGATAAGTGCTTTGGACTGCATGGCACAGATACCAGGATCAACGCTCCCCCTACATTTTAGAGACCAACTACCTAAGTAGGATATATGAAAGCAACATAGATAACAGGATAAGCATGCAAGTCATAAGCTAGATAGACATAGATAATGATACTCGAAAGATAAGGTAGCATATGTCTCACACCATATGACTGGAACTTAGGTCTCACTGACACAAACCAGACACAAACCAAACAAGGCAAACAGCGAGAAAACACAGAAGACGGAAGACACAACACAAATCCCTAAACTCTCTCCCCCTTTGGCATCGAGACACCAAAAAGGAGAGGGAGTGTTGCTACATCTCCAGGTGATAGCAAGAGAGGGACACAAATATCAGGTCTCAGCGGGATCGTCTGCGCCACCATCGTCTGTCGGGAAGTGCTCGGCATCAGAATCGGTCCACGGGCAGTGCTGCTGAATCCACTCCTCCTCCTCAGTAAGCTGGTCCTCAGATCCACTGTTAACGGTGGCACCCAACTGACGCATGAGCTCCTTGTGACGACGATGGGCCTTCTTCTCACCCACATGAGTCCTGTACTGACCATGAGCCTCCATGCAGAACAAGTTCTTCATCTTGAGCTTGAGCTTCTTTGCCCAAGAGGGCTCTACCGCAGAAGGCACATAGTCATCATCATCCTCAGCCTCAGCCTCAGCCTCCATGGTAGTAGCAGACGAAGGAACTCCAGATTTAGGGACCTGAGAGCCCCAGTTGTCCTTCTTCCTAAGACGCTAGTCGTGAGAAACCAACTCCCCGGTCTCAGTCTCAGCCTCAGCCTCAGTCTCAGTCTCAGCCTCAGCCTCAGTCGTGAGAAACCAACTCCCCGGTCTCTAGCATCACCTTGGGATAGACACGACCCCAGGCCTTCTCAATAAGCAGCATGATGAACGGACCATAAATCGGGCACTTGCGCTCGGAGATAGCAGATAAAAGCTCAGACCACATAAGATGGGATATATCCAAGGACTCTCCGGTGTTTTGTTCCTTCTCACGCTAGTAGAAAAGAAGCATGTCCACGATATAAGAATGAACCATATCCAGATTCCCGATGCGAGGGAAAAGAGTCTCACGGAAGACACGGTGAAGAATGTCCAGAAAGTCAGGAAGTTCATATGTTTCCTTCTTCGTCTCAGGGTTGATCTTCAAAGTGCAGTAGGACCATAGAGCTTGCTTGTGAGTGGCGGTGGTGTTGCGGTGTGGGCGAAAGCCGACAAGAGATGCAAGCCCTTGATCTTCCACCCCAATCAATTCCATGAACACCTTCCACTTGACTGAAAGTAACTTGCCATTGGTCATCCAAGTCAGTGTCCTGTCCTCATCAGTCCCGAGATGAACCATGGCATAGAATTGGGCCACAATATCAGCATCATAATCTTTGTTGAATTGCATGACACCAAGAATGTTCAGTTGAGTGCACATCTGAAGAGCTTCACCAAAGTATTCAGGATCCTTCTCCATATGGTCGGTGTCGATGGAGTGCACATTGACAAAGAGGTTCTTCTTGGCCTTGAGAACATCAAAGAAGATGGCAAACTAAAACATGTTCTAGAACAGACGGTTGACCAAAGTGGGATCTTGCTCTGCCTCATAGGGGTTGCAGCGACGTCTTGCCCAGAACTCCTTGGCTGGCATTTCTGGCACAGTTTTGCCAGATTGCTTCGGCTTGACACCAGGCTTCTTCTGGAGTTGGGGTGGAGGAGGAGCACTTGAGGAACCTCCTGCAGACTCAGTTGTGCGGTACCGCTTGGACGTGGCACGATCGGGGTTGACACGCCGAGCCTGATGCTCAGGAAGCTCATCACCTGGAACCACACACAAGAACATGCAAACAACCAGAAAGAACGAGCATAAGCCACCAAACACAACCAAAAAGGATCACTGATTAGTAAAAGTATGGTGGAACCTGGTAGAGAGCGGTAGTACCACGACCTGTGAGCGGCAGTACCGCTCAAAGCGGTAGTACCGCTCCAGAGGGAGCGGTAGTACCTCTCGGGATGGGAAACAGCAGTTTCCTACTGCCGTGGTCAGATTCGACACTACCGTCCTACCAAATTCAAAAAAACTCCTACCAAACACCAATCCAAACTGCCTAGATGCCTTCTCCATCCTAATCAAGCCTAGATTTGGCCAAAAATCTAGAGATGCAACTACTATTGCCCCTAAGATGCTAGATTGGAAATCTAGACAAGAAGAGAGAGGGAACGGGGGCAATACCGGCATCCATGGCAAGAGGACAAGGTGGGGATCATCTCCACCGAAGGAAATGGAGAGGAGCGCCCCGGAGAGGGAGATCCGCCGAAGCCCTCCCGCGGCGCCGGTTGCTGGAGAGATGAACAGGGCGTGGGGGCGAGCGAATGGATATGGCGGAGAAGAAAACTCCCCCTGCCCCTGATATAACCCCCTGGCCCCGCCTCGCAGCGGTAGTACCGCGCTGGTGGGCGGTAGTACCGCTTAGAGCGGTAGTACCGCACACCACCAGTGGTAGTACCGCTCAACAACCACAGACCTCTAGACACACGGCTTAAGCTCAAAAATAATGGAAAAAACACAGGCAAGAAAGAGGAAGACCAGCAAGGCCACAAACACACTAACAATGGACCAAAACACACCTCTTCAAGAGAGGGCGGTGGCCGAGGCCACCTATGTTTGAGTCAAGAGGTATGGCGTCGCGAAGATTTTAACCTTGGACCCATGACCAAAACTCGTCCTTGAAGCACTAGTACCATAAAAATATGGTTAAAGTGAAAGACTAGATCAATTTATGCATAATGGGGGGAGGGAGAGTTCATTGAGAGAACAACACTCCCCCTATGTCCATGCCTACATCTAAACTAGACAACAAGTTGAGTGTGGTGGGGGGTGCACGGGTTCAAGTCACATTGCTCGAATAAATGATATTTAGCTCATTCCTTAACTCACCAAATCTTGCTTCATCCAAGGGCTTTGTGAAAATATCTGCAAGGTTATCATGAGTGTTGACATACTTGAGCTCGACCTCCCCTCGCCTAATGTGATCCCGGATGAAGTGATACCGGATCTCAATATGCTTTGTCTTGAAGTGTTGCACCGGGTTGAGAGAAATCTTGATGGAACTTTCATTGTCACACCAAAGAGGCACTTTGTCACAAATGACACCGTACTCCTTTAAAGTTTGCCTCATCCATAAGAGTTGTGCACAACAACTACCGGCCGCCACATATTCCGCTTCGGTGGACGAGAGAGATACACAACTTTGCTTCTTAGAAGACCAACTTACCAAAGAGCAACCAAGAAATTGGCACCCTCCAGAAGTGGACTTCCTATCCACCTTGTCTCCCGCCCAATCAGAATCCATGAATCCTTCAAGCTTGAAGTTAGCTCCTCTTGGGTACCATAGGCCAAAGTTTGGGGTATGAGCCAAATATCGAAAGATTCGCTTGACCGCCACAAAGTGGCTTTCCTTTAGTGCGGCTTGGAATCGTGCACACATTCCCACACTCAACATGATATCCGGACTAGATGCACAAAGGTAAAGCAAGGAACCAATCATGGAGCGATATACCTTTTGATCCACCGCTTTACCATTGGGATCAATGTCAAGTTGGCACTTGGTGGGCATCGGAGTAGAGGCCGGCTTGACATCACTTAGCTTGAATCTCTTAAGCATATCTTGAGTGTATTTGGCTTGGTTGATGAAGGTACCTTCTCTTCTTTGTTTGATATCAAAACCAAGGAAGAACTTCAACTCTCCCATCGAAGACATCTTGAACTTAGAGGTCATGAGAGAGGCAAATTCTTCATTGAAAGCATTGTTAGGGGAACCAAAGATAATGTCATCAACATATAGTTGGCACACAAACAACTCCCCTTTGACCTTCTTAGTAAAAAGAGTGGGATCGATTTGCCCTACTTCAAATCCACGATCTTGTAACAACTCGGTAAGGTGGTCATACCACGCACGTGGGGCTTGTTTAAGGCCATAAAGTGCCTTATCGAGTTGATACACATGATCCGGGAAGTAAGGATCCTCGAACCCGGGGGGTTGCTTGACGTAAACCAACTCATTAATAGGACCATTAAGAAAAGCACTTTTCACATCCATTTGTTGTAACTTAAAGTTGTGATGGGAAGCATAAGCAATCAACAAACGAATGGATTCAAGGCGAGCAACGAGAGCAAAAGTTTCACCGTAGTCGATACCCTCGACTTGGGAGTAGCCTTGTGCTACCAATCTTGCCTTGTTGCGAATGATGTTCCCATGAGCATCTTGCTTGTTCTTGAAGATCCACTTGGTTCCAATGACGTTGGTTCCCCGAAGCCCTTGGCACCAACCTCCACACCTTGTTGTATTCGAAGTTGTTGAGTTCTTCATGCATGGCATTGAGCCAATCCGAGTCTTCGAGCGCCTCATAGACCTTTTGGGGTTCAACACAAGAGACAAACGCATGATGTTCACAATAGTTTGCTAATTATCTACGAGTGCTTACCCCCTTTCTTAGGCTTCCAACCACATTCTCCATGAGATGGCCTTTGGTGGTGAGTTTGGAAGCAATCTTCGCGGCACGATGCTCTAATTCCTCCTCAGATGTGGAAGGAGGAGGGTTAACTTGATCATCTTGAGCGTTGTCTTGAGCTTGTTCTTGATCTTGAGCTTGCTCATGATCTTGAACTTTCTCGAGGGGGAGAACTTGACCTTGGGCATCATTTGGAGGTTCACCATCATCTTGAGATTAATCTTGCCCTTGGTCTTGTTCCCGAGGTTGAGGGCCTACACTTTGTTCTACGGAAGCGTGTGGGTCTTGAGTAGGTGAAGGCTCCACTTGAGTGGAGCATTGTCCTTCTCCTTCGGCCACAAGGGGTTCCTCAATGGGTAGAATATGACCAATACCCATTCTTCTTATGGCTTGGGGAGGAATTTCATCACCTACATCACAAGTACCACTTTGCTCCACTTGGGAGCCGTTATTTTCGTCAAACTCCACGTTACACGTCTCCTCAATGAGTCCGGTGGACTTGTTGAAAACACGGTAAGCATGAGAGTTTGTAGCATAACCAACAAATATGCCCTCATAAGCTCTAGCCTCAAATTTAGACAAACGAACACCTTTCTTGAGAATGAAACACTTACACCCGAACACCCGGAAGTACTTGAGATTGGGCTTGTTCCCGGTGAGTATCTCATAAGGGGTCTTGTTCAAGCCTTTGCGGAGATAGAGCCGATTGGATGCATGACATGCAGTGTTGATGGCTTCGGCCCAAAAGTTGTATGGAGACTTGAACTCCGCCATCATGGTCCTTGCCGCATCCATCAACGTCCGGTTCTTCCTCTCCGCAACACCATTTTGTTGAGGGGTATATGGTGCAGAATATTGATGCTTGATCCCCTCATCACTAAGAAACTCATCCAAGGTGTAGTTCTTGAACTCGGTGCCGTTGTCACTTCTTATTGTCAAGATCTTTGCATTATGTTGACGTTGAGCTTCATTTGCAAAGTCAATGACGGTTTGTTGAGTCTCACTCTTCCTCTTGAATAAGTATACCCAAGTGTATCTTGAATAATCATCCACAATCACCAAGCAATACTTTCTACCCCCAAGACTATCAAAGGATGGAGGCCCAAAGAGGTCCATGTGCATGAGCTCCAAGGGTCTCTTCGAGTACATGATAGTCGTGGGAGGGTGAGCCATCTCATGAAGCTTTCCTTGGATACAGGCACTGCAAGCACGATCTTTGGCAAAACTAACATTTGTTAGTCCACGGACATGGTCCCCCTTGAGAAGACTTTGCAAAGATCTCATATTGACGTGGGCTAAACGGCGATGCCAAAGCCATCCCACATCAACTTTAGCCATTAGGCATGTCGCGGTCTTAGTGGGTTGCTCCGAAAAGTTAATCACATATAGACCGTTCTCGACATGCCCAACAAAGGCTACTTTAAGAGTCTTGCTCCACAAGAGGGCCACGGTATCAATATCAAAGAAGGTGGCAAAGCCCATGAGTGCGAGTTGATGAACGGAAAGTAAATTGAACGCAAGGGACTCAACAAGCATGACTTTCTCGATCGTTAGATCATGAGAAATGACAACCTTGCCAAGACCCAATACCTTAGAATGTGAGGCATCACCCCACTCGACATTGGTGGGCATAGATGGATCTTTTGCACGTCCACCACCAAGTCCTTGCTCCCGGTCATATGATTTGTTGCTCCACTGTCGAGCAACCGTGATCCCCCACCGGAAGCAAACACCTACAAGAGATCAATGGTTGGTTTTAGGTACCCATTTAGTAATGGGTCCTTTGATGTTAGTAACAAGGGTCTTAGGAACCCAAATAGACCATTCAATGTACTCATAAGAAGAACCAACAAATTTAGCATAAACATGCCCATCACTAGCACGACACAACACATAAGAGGGGTTAAAGTCGCCGGCTTTGTTGGGAGAGATGGATTTGCCCTTTTTGGCATCACCACTCTTCGTATTGTTCTTCTTCTCCTTAGGAGCACCCTCTCCCTCCTTCACAAAAGTTTGCTTGAGCGGGGGAGATCGTTTGGTCTTGTTATTCTTCTCCTCGTTCTTCTTCTTGTTCTTGGACTTGGGTGAGAACCCAACTCCCTCCTTGCCCACAACTTCCTTTTGATTGCTCAAAAGGTCATTTAGGTTCTTCTCACCTTGTATGCATGACACAAGACCTTTCTCGAGTTGTTCCTTCAACTTGGCATTCTCCTCCACAACATGCACATGCTCACAACACGGGTTAGTAGCATTTGCATTATCAATTAAGACCATGTGAGGAAATGTGGCCTTTTCCTTGGTTATCTTAACTTGGAGTTGAGCATGAGACTCCTTGAGGTTTGCATGAGCACCTTTCAAGACCTTATGGGCCTTGTCAAGTACATCAAACTCCTCCTTGAGTCTAGCATGATCAACCCCAAGTTTAGCCTTCTCGGAAGTTAGAACATGAGACACAACAAGAGCATGATCAAGATCTTTATTTAATTTGGCATGGTCATCGTTGTGTGACTCCTCAAGAGCCAAACGATTCCCACGCTCTTCCTCAAGAGCATTAGAGAGATCCGATATCTCATCGGCATAGTCACGACTATGACCTTCCATCTTAGAGATGGTTTCTTCTTGAGCCTCGATCATGTCATTGGCTTCACCAAGTTGTTCCAAGAGAGCAACGAAGTGCTTCTTGGATTTGCCCTTGAGCTTACTCATGAAGGACTCAAATTCATTTACCTCATCATTAGACCCCTTACCATCATCAAAGCCAACCGTCGAAGAAGGATTAGGAATAATGGTGGTTTTGATGTTGGGGGTTACCTTGTTGGTGGCTTTATCCATGAGGCACTTGGCGGTGATGTTCTCGTTGGGTGAATCAAAGAGAGACACCCGGGGAGTTGTGGCAATGGCAACAGATGCCATAGCCGTTGCTTCACTATCTTCATCATCATCGTCATCCTCACGGTATTCTTCTTGAACTACCAACCCGCGTGTACGAGTCTTCTTGGTGAAGTTGTTCTTGATGGGGAAGGACTTGGCTTTGTCTTTTCGGATGAACTTGCCACCATTGTCTTCCCGCTTCTCGTAAGGACAATCCGCAATGAAATGGCTCACATTGCCACAGTTGAAACACGTTCTAACTCGTTGCTTGCCCTTGAGGCCACTTGAGTTGTTCTTGTTGAAGTTGGGTCTTGTATTCTTCTTACTCCAAAATTGTCCTGAGGCAAGAGCCATGTGCTCATGATAATCATACTTCGTGTCTTCGGGGTTGCTCTCCTCATCTTCCTCTTCTTCTTCTTCTTCCACACTAACCTTGGCCTTCAAGGCAAGGTTGGGCTTCTTTGCCCTTTGAGAACAGAGCACCGCATTGTCGGTCTTGTCCAAGATGCTCATTGCAACGAACTCATCCAACACTTCACTTGAGGTCAGGGAGTGGAAGTCCGGTCTTTGACAAATGAAGGAGGACATGGCCTTGTTGTAGGGCATCATGGCCTTGAGGAACTTGCGCTTGATCCAATTGTCATCTGTGTCCTTGCTCCCATGATCTCGGAGTGCGACCGCGAGTTTGGTCACTCTTCGAAAGAGCTCACAAGGTTCTTCATCTACTTTCATTGCAAATTCATCGGCTTCATCTTGCACCACTTCATAGTTGGAGCGTTGAATGCTAGCACTTCCTCGATAGAGAGACACAACACATTGCCATGCTTGTTTAGCCATGGCATGAGGACGAAGATGAGGGAGATCTTCGGGAAGGATTGCATCTTGGATGATGAAGAGAGCACTCTCATTGAATTGATTATCCACGGCTTCTCGAGGGGTGAAGTTGCTTGGGTCATGTGGATAGAAACCTTCTTCTATAATTCTCCAAAGATTAGTATTCACATGTTTTAAATGACGCTTGAAATGATAAACCCAAGATCAAAGTCCTCATTTTTCACAATCTTAGGAGGAGGACCAGCATGATTTAAATGAGTAGTGGGAATTGGTCCACCATAAGTAGGAGGTTCCACATGGGCAAAGATGCCGGAGCCATTTCTACCACTAGTAGAAGGACCTTTTTCACTATTAGCTTCCCCCTTGTCGGAGGTGGCATCCGTCACCTTGTTAGTGGGATCACCCACTTTCATTGGCGAGGGGGATAGTTTAAGTCCTTCTAGGAATTCAGAAAACATGCTTTTAACCTCGGTCGTCATGGAGGTTTTCAATGTGTCTAAAGCCACATTGAATTCCTCACGTGAGACCGAGGTTCCCCCATCGGCTATAGACGAGATAGGATTCACACCAGAGTGCTCCTCTGCACCGTCGTTGGTGTCAACCATACTCTTTGGACAGCAAAGTCCTTAATAACGAGACGAGGCTCTGATACCAATTGAAAGGATCGATATGGTTGAATAGAGGGGGGCGTCAATAGGCAACTAACAATTTTAAGCTTTTCTTTAACAATTTAAACCTTGCAACAAAATAGGTTGTCTAGATATGCAAGTACGTGGACAACCTATATGATGCAATGACAACTAGCACACAAGCAAGCAATAGATACAACACAAGTAAGCTTGCAAAAGTAAAGGCACGAAATAACCAAGAGTGGAGCCGGTGAAGACAAGGATGTGTTACCGAAGTTCCTTCCTTTTAAGGGGAAGTACGTCTCCGTTAGCGCGGTGTGGAGGCACAATGCTCCCCAAGAAGCCACTAGGGCCACCGTAATCTCCTCACGCCCTCACACAATGTGAGATGCCGTGATTCCACTATTGGTGCCCTTGAAGGCGGCGACCGAACCTTTACAAACAAGATTGGGGCTATCTCCACAACACTTGGAGGCTCCCAACAACACCACGAAGCTTCACCACAATGGAGTATGGCTTCGAGGTGACCTCAACTGTCTAGGGTGCTCAAACACCCAAGAGTAACAAGATCCGGTAGGGATTAGTGGGGGGAATCAAATTTCTCTTGGTGGAAGTGTAGATCGGGGCCTTCTCAACCAATCCCGAGCAAATCAACAAGTTTGATTGGCTAGGGAGAGAGATCGGGCGAAAATGGAGCTTGGAGCAACAATGGAGCTTTTGGGGGAAGATGTGAGTCAACTTTGGGGAAGAAGACACCTTTATATAGTGGGGGAAACAATCCAACCGTTACCCCCCAAACAGCCACGCACAGAGCAGTACTACCGCTTGGGCAGGGCAGTACTACCACTGATAAGCGGTACTACCGCTCCCTTCCAGCGGTACTACCGTGCTGACGAGAAATGCAGGGTCCTGGCCCCAGAGCGGTACTACCGCAGAAGTATTGGCGGTACTACCGCTTGGAGCGGTACTACCGCCCCTACTGCCGCTACTAGTACCGTAAAACCCGACATGAAAAATAGCGGTCGAGAATTGAGGCGGTAGTAGCCCGGAACCACTGCGGTACTACGGCCGAAGTTTGCAAGCGGTACTATCGCTCAGGGAGCGGTACTACCGCTTGACGAGCTTCGGCGGTACTACCGCTGAGGATCGCGGTACTACCGCTGGGACAGGACAGGCAGGCACAGATTAGGAAAGATAGCTCCAATGAAGCGGAAAGAAGCATCGGGTGTGATAAGGATGTGTACGTGTTGATTCCACCCTAGCCTTACCAAAGCGGATCCCCTCTTGATAGTACGGTGACTCCTACGAAACTAGACCACCAGCAGAGAAACGAAGGAGCTACACCTTCTTGAATAAAACACCAAGGGGAAGTAATCGTCTCGTGCCAAAGGATGAATTTCTGAAAGAACTCAACGCACACGATTAGTCCGCAAAAGCATTGTCATCAATCACCAAAACATCTTGGGGATAAATATGCCCTTACACCTACCTATCAGGGCATTTCCATAGCCATTCCTAGATATATTGCCATGCAACTTTCATCATGATCATCATATACATGACTTGAGATTTTCATTGTCATATTGCTTTGCATTATCGTAAGATAGCTAGCATGATGTTTTCGTGGCTTGTCCGTTTTTTTATGTCATTGCTACGCTAGATCATTGCACATCCCGGTACACCGCCAGAGGCATTCATATAGAGTCATATCTTTGTTCTAGATATTGAGTTGTAAGTAAATAAAAGTGTGATGATCATCATTATTAGAGCATTGCCCTAGTGAGGAAAGGATGATGGAGACTATGATTCCCCCACAAGTCGGGATGAGACTCCGGACTTAAAGAAAAATAAAAGAGACCAAAGAAGCCCAAATAAAAAAAGAGGCCAAAGAAGCCCACCAAAAAGAAAAAAATAAAGAAAAAAAAGAGAAAAAAGAAAAAAAATAAAAAAATGAGAGAAAAAGAGAGAAGAGGCAATGTTACTATTCTTTTACCACACTTGTGCTTCAGAGTAGCACCATGTTCTTCATAGAGAGAGCCTCCTATGCTTTCACTTTCATATACTAGTGGGAATTTTCATTATAGAACTTGGCTTGTATATTCCGATGATGGGCTTCCTCAAATGCCCGAGGTCTTCATGAGCAAGCAAGTTGGATGCACGCCCACTTAGTTTCAGTTTGAGC
Organism: Triticum dicoccoides; assembly: GCF_002162155.2. Lineage (NCBI taxonomy): Eukaryota > Viridiplantae > Streptophyta > Magnoliopsida > Poales > Poaceae > Triticum > Triticum dicoccoides. The sequence continues at coordinate 23,167,435 of NC_041387.1, forward strand.
TTTCATACACTTATAGCTCTAGTGCATCCATTGCATGGCAATTCCTACTCACTCACAATGATATCTATTGATGGGCATCTCCATAGCCCGTTGATACGCCTAGTTGATGTGAGACTTTCTCCCTTTTTGTCTTCTCCACATAACCCCCACCATCATTTTCTATTCCACCTATAGTGTTATATCCATGGCTCACGCTCATGTATTGCGTGAAAGTTGAAAAAGTTTGAGATTACTAAAGTATGAAACAATTGCTTGGCTTGTCATCGGGGTTGTGCATGATTAAATACTTTGTGTGATGGAGATAGAGCAACAGCCAGACTATATGATTTTGTAGGGACAACTCTCTTTGGCCATGTTGTTTTGAAAAGACATGATTGTTTTATTGGTACGCTCGAAGTATTATTGTTTTTATGTCAAATTAAAGACTATTGATTTGAATCACTCGTGTCTTAATATTCATGCCATGATTAGACATATGATCAAGATTATGCTAGGTACATTCCACATCAAAAATTATCTTTTTTATCATTTACCTACTCGAGGACGAGCAGGAATTAAGCTCGGGGATGCTGATACGTCTCTGTCATATCTATAATTTTTGATTGTTCCATGCCAATATTCTTCAACTTTCATATACTTTTGGCAACTTTTTATACTATTTTTGGGACTAACATATTGATCCAGTGCCCAGTGCCAGTTCCTGTCAGTTGCATGTTTTATGTTTCGCAGAAAACCAATATCAAATGGAGTCCAAACGGGATAAAAACGGACGGAGATTTTTTTTTGGAATATTTATGATTTTTGGGAGGAAGAATCAACACGAAACAGTGTTCGAGGTGGCCACGAGATAGGGGGGCATGCCCCCTACCCCTGGGTGCGCCCTGGGCTCTCGTGGACCACCCGTAAGGCAGTTGAGGCTCTACTTTTGCCGCAAGAAAGCTAATTTTATGAGAAAAATCTGGGCGAAAGATTCACCCCAATCGGAGTTACGGATCTCCACATATAAAGGAAACGGTGAAGGGGTAGAATCAGAGAACGCAGAAACAGAGAGATAGATCCAATCTCGGAGGGGCTCTCGCCCCTCCCATGCCATGGGAGCAGAGGAACAGAGGGGAAACCCTTCTCCCATCTAGGGAGGAGGTCAAGGAAGGAGGAGAAGAAGGGGGGCCCTCTCCCCCTTGCTTCCGGTGGCGCCGGAGCACTGCTGGGGGCCATCATCATCACCGCGATCTTCACCAACAACTTCACCGCCTTCATCACCAACTCTTCCTCCCTCTATGCAACGGTGTAACCTCTCTCTTACCCGCTGTAATCTCTACTTAAACATGGTGCTCAACGCTATATATTATTTCCCAATGATGTATGGCTATCTTATGATGTTTGAGTAGATCCGTTTTGTCCTATGGGTTAATTGATGATCGTGATTGGTTTGAGTTGCATGTTTTATTATTGGTGTTGTCCTATTGTGCCCTCCGTGTCGCGCAAGCGTGAGGGATTCCCTTTGTAGGGTTTGCAATATGTTTATGATTTGCTTATGGTGGGTTGCGTGAGTGACTGAAACACAAACCCGAGTAAGTAGGTTGTTTGTGTATGGGATAAAAGGGGACTTGATACTTTAATGCTATGGTTGGGTTTTACCTTAATGAATCTTTAGTAGTTGCGGACGCTTGGTAGAGTTCCAATCATAAGTGCATATGATCCAAGTAGAGAAAGTATGTTAGCTTATGCCTATCCCTCAAATAGAATTGCAACAATGATTACCGGTCTAGTTGTCGATTGCCTTGGACAAATAACTTTCTTGTAACAAAAAGCTCTCTACTAATATTTACTTTATTGCATCTTTATCTAAACAGCCCCTAGTTTATATTTACATGCTCTTTATTGTCTTGCAAACCTAGCCTTTCACACCTACAAAGTATTTCTAGTTTCATACTTGTTCTAGGTAAAGCGAACGTCAAGCGTGCGTAGAGTTGTATCGGTGGTCGATAAAACTTGAGGGAATATTTATTCTACCTTTAGCTCCTTGTTGGGTTCGACACTCTTACTTATCCAAAATTGTTGTGATCCCGTATACTTGCGGGTTATCAGGGCACTGTGCCATGTCTCCCCTGACGTCGCTCCGAGCAGGTGGAGTCCTATTCCCCATGACGGCCTGTCGATACGGCCTGCCAGCGGTGAGCCCTATCGGGCAGAGACTCCATGGAAGACGGCGGAATCCCAACCAGTCGGACTCGGGCAGGGCCGGCCTCCAGCAGGTGGCCATCCCTTGCCCCAAGGCAAGCACGCCATTAAGCTGATGAGACCAGGTGTGGCTACAGTGATCTCCCACCAGGCGGCGGGACTGTAGCCACGCTGAAGATGACCAGGCCCTCGTCATCAACGGCACGGCTACAGTGAGCAGCCACCAACCAGTCGGCGGGGCCCGCCAGGCGGCAGGCCCCAACGGTCGGCGGAGAAGCCGGAGGCCGGAGACGCTGACAGCCGGGCCCAGCACCCGGACAGATTACCATTGTACCCCTGGGGGTAGGCCTATATAAACCACCCAAGGCACCCATGCAAAGGGGTCCAACTCTGATAGAACTAGCCAGTTACCTAGGGCAGGGAAGAGCTAGTCGTGCCTTCTCCTACCTCTAGACGCAGCTCAAGGATTAACTTGTAGCACTAGTGCCTTAGTGATCATGCGGAGACCCCACAGAGCAAGAGTAGGGGTATTATCTCCATGGAGAGCCCCCAACCTGGGTAAAGTTCGTCGGCGTACGTGTCTACGCCTTATCCCGCTTCCAGGCACCGGCGATGTTCTACTCGCCCCCACCATGATAAGCCATCCGTTGGCATATGTCGCACCCAACCCCCGACAATTATCACATGGAACACACAAAAGACAAATCTCCGATAATATATGACAAACAATGTCCAATTATTGATTATCAACGGTGAAAGAACATGCGGTGCCCCCATGTTTGGTTTTGGTAATTGATGACAATCTCTATGGAGTAATGGTTGCCTTGAGTTATATTTGAAGGTTTTGTCATAGCCTTTTCTTGAAGTTCATGTATTGGTTTCAAGGAGTTTATGAGTTGACCAAGGTGCTATTAAGGAATTATCCAAAGATTGGTCATGTGAGTGTTGAGCTTATTGCAAGCATGTCTTGAAGAAGAAGATTGTGTGATCATTCATGTTTACCTTCAAGACATCATCCAAATGAAGAGAGTTGGAAAGATTCAAGGTTGATCAAGACTAAGTCAAGAGTGAATCAAGTTGATCAACTCACAAAGCGTAGAAGATGTACCAAGAGGGATCAAGTGATCCCATGGTATGGTAAGCATTGTCCATTGCACTTTGTGTACTAACACATGGTCTATGTGAGAGTTCTATGTGGGGTTAGGTATGTGTCCATGGGCTTGCGTCAAGAGGAACATATCATACAACCCATGGAAAGGATGACATCATGTGTTGATCGTCATCAAGATTGCCGTGTGCAAGTTCAAGTGGAGCATCACGAAGAGAACAAGTGCTTGAATCTTGCCATCCATTCTGGTGTCAATGGACTTGTGAAGATGTGCCGAAGAGTGGCTCACCCATAGTGGACTATGGGGGAGCAATCATCTAGTCTTCATCGAGCCAACGCAATCAAGAAAGGTGGTCCAACTTGAGGGAGTCAAGATCGTCATCATCTAGCTCAAGTGGACCATGTGCAAGGCAAAGGTTTTCCCTTGATAGGTTTTCTATTTTACCGGTCTCGTGGTGGTAGTTGGGAGACCAGGTTATAGGATCGTTTGCCGTACTATCAAGGGGGCTCTCAAGTTGGTAGCTTGATCGTATCGTTAGTAGAGAGGTCAAACCACTGCATCCTTGCATCATGTTTCTTGGTTCCTGTTTGTTTCTCTCTGTGAGTCTTAGATCTTATGGTCATCTTGATGACAAGCTTGAGTTCATCGAAAATGGAGTTCGCATGCGTCTTCTATGATGTTTTCAGTGTTGGAGGTTTTACCGGTCTTATCCGAGGAAGGGTTCTCACCATTTTCTTATGGTCCTTTTATCATTTGCTTCTTATTGATATTTCTATCAATACTGTGTTATCCCATGTCGTTAGCTTTCCAACAAACTTGGTTTCGTTGAATTTGGAGTCCGTTTGCAAAAGTTGTGGCTGTTTTGGTAAAGGGTGCAACGGTACTACCGCGACTCGAGCAGATGTAAATTTTTACTACCGCTCCAGAGTGGTACTACCGCGGCTCCTGAGCGGTAGTACAGCTCCAGAGGTGTACTACCGTGGCTCCTGAGCGGTAGTACTGCTCCTGACCAAAAATCTCGTGTTTTGCTCAGCGGAGGTAGGCACAGACGTATTTTTTTTAGTACCGCTCCTTGGAGCGGTAGTACCGCTTTGTGCGGGTTATGAGCATAACGGTTGGATTTTTTCCCACCTATAAAAGGGGGTCTTCTTCCCCATTGAACCTCATCCTTTGAGCTCGTGTTCTTCCCCCATTGTTGACCTTCTTCAAGCTTGCTAACTCTCAATCCCTCCATGGATTCTTGCTAGTTTTTGAGGGAAAAGAGAGAGGAGATCTAGATCCACATTTCCACCCATTGGGTCTAGATCTTGGAGTTCTTGGTGTTCTCCTTCTTGTTCTTCCTCTCATCTTCCTCCCTAGAATTAGTTGCTTCGGTGGGATTTGAGAGAGAAGGACTTGGGCACTCCATGTGCCCTTGCCATTGCATTTGGTGCATCGGTTTGAGTTCTCCTCGTGATACGTGGAAGTTACAAGTTGAGAAGCTTATTACTCTTGGGTGCTTGGTACCCTTGAGCTTGTTACTCTTGGGTGTTTGGACACCCTAGAGCTTGTTCCTCTTGGGTGCCTTGGCGCCCTAGACGGTTGGTGTTGGTCGGAGCTCAATCATTGTGGTGTAAAGCTCCGGGCAAGCGTCGGGGTCTCCAATTAGGTTGTGGAGATCGCCCCGAGCAATTGACGGGTACCAGTGACCGCCCCCAAGGGTTGCCAAAGTGTACGGGTTCGGTGACCGCCCCCAAGGGTCGCCATTTGTATGGGTTTGGTAACCGCCCTCAAGGGTCCCTTAGTGGAATCACGGCATCTTGCATTGTGCGAGGGCGTGAGGAGATTACGGTGGCCCTAGTGGCTTCTTGGGGAGCATTGTGCCTCCACACCGCTCCAACGGATATTAGCATCCGCAAGGGTGTGAATTTCGGGATACATCATCGTCTCCGCATGCCTCGGTTATCTCTTACCCGAGCCCTTTACTTATGCACTTTACTTTGTGATAGCCATATTGTTCTTTGTCATGTATCTTGCTATCACATAGTTGCTTATCTTGCTTAGCATAAGTTGTTGGTGCACATAGGTGAGCCTAGTTGTTTTAGGTTTTTTGCTTGACAAATTAACCGCTAGGTTTATTCCGCATTTGTTCAAGCCTAAACCGTAATAATTTTAAAGCGCCTATTCACCCCCCCTCTAGGCGACATCCTCGATCTTTCAATTGGTATCAGAGCCTCGTCTCTCTTTGTTGGGCTTAACCGCCTAGAGAGTAAAGATGTCGACTAGGGGATTAGGATTCTCTGACACTTTTAGTTTCGATGGCACAACTTTTGATGTTTGGGTAATTCGCATGCTTAATATCTTTAGGGTCATGGACCCAAATTTAGAGCGAATTGTAGATATGGGTTTTTCTCCTCCAAAGGATCCTCAAAGCTTATCTTTAGAGGATGAGAAAAACTCTTATCTCAATGCTCAAGCTTCTAATGTGATTTTTGATGCTTTGAGCAACGTAGTTATATTTGAACTCATGCCGTTCCGGGATGCTCATGAGTTGTGGACAAAGCTTCAACATAAATATGGTGTGTCCAAGATTTGTAAGGATGATCGTTCTCCCTCCACCTCCGGCTGTGTTGTGTTCTCAACTTCTTCTACTTCACCTACATGTGGTTTGCCATAAGGTAATGACATGGGAGTAGTGGTGTTCATTGCAATGATGATAATGGGCTTATTGTTGATAATCCTTCATCACTTTCTTATTGCAATGCTTCATCTTTGGACTTTAGCACTTCGAGCACTCCAAATGTTTCACATGCTTGTGTTGATAGTCCTTGCATATCATGTAGAAATCGTTTGACTAAATCTCATGATGATATGCTTGCTATATCTTGTTGCCATGATAAAAATGCATCTATTTCCTCGAATTGTTGTGCTAACAATGTAGAGGAAACCCAACACTCCATGGAACAAGATGAAGAGAATGATAATGTTGCTTCCTTAAAAATTAAGGGGGAAATGATTTTTAAAGCTCTTCATAAAAATAAAATTGCTCGTTCCAACTTCATGGAAATCATGTCTATTGCCATTGAGGGCAAGAAATATATATAGGAGTTGGAATCTCATCTAGAGGATCATGAGGTCACCATTGAGAAAATTGAAGGTCATGAGCATGATTACGCTAATGAGATCGCCGACCTCTCGCAAGCTCTTGAACTTGAACAAACCACCAAGGAATCTCTTGAGGAGACTTTTGCTCTAGAACTATCTAGAATAAAGGAATCCCAATATGTCTCTTGATGATGATGTTGATGCTATTGATGATGAGGATAATGATGAAGAGAATGATAATGTTGCCTCCTTAAAAATTAAGGGGGGAATGATTTTTAAAGCTCTTCATAAGAATAAAATTGCTCGTTCCAACTTCATGGAAATCATGTCTATTGCCATTGAGGGCAAGAAATATATATAGGAGTTGGAATCTCATCTAGAGGATCATGAGGTCACCATTGAGAAAATTGAAGGTCATGAGTGTGATTACGCTAATGAGATCGCCGACCTCTCGCAAGCTCTTGAACTTGAACAAACCACCAAGGAATCTCTTGAGGAGACTTTTGCTCTAGAACTATCTAGAATAAAGGAATCCCGTGATAGAGCTCTCGAGGTGGCTAATGATTTTGAAACTAAAAATGAGAAGCTTGAAGTTGCACATGCTAAACTGCTTGAGGATTTTGAGCACCTCGAAAATGGCTCAAGGGTCATTAAGAGTGAACCCATCAAATTCACCGAGTCTTATGCTCAACTTAAATCTTCATATTCTAAGGAGCTTGCCAAGTTGCCTTCTCCTCTTGCTATTATTGATGATGCTTGTGCTACTAACTCTATTTCTAGTGAAGCATCCATTTTCAAGGAGAATGTTGAGCTAAGGGCTCAACTTGAGCTGCTATCTAGCAATTATGGGAAATTGGAAGAAAGTCATGTAAAGCTCACAAGCTCTCATGATGATCTTCTAATATCCCATAATGTGCTAAAGATAGCTCATGAGGCTATGAGTATCAAGGTAACATCTAGTGAGCCTCATGTGGATACTAGCACTACTTTTAGTCAAAATGCTATATTGCCTTGTGCTAGTCCTCATGATTCATCCATGCATAACATTGCTACATCTTGTGATGAATTGCTTTCCTTGCCTTGTTGCTCTCACGATGAAGCTTATACTTCCTCTAGTGCTTGTGTTGAGACTAACCATGTAGAGGAAATCAAAGAGCTCAAGGCACAAGTCACTTCTTTGAAGAAAGACTTGGAAAAAGTGTCATGAAGGGAAGGCCACACTCAACAATATCTTGAGTGTGCAAAAATACCCCAATGACAAAGGTGGACTTGGATTCAACTCCAATAAGAAGAAGAAGTCCAAGAGAATCAAGAAGAAGGGCCAAGAACAAGTCAAGAATTCGGCCAAGATTATTTGCTTCAAGTGCAAAATTGAAGGGCTCATGTTAGATCTTGCCCATTGAAGAAGAAGGCCATTAGTGACAAGCAACAAGGTAAGAGGCCACAAGCTCAATCTCATGCTCAACCTCAAGTTGAAGAAAGGCCACTTCCAAAGAAGACTCAAGCTAATGCTTCTCTTGTGGAAAAATCAAGTGAGAAGAAAGTGAAGAGTAGATATTGCTACTTATGTTGTGAGAAAGGTCACGTCGCTTCTTCATGCACTAGTGGTAACTTACCCAACCCAATTATTATTGATGATATCTATTCTCTTAGGAAGGATAAGGTTGGCAATGTGTTTTCCAAGTTTGTTGGTACTCAAAGTGGTGTCAAGAAAAGAACCATTTGGGTAGCCAAGACTATTGTGACTAACCTCTTAGGACCCAACTTGGTTGGGGACCACCAAGCTCAAACTTGATCAATAGGTGTTGATGGAGGGCATTGGAGACTTGTCTACATTAGGAACAATTAAGGGGACTTCATCATTCTTATTGTCTCAAGCCAAGTCAATTGGATTATCAAGTTTCTATCTTATATCCAATGTGCCTCCTTACGGTAACTTGTACTTAAATTGTTTACATTGAAAGTTACTTGCCCCCTTGCATGTTTTGGTTTTGTTCCTTGCTTGTGTTTGCCAACTTGCTTATCTTGAGCAATCAAGTATGTGTGTGTTGGTTTGCACATCATGTACGTGTGTGTCATGCGTTGAGCCTTTAGGCTTCTTGTTTGTATCCTAGTTGGCTCTTGTGAGAGATTAATGGAATATCCATTTATGGGGGAGTGATATGCTTTGTGCACCTCACAATCCTATAAATGTGTGTACATGAGGAATACCATCTAGTATTGATATTACAAGATTATCTAGTCCCTAGGTGGTATATCTCTCATGAGAAATTCAAATTCTAAAAATCCCATTGATTATCTCTTGTTGGATCCTCTTATTGCCTCTTGTTAAGTTCTTATTTGTATCACATTATGGGGGAGTAATATGCTATGTGCATATTACAAGCCTAGAAAATGTGTACATTTGAGATATTGTCACGTAGAATTGATATTGTAAATTATCATGTTCCTAGGTGGCATGTTAGCTCTACAAGTTACAATTTGCTTGTGTATGGTGTGAAGATGATGTTGGATATCCTTGCTATCTACCACCGGGAATTCTTTCCATCTACCTCTTGTCTTTTGACAATTGGTAGTCACTTATGTGTTGTAGATTTTATTGATCATCTTTACATTGGCTTTTGTTTTTATTTGCCTTTTCTCTTGCCAAGGTTTGTGTCAACTCCAATTGTCTTCCATACCACTTGTGGATCTTGTTTATTTCTTGTTCTTGTCTAGTGTTTTCTAGATATAGTGAAAGTGGTGATCCCACCTTGTGCATTTTGTATTCAAATGCAAATTCTCTCTAATGCACAACTCGTGGGGGAGCTATCCTATTTTCTGTAAAATGCTCATCTTGTGATCCTTATCAAGTGTGTGTGGGTGGAAGGCAAGCCGTCTCCTTTTTGGTACCTTGTGCCATCATGAAACTTTGTAGAGAGCTTGGTTTGTTTGGAAGCATCCTCTCCTTTGGGAGTTTGACATCTTTTTTGTGTGTTCCTATGGATATCTCATTCCTTGATGTATCTTTTAATGATATCTTCCAAGTGATGATTTCTCCATTTGGTATCCTTTTCACTTGGTTTTTCCTTGTATTTTGGTATCGGTTCTTGAAAGTCTTGAGCATGCATTTTTACTTCATGTAGTTCCTTTGGCATGTTTTCTTTCTTTGACCCAATATATAGGGGAAACTCCACCAAGTCTCAAATTGGATGAGATGTGCATGAGATTCATTTTCATATCTATATGCACATATTTATGTGGAGTTTGTCCTATGTATTGTTGGTTCTCTAACTCTTTGGTCCCAATGAGTTTGGGTACCATTTTGTCTGTGTTGTTGTTCTAGGAACAATTGGAGATGCATTGGATACTCGGCTCATTCAAAAGGAAGGTGTTGTCACCATGTGCTTATTGGAGTCAAGCTAGGATGATCTATGAACTAATTTCTACCTTCAATTGGTAACTACTACATCCTTCCAATGCTATCTCGGTAACAAGTATCGTCATCTACTACATGCACACATTATTGCATCAACCGTGTGTAGGTTGTATCATGGCATGTTATTCTTTCTTTCTTGTGATACTTGTTTCCTTTCTCAAAGCATCCCAACAATGATCTTTTGCTGCTAGTTGCGATGTCTTTGATGGTTGTGTGGTAGGAATTCATTTATATACAATAAGACCATATCTAGCCTTGGGCTATGCTTCCAAGCACATATCTTATTGGTATATGTATGACTTCCTTCTGGATATCTTGTTCCTTCATGTTGTAACTATTTCGGGTGTACATCCTTCTTTGTAGATATATATCGTCATGATTTCATCTACCTAGACCCTTATACACTTGAGAGAAATTACATCTCTAGATGATATCCTTTCTTTCACATCCACCTTGTCTTTCTTATGTTATTTCTTTGGTGGCTCCATGAAAGCTTTTGCCTTGAGTGCGTGTCTTATCTCGTTGCATCTTGATGCACTCTTGTGTGGTCAAGATTATTTCCCTCATGCTTGTCTTGACGAGGCTTTTGCCATCTTAATTGGTATCCCATGTCTTGATGATGCTTATGCTTTCTATCTTCACCTTGGGTTGTCACAAGTGTTGGTTATTCATTTTGCATATTTAGTGTTCTTGTGAACCCATTTGCTTAGTTGTGTGTGGGAATGAAAGGCTTTGCACCGTGTATCTCATTCATTCGAGACTATGTTGATGCTTATGCTCATCCGTATATTAGTCTTCTCATGTGCTTTGCCATGACTCACACACATCATTTTGGTTGAGTCTATTCTTAAGTTGCCTCTTTTACATGTTGCTCAACCATATGTTTGTTGCAAGTTCTAGGCTTAGTTTCCTTTATGCTCACTTGCACTTGTTGTATGTTTCTATTGATTTTGGGGGAGCTATGATCCTATTTTGTGCACTTTGTATCCAAATACAAAAATTCTTATGTGTGCACAAATCATGGGGAGCTTCTCTAGTTTCTTTAGAACACTCCTTCGCTCATATCATATTATCCTTTATTCATGTGGCTCGTAGGATATTTGGTCTAGTTCATTCAATTGATATCATTTGGTTGCTTGCTTCAATTGGTATGTTTTGATTGCTTGATTGCTTGTGTCTCTCTTTGTTATGTCCTTGTGGCATATCATTCGTTAGCAATATTTGTGCCTCAATATAGTTTGTATTCCTCCAAGTATTTACCTTTGGATATGTCTATGGCATTCCACTATCTTGTTGAGAAATACACAATTTATGGAGGAACACGTTTTATATTGGCATTCTAAGCTTTTCGCCCATTTTGGCAATCGATGCCAATGGGGGAGAAGTTTCAGAGAGTTTTGTGGAGAAGGTTTCAAAGTTTTCTCCTTGCTTTGGTTTTGTTCCTAAGCATTTGCATCTCATTCTCCTGCATCATTGGTTGTTGCATTGCATTGTGATGCATAACTCCTTGTATAAACTCTCTTGAAAGTGATTGTCATCAATTACCAAAATTGGGGAGATTGAAAGAACATGTGGTGCCCCCATGTTTGGTTTTGGTAATTAATGACAATCTCTATGGACTAATGGTTGCCTTGAGTTATATTTGAAGGTTTTGTCATAGGCTTTTCATGAAGTCCATGTGTTGGTTTCAAGGAGTTTATGAGTTGACCAAGGTGCTATTAAGGAATTATCCAAAGATTGGTCATGTGAGTGTTGAGCTTATTGCAAGCATGTCTTGAAGAAGAAGATTGTGTGATCATTCATGTTTACCTTCAAGACATCATCCAAATGAAGAGAGTTGGAAAGATTCAAGGTTGATCAAGACTAAGTCAAGAATGAATCAAGTTGATCAACTCACAAAGCGTAGAAGATGTACCGAGAGGGATCAAGTGATCCCATGGTATGGTAATCATTGTACATTGCACTTTGTGTACTAACCCATGGTCTATGTGAGAGTTCTATGTGGGGTTAGGTACGTGTCCATGGGCTTGCGTCAAGAGAAAGATATCATACAACCCATGGAAAGGATGACATCAAGTGGTGATCGTCATCAAGATTGCCGTGTGCAAGTTCAAGTGGAGCATCACAAAGAGATCAAGTGCTTGAATCTTGCCATCCATTGTGGTGTCAATGGACTTGTGAAGATGTGCCGAAGAGTGGCTCACCCATAGTGGACTATGGGGGAGCAATCATCTAGTCTTCATCGAGCCAACGCAATCAAGAAAGGTGGTCCAACTTGAGGGAGTCAAGATCGTCATCATCTAGCTCAAGTGGACCATGTTCAAGGCAAAGGTTTTCCCTTGATAGGTTTTCTATTTTACCGGTCTCGTGGTGGTAGTTGGGAGACCGGGTTATAGGATCGTTTGTCGTACTATCAAGGCGGGCTCTCAAGTTGGTAGCTTGATTGTATCGTTAGTAGAGAGCTCAAACCATTGCATACTTGCATCATGTTTTTTGGTTCTTGTTTGGTTCGCTTTGTGAGTCTTAGAGCTTATGGTCATCTTGATGACAAGCTTGAGTTCATCAAAAACGGAGTTCGCATGCGTCTTCTATGATGTTTTCGGTGTTGGAGGTTTTACCGGTCTTATCCGAGAAAGGGTTCTCACCATTTTCTTATGGGCCTTTTCTCATTTGCTTCTTATTGATATTTCTATCAATATTATGTTATCCCATGTCGTTAGCTTTCCAACAAACTTGGTTTCGTTGAATTCAGAGTCCGTTTGCAAAAGTTGCGGTTGTTTTGGTAAAGGCTGCAGCGGTGCTACCGCGACTAGAGCGGATGTAAATTTTTACTACCGCTCCAGAGCGGTACTACCGCGGCTCCTGAGAGCGGTAGTACAGCTCCAGAGGTGTACTACCGTGGCTCCTGAGCGGTAGTACCGCTCCTGACCAAAAATCTCGTGTTTTGCTCAGCGGAGGTAGGCACGGAAGTATTTTTTTAGTACCGCTCGTTGGAGCGGTAGTACCGCTCTGTGCGGGCTATGAGCATAACGGTTGGATTTTTCCCCACCTATAAAAGGGGGTCTTCTTCCCCATTGAACCTCATCCTTTGAGCTCGTGTTCTTCCCCCATTGTTGACCTTCTTCGAGCTTGCTAACTCTCAATCCCTCCATGGATTCTTGCTAGTTTTTAAGGGAAAAGAGAGAGGAGATCTAGATCCACATTTCCACCAATCACTTTCTCCTCTATGTGAGGGGAACCCATTGGATCTAGATCTTGGAGTTCTTGGTGTTCTCCTTCTTGTTCTTCCTTTCATCTTCCTCCCTAGAATTAGTTGCTTCGGTGGGATTTGAGAGAGAAGGACTTGGGCACTCCATGTGCCCTTGCCATTGCATTTGGTGCACGGGTTTGAGTTCTCCACGTGATACGTGGAAGTTACAAGTCGAGAAGCTTATTACTCTTGGGTGCTTGGTACCCTTGAGCTTGTTACTCTTGGGTGTTTGGACACCCTAGAGCTTGTTCCTCTTGGGTGCCTTGGCGCCCTAGACGGTTGGTGTTGGTCGAGCTCAATCATTGTGGTGTAAAGCTCCGGGCAAGCGTTAGGGTCTCCAATTAGGTTGTGGAGATCGCCCCGAGCAATCTGACGGGTACCAGTGACCGCCCCCAAGGGTTGCCAAAGTGTACGGGTTCGGTGACCGCCCCCAAGGGTCGCCATTTGTACGGGTTTGGTGAGCGCTCTCAAGGGTCCCTTAGTGGAATCACGACATCTTGCATTGTGCGAGGGCGTGAGGAGATTATGGTGGCCCTAGTGGCTTCTTGGGGAGCATTGTGCCTCCACACCGCTCCAAACAGAGATTAGCATCCGCAAGGGTGTGAACTTCGGGATACATCGTCGTCTCTGCGTGCCTCGGTTATCTCTTACCCGAGCCCTTTACTTTTACTTTGTGATAGCCATATTGTTCTTTGTCATATATCTTGCTATCACATAGTTGCTTATCTTGCTTAGCATAAGTTGTTGGTGCACATAGGTGAGCCTAGTTGTTTTAGGTATTGTGCTTGACAAATTAACCGCTAGGTTTATTCCGCATTTGTTCAAGCCTAAACCGTAATTATTTTAAAGCGCCTATTCACCCCCCCTCTAGGCGACATCCTCGATCTTTTAAACGGCCTTATTGGAATGATGACGCAATTTTGAATCATTAATAAAATATTTATCAATTATCATTGCCAAAATGCATAGGGCATAGATTTCTTACATATAGAGATGCACCTTCTATGAATTGGAATCGCATCGTCACAATGACATATGGGCTTGATGCGATCTTCTTTCAAAGACTCGGCCTCTCGCTTTTGGGCATGGCTGCGTGGGGCTGACGATTGGGTATTTCCGAGCTATCTCTATTGTCCAACAAACAGGAGCAGGAGATGCATACTAGCCCTAGGCGCTAGCGACCAGGTTAAGAACGAGCTAGGGACAACGATCAGGATTATGGAAGATGCAGATTGTTTGTGAAAATAGGAAGATGGAGATTGATTCCAAAGAAAGGAGATCGAGATCAATCTCTAGGTTTTTAAGACTCCCGCAGGCCAATTCTACGCTAGAGAATTTACTGCTTCAGACTTGGCCCAATACGCAAACACTACCCAGTTGGGGGCCCCTGGCCTTTGGGGGGCCGGGGCGGCCGCCCTTGCTACCCTCCCCTCAGGACCGGGCCTACCACCGAGTTTGGGAATCTGTGTGCAACAGTTAGATTTTGTGTGGAGGCTATATATACCCCTCCACCCACTCTTCATTCGTGGAGAGAGCCATCAGAACGAACCTACACTTCCACTACTCATTTTCTGAGAGAGAACCACTTACTCATGTGTTGAGACCAAGATATTCCAATCCAACCATATGAATCTTGATCTCTAGCCTTCCCCAAGTTGCTTTCCACTCAAATCATCTTTTCACCATAGCCAAATATGTGAGAGGGAGTTGAGTGTTGAGGAGACTATCATTTGAAGCACAAGAGCAAGGAGTTCATCATTAACACACATCTATTACCTTTTGGAGAGTGGTGTCTCCTAGATTGGTTAGGTGTCACTTGGGAGCCTTCGTCCAGATTGTGGAGTTGAACCAATAAGTTTGTAAAGGCAAGGAGATCGCCTACTTCGTGAAGATCTACCCAAGTGAGGCAAGTCCTTCGTGGGTGATGGCCATGGTGGGATAGACAAGGTTGCTTCTTCGTGGACCCTTTGTGGGTGGAGCCCTCCATGGACTCGTGCAGCCGTTACCCTTTGTGGGTTGAAGTCTCCATCAACGTGGATGTACAATAGCACCACCTATCGGAACCACGCCAAAAATCTCCGTGTCTACAATTGCGTTTGCTCCCTCCAAACTCCTCCCTTTACCTTCATATGCAATGATTACATTCCGCTGCTATACTCTTTGAATTGCATGTGTTAGGTTGGTTGCTTGACTAGTGCTAAGTTGTTAAAATCTACCAAGAACTAAAATTGGGAAAAATGTTAAACTTTTATTTGGTCAAGTAGTCTAATCACCCCCCCCTCTAGACATAGTTTCGATCCTACACTTAACCTCTTTGATGATAAAGTTTCTGAGGAGATGAATGAGGCCCTTTGCCGAGAGTTTTCTGATGACAAGATAAGTGATGCCTTGTTTCAGATTGGGCCCCTAAAGGCTCCCAGTAGAGACGGTTTTCCTGCGAGATTTTTCCAGAGGAATTGGGCTGAGCTGAAACATGACGTGATTACAGCGGTGAAAAATTTCTTTGCAAATGGCATCATGCCCGAGGGCATTAATGATACTGTGATTGTTCTTATTCCTAAAGGAAAATCGCCTAAAAAATTACAAGACTTCAGGCCAATTTGCCTATGTAACACGGTCTACAAAATCATTTCAAAGTGTTTGGTGAATCGACTCAGACCGCTCCTGGATGAACTCATCTCCGAATCCCAAAGTGCCTTCATTCCAAGGAGATTGATCTCGGACAATGCATCTATCGCCTTTGAGTGCTTCTACAGGATTCAACACAGTAAGAACAAATGGGATAACCATTGTGCATATAAACTAGATCTAACAAAAGCTTATGACCGTGTGGAATGGAAATACCTTGAACAAGTTTTGTTAAAGTATGGTTTTATCAGAAATGGGTTTCATGGATAATGGCCTGTGTCCGGTCTGTTAGACGTCGATGAGCTCGGAGCTATTGGCAGAGATAGCATCGATGCTTCTTTCATTCGAGCTTATGGATTAGCTACGCTCGGAGCTATTGGCAGAGATAGTTCAGGTGCGGTGGTCTTCTCAGCGGGCTGCTGCTTTCATGGATGTACTAAAGCTGAGGAAGCTGAAGCTCATGCCCTGTTGTTTGGCCTCACCCAGACACACAAATTAGCTTTGAACCATGTGAATTTTGAAACAGATTGTTCCTCTGTAGTAACTGCTGTGAATGACTGCAACACTAATAGAGCCAGTTGATGGGATTGCTATGTGAAGGTGAAGGAAATGTTCAGAGAGTTTGAATCATGCACTGTATCCAAAATCTACAGAGAATGCAATGTGTCCACACATGAGCTAGTTGCCTTTGCTAGAGCATATGGTGATTTTTGTATTCTAGTTGATGTGCCACATGGTTTGATGCATGTAATTGCCTCTGATTGTAACCCATTTTAAGTGTTTTAATGAGAATTCCTTTTCCTCAAAAAAATAATAATGATACAACAACTTCAGCGATAACTAATATGGGGAAGGATCTACCTTTGAGCTTGATGCAAAAGCACCATTTCATCAAAGAAAGAAATGCCTCCGTGTTTGTTTCGGGGAAATAGACTACCAACAAGATCGAGCAAAGGTACAGTCCAAGAGGATATGCAAGGTAGATTATTCTGAAGATTCATTCTAGAACAGACAATCATAAGCTTCCATGGGGAAGGATCTACCTTTGAGCAACCCCTGGTATTGATTATGTCATGTATGGCAACCCAAAAGAATATTTTATGTCTAATTCTGCTAGCAAGTTTCCATAACCATTTGAAAAGGAATCATGCTTCTGATTACACCATCATATTCTTATACATATTGCTCGGAAAGAAGTTTTGGGCCTTCCATTTGTTGGATCATGTGTCTATAGGCGAGGATGGGTTAACTTGGGAAATCATCATCAATCACATTGAATTACATAAATGCCTGGTTTTTTAGAGGACTATGGATTCTTCAGCCAAAATTTTGAGTGACCAACACATTGGCCAGAGAAACATTGTTGTTTTCGACAAAAGAGTAAAGTTCTGAGAATTGTTGTGCTAAAGGTTTTCCTATCCATTTATGATTACAGAACATGACAGATTGACCCAGTCCAACAGTGCAAATTGCCTCCTTCTTGGAAACTAGATTTAATTTCAAGTGAGCTTTCCACCAAAACGAACCATCATTTCTTCCATGGGGTGGCGCAGTTGAATAATATGTTTCCCATATCAGACGAACCAAAGGCATGTCTTCTTTGTTACAGAATTTGTGTAGACTCTTCATAAACAGAGCTTTATTTTGGGAAGCAATTTCTAAAACTCCTAGAGATGGGCCAATATCTTCGGAGCCAAATCTCCTCCATTAACTCTGTTTGGATGTTGATATTGGGGCCTAAAAATTGATATTGGCATAGGGCAGCCTGAATGCCATTGTTCGGATGGTCACAGAATTGACCCCTGATATTCGCTAGCCCTCTCTCGCAGCCCGCCTGGCTATTCCGAATTCAGAGCATAGGAGCTCGACTTCGTGAGATATTCGGGATTGCTCGCTCGACTTACCGCTTTGCCGCTCTCAAGCGAAAAGAAACATGCCAAACATGGGTACAAGAGACGAGCGGAGGCGCGACGCGGGAGCTCCCGGCGGTGCTGGTCAGCCCCTCTCCACCGTCCTCCTCCTTCTCCCATCTCTCCGGCGGCTCCGCTCCTCCCCTGCGTGCTTACCTCTCTCTCCGTGCGCCCGTCTCCCTCCTTCCGAGCCCGTCCTCCCTCCCCGCGCACCCGTCCCACTGGCCGTCATTGGCCTGACCCACCTCCACGCGCATGCTCCCCATGGCAGATGGCTCGACAGCCTCTTCCCCCCATGGTTGCTACTTCCTATAGCCCATGGCCGCTGTCACCTGCCCCCTCCCTTTCCTAGGCAGAAATTCCAATCCTCTAATCCCTTCAAACCCTCACACTTATGTGCTGATGTTCTGAAAAACAATTATCTTCTGCAGGTCAAACGATTTGAGCTTTGATCCCCAGCAGGTAGATCCAAAGTAATTGACGTGGTTTGTGTGTGATATTGGTCTGTTAGACGTGTGATGTTGATACAAATTTTGCTTTCGGTCCTTTCGATGCTTGACTGAACATCCATTTTCTTGATTGATTGATATATGTTGTACAATTTGATGCATTATTACTTAATTATTGTGTAGTTCTCGGGATGGCATACCTTATCTCACAAAGAGCAGCTCAGGATAGTTGTATTTGGCCGTGGAAGAAAAAGTTGTTGTATAAGTAGTGATGCCCTTTTTTGTGCAAGTGCTGCTTTTTTTTGCAAGTGCCGCCATTGTATGAGTGATGTGGTTGTATTCTTGAAATGTAAACATTCAAAAATATAGTCACATAATGCATATGATTTAATTACAAAATTACATTGAAGTACAATATTCATCCTATGACAAATGACCAATTCCAATGTACACACTGGCCATCCAAACAAGCTTTGCAATTGAGCCTCTCATGCAAATTCCAGATGTCAATTCTGTGAACATCCAAACACCAGAATTTGGGTGCAATGTCAATATCAAAGTCAGGGAGATTTGATATTGGGGCCAATTCAATTACAAGGCCTTGAATATCAACATCCGAACATAGCATTGGGTATTTGTTGACCTGGTCCATTGCAACCACGGGTAGAGCAAAGAAGCAAATGAAATAAAGTAGGAAGGGAAGAAAAGACAGACTTTTGTAGTCTTCCATCATATGAAAGAAGAGTGGAGCAACCGGCAATTATTCTCTCAATTCTCTGCATCATGTCATTATTTTGAGCTTATTAATTTTGAGGAGGAGAGCCATATAATAGTGTGCGCAAAAAGAGAGGAAGATGAGACCCATGTAGGTGAAAGGAAGGATCCGAGCTGAAATCCCAATTTGGATTTACAATAGGATGTAGATGTACTACTACACCGTGCAATGATTTTCAATTTGGATTAATTTTGTCTATCCCAATTTTTTCATTTATTCTGCTTTTGTATTCTACACAACCAAATTAATCCTATTTAAGCTTGTGAAAGAATAGTGTAAAAAGATAGACAAAATTGATCTGGAGAATATCAGTACATAGTTTTTTCTCTATGATGACGGAATTTTACTTTTTTATGGTCATATTGATTATATGTTCGCATAGTTGTTATCACCAAATGATGCCTTCTTTTGTGCTTAATTATGTAATTAATTTTATTTCAGGCATAAATTGATGACATAGAAGCTAGCAATGGGACATATGTATTGGGGCACCATGGTGCCTACGCTCCATGCTTCATGGTCGTCGGGTCATGTCTAGATCATGCTATTGTAATGGGTATCAAAATTGTTGGGTCAACCCGTTAGCATATGTTGATTTATATAAAGAAATTAAAGTTGCTAATTAATGCATGATCGTGGTTCAGGCATGGCATATATTAATGGAAATAAATTTCTCTTCTTGTATGGATGTTATACACCCCTATGTAGCTACACATTCTATATAGGGCATTCTGTCTTCCTTCAAGATCTATGTTGTCTTTACATAGTAATTTCTCTTTTTTGTTTTTTTCAAACAAGAGAACATTTGACTTTGACCTTGACTTTTTTAGGTCAACGCCATACAAGTACTACCTCCATCTGGGTTTATTAGTCTTCATCGTATTTTGGGTCAAACTTTGGCCATATATTTGACTAGCAAAATATTAATGCATATCACTCAAAATACAAGGGTGACAAAATGTGTAGTACCACTCTAGGATTAAAACGTTTCTGATTTTTTAATACAAAATACAATTTTCAAATTAAATTTTTTCAATGAGTTTTTTTATCATTTTTATATTTCCTTACGTAAAAAGACAAAAAGAAATCTACACACGCTAGTCCTGATGTTGACCTGCAAAGTTTCAGGTTTAAATGTTTTCAAAAAAAAGTTTGTACGTGTGAATGTTGATGGAAAAGTGGATGACCTAGATAAAAGGTATAGCTACATGGCAGTGCAGTTACAACTTTTCCTTTTCTTTAACTCCATGATTTTTTTAGGAAATTGTCATCATGATGGTTTTATTTCATGCGTAAATAAGGATATATCGTTTGCTAACACATCAACCAAAAAAATGGAAGGCTCGATCCGTCAAACAATAGTTTGTGAGCCCTTCGTTCTTTGTTAATAGAGGTGGACATTTGGAGGATATGGTTGGATGACCGGCTTCCAAATCTGTATCTGAGCACTAATCCGGACTGATCCACAGACAAATACTCTGTCCATTTTAGAGGTCCACTATTTGAGATGCCCTAACATCACAAGCATCCTAAAAAAATCAACATGCTAATTAATCACACACGTAATTAAACTAATAAATAGTTACTCCCTCCGTTCCTGAACATATCCTTTTAGAGATATTGATACGGGGAAAATGAGTGAATCTACACCCTAAAATACATCTAGATACATTCGTATGTTAGTCCGCATTGAAATCTCTAAAAGAAACTTATATTTAAAAACAGAGGAGGGAGTATAGTAATGGCTTAGGTTCTAAATCCATTCGACCCTCCGTTTCTAAATTGTTTTCGCATTAATTAGCGTGTGTGAAACAACGAGGTACCAATTCTCCATTATTAATGGTATACTACCTCCTTTTCGGTTTATAGGGCTCAATTTAAAATTCTCACCATCCAAGACAGATGATGAGTGGTGAAATAATTTTTATAGTTTGTAAAAGCATTCAATTAATGCGCTCGTTTTCCTCAAAGAATTGTGTTTATCAGTGCATTAATTGTAATACATGCATGAATGAAGTACATGCAATTTTTTCTTAATCCTTTAATGCAATGGATTAATGCACCTTAAAATCTGAGCATGTGATAGAAATAATCAAATTGAGACTTATAAAATAAAAAAAACTAGCATTTCAAGATAAATGTAGCCCTATATGATATCAATATATGATACTATACATTACAGATGTAGTAGATACGAGTAACACATGACACAAAATAGCACATCATTTAATATGATACGGTCAAGGCTCTCTTTCTTCATTTAATTCTATGCCACCTCATAAAAAATGCCTGACATGTATAATACTACCAATGATACTCTCATTACAACAAGCCTAAACCAGATTGGGACCCCTGCAGTACCACGCGCCGGACACTGTCGTTACTGATGCGGGTCCGACCCCACGTGTCATCGCTACTGTGGCACCATACAGAGGTGGGACCCGTCGTTCCTATGAGAGATTGACGGGGATCTGTGTACGCAGGCATGTGAGTGTGAGGCTACTAGTAAATCTCGTCTGTAGCATTTAATTAGTTCATCTACATAACGCCGCCAATTAAATTCTTGATCCGTCCGGTACCATTCGGCCTTCAGGTCCCGCGCCGTTGCGGTCTGCTCGTCCTCTCTGCCTCTCCGCCTCTCCCCCAATCCAACCGAGATAGCAAAAAAGAAGACGCGGAGGCAAGAGAGAGGCTGCGAATGCCGATGTGATTCCTCTCGGAGGCTCGCGCGCATTTGCCACCGGAGATCTCCGCTCGTCCGCGCCACCTCCCCCGTCTCCGGCGGCGAACATCGCTTGGGCTCCTTCCTGTTCGCGGCGGCGGCGGCGGCGGCTTTGGTTCTTTTCGGGGGTGTTTCTTGGGTGGCTGCCCGAGCCATTGCTCTGGCTACGGTGGTACCGCGAGGAAGCCCCGCGTCCGGTTAGGAGCGAATCTGCTTTGGTGCTACACCCCGGTGGTTTTCAGATCTGGCTGAAACTAAGGTGAGCGAGGACTTTTGGCTTTGATTGTTTACTAACAACTTGTTTCTCTCTGAAATATCCATTCGCAGCAACTTACAGTCACTCTCTGTGAAAATTAGTAGTATTCTGTATTCTCCAACGTTGTAGTAGTACTCCATTTTAAGATCTATCTAGAGCCACGCGCACACCCAACAAAGAACAATTGCAGTTGATATTGATAAGCTCACAAGCCACATTCAGAACATTTAATCTTGTTCGGGTTGTGATTTTCTCTGGCGCATTAGTTTATTCCCTCAGAGAATGCAACTTTCTCGTAAAGAGGCTTTCCGATGCTGGCACCTAGAAAGGCATATCCAGTATTGAGTTCAGCACTTCTATACTTTTTCGGCTTTTGCTTTACTTACGTACGGTTTATACTGTTGTTTTTAGTGTCTCTTGCCTACAATATAGCATCACAATGTTATGGTTTGTATATATGTCTTTGGGAGTTGAGTTGCTAGTATGCCACAATTAGTGTACTGGTTTTAATTGATTCCTTCGTTTACGCAAAAAATAGCTCTTCATATATACAGATCTACTTTGCATGCTGTGTATAACCTATATTTGCGCCGCCTTACCGTGCTTTCTCACTAGGCTCCAAGCGCAGAGTTATGCCATTGTGTTTGTGTAGTATAGTCTGAGTTCTGACATGGCTTTGGGGAGCAATGGAAAGCTTGGAGATAGATGACGAGTAGATTTCCTAATTCAGTAAGCTGATCATATCGATGTCACAGTGATGACAACTTTACTGGCTTGCTAGTCACATTTAGAATTTTTTTAATGCAGAAAAATCAAAGACTTTGAGTGCCACTACGTGTTAATTTTATCTCTCCATCTTTTGTGCATTCTTTAATTCTTTGTCAAAGGTATAATTATCAGAATTTTTCATATGTTCCATGTATATCTGTAGGCACAAATCACTTGACTTGAGACGAATATCAGAACTTCTCCTCTTAGTTGATTCTTCATATAGTCACTTCTCAAGATGGAACAGATTTCAGTGAGTTGCTTCCTTCTGTTCATTAAAATCCTCTTGAAACTGAATGGTTTCATAGTTATATCTTGTGAACAACCAAATTCTGAAGCACTGATTTTTTTTTCCTTTTCATCTTGGAAATTGTCTATAGCTTGGGCATCGATATAAGGAGTGCAGGCCACAAAGGATTAGCAGCTCTCCAAGCAAACTACTTGTTGGGAAGGATGTACTGAAAGAATTGGAGGAAAGACGGTCATCCCCCAGTGTCGTAGCAAAACTGATGGGAATTGACGTATTGCCACCTACTTACGTAGCCAATAAAAGACATCAACAATTCAAGGATGTCTTTGAAGTGTCGGAGGAGCTACCGGAGACTTTCACAAAAGAGATGTCATACCATTTCCCTAAAGGGCTGCCAAGCTTGAAGAGGAGTGCAATGAAATTAAGAAAGCTTATGCCATCAAAGTCTCCCTACTGTGATGAAACATTTGATAATGAAGTAGAGTACAACAATGGCTTGGATCGCTTGAATCCACTTGAAATAGACAATCCTTTGTTTGAGAAGTGCCCCCGCGATCTGAATTATTCCCCAAATAATCAGCATGAGAAAGATACCGCAGGCACTTTCAGGAAGTATCCTGTGGGTTTAGCTAATTCCTCACTTAAAGATATAAAAAATATGTCGAGAGGGAATTACGGAGATTTCAACAACATTGTCGTTCTGGAGCCTGGCTTGGGGAACAGTCATGATCCAGAGAACTCTTTTTCCATGTCGTTGCTCTCTCATGACAATTGTAATTCCAGGAGAAATAGGAAGAAGAAGTTGGGTGAGTCTGTTGTAATGAGCAATGAGAGAGTTTCACAACATCTTTTAGATACTGTTAATGTGGCTAGAATAAAAAGAGAAAGATACTTGACTAGTGATGCCATCAATTCTCTGTCAAAGGGAGAGGAGCCATCATTTGATCAATTCAACATCGTAGATATGAATAGCGCTGGATCATTTCAGATGTATTCTGGCGATGACATTGACTCCAGGCAAAACAAGTCATCATCAAGTAGCTTACCTGGGAAATCCTTTCGGAAGTATGATGAAGGTGATGTCGGATCGAGAACTCTTGCACAGATGTTTGCTTTATCTGATTCAGAGAGGGTAAAGAAAAATTTGAACCCGCATGCTCAGATTCAACACAATAAACTTGACCAGGGCAAAGGCCACAACAAGGAAGGATGCTTTATAGTTTTACCAAAGCATGGATCTCCACTGTCTCTTCACACCTCATTGGACAGGAGTTCTTCCTGCGAAGGGTCTCCTAACAGTGAAATTTTCCCAGATCCTTCAGTTAGCTACAACAATGGCAAGGTTACCTTTGATTCTTTTCTGGCCAAACGAAGGCTCAAGCAAATTGCCAGCGGGAGGCAAAATAACTTAAGGAATGCTTCTGTGGTAAAAAGTCTTGCCTTGGAGCAGCGGAGACCTGCTTCTCCTTCTCTTGATGATTTCAGGTGTCATTCATGGCGTCCATCTGATAATGTTTCAACTTCTGTCTGCACAAATGAGAGAGTATTGTTCGCGACAGATAAGGGCTTAATCCACGAGCCTGCTGAAACTGTGCCTTCTTCGTTTCAATTGCAATTATCTAGGGAACAGAAGGTCAGAACTTTGTGCGCCATGAATTTAGCAAAGTAAAACAAAACATAATATTCTTGCATGTTGCAAACTGTTCTGTTGTTTCAACGAATCAAGAATGAAATAGCGAAAAAGTTCTACTTTAACAATTTAACATAGAAACATGAACAATCCAATTCCTCTGCAACAATAAGTGTTCAACTGCTGCTTTGAATCATACTCCTGTTTCATAATTTTCTTATTATCACGAGGATGTGTTTCTTCCGTCATTAAAAAATATCAAGTGCGACAAGACAAAAGAACTCTGTGAACTCAATTCACTCACTCAGAATCATTGTAATGAGACTGTTTCAGTTATTGATCCTGAATTGTGTACAATTCATGATGTTTTTTCTTTAACATTAATATGTTTTCTAAGTTCTATTTTTTCATGATATAAGATGTGCACTGTTCCACTATAGTAGAATACTTGTTGTTATGTCATATTTAAACCTCATCATTTTTCCCACTAAGTATGTAGACTCTAATGCAACTTTCATCTGTTGACAAGTTTAGATTGTTAAATCTTTTCATGCTGATACCATGAAGCCTAAGTTTATGGTGCACAGCTCTTCAAGTCGTTTCCCTATCTTTTTTAGGTTTCAGCAACGCCTTTGCAGTGTCATGACTATGAATCCGTATCTATTTCTAATCATGATGATCTGGCAAAGTCTCGTAAAGGATTGGAAGAGTTTGAGCAGCCGAGCCCAGTGTCCATTCTACAGCCCCCAACTGATGAAGACAGTTGCTGTTCTGGATTCTTCAAGAATGACTTGCAAGACATGCTCAGTAAGACAACAATATAGCTAGAAGGCTGTACTGCATAGACTAGTGCTTGTGTCTTTTTGTAGTACATTGCTAGCTCTCCTAAACTGCGAAGTTAATACAAAAAATCATTAAATTAAGCTAAATACTTACGAGTTACGACATAGCATCTGATAAACATTATTGCTAACTCCCACATTGCAACATGCTGTTCAAGCAAAGAATTTAGGTGTATAGTTAAGTTGAGTTTTAAATCACTTCTTTTGCAGCTATTAACGAGAATTGCACAGAAGATATGTTTACAGGATTTTTGCATCATGCATTCATTAACTGCAACTTCTTTATTGACCTCAGGCATGGAGACACGAATAGACCATCGTCGATTCCGAGATGAGCCTGAAGTCTCCACCATCTCAAGTGATGATGGCAATGATTCTTCTTACAAATCTTTGGAAGCATTTCAGGTTGAGGAGGACAGGGACTTCTCATATCTCCTTGATATTCTCATAAGCTCTGGTATGATAGTTTCAACTGACTGGCAGCTCTTGTGCAAGTCATGGCACTCATCTAGTTTCCCTGTTGCTCCCCAAGTCTTTGAGAGGCTTGAGAGCAAGTACGCCAAAATGACCTCATGGCCAAAGCCAGAGAGGAGACTTATGTTTGATCTTGCAAATTCTGTTCTCTCCGATGTCCTTGCACCTTGCACCAATATACACCCATGGGTGAGTTCTACTAGACAGTGCAGGCCTATCTGGGGCCCTGAAGGGCCTGTTGAGAAGGTTTGGCAAATGATGGTTAGGCAGCAGGAGGAGCTGGCGATAGCGCATCCTGATGACAAGGTTCTGGATCCAAACTGGCTTGAACTTGGTGATGACATATATACGGTCGGCAAGCACATATCCATGATGTTGCATGATGACCTCTTGGAGGAAGTCATATTGGAATTCCTCTCACTCTCAGGGTCGGCCGCTGCATGTATGTAGATCAAATCGAGAAAATTCAGTCTGTCGCAACAAAGTACAGTGACAAGTCTGAGTTAGTTTTTTCATGGACAATCTTCAAGCTTATATGCTGTAACAGATGTAAGGCTTGTTGATACAGACGCAGCAATTTTTTTCTAGTCTATGATATAATTATGTCACTAGATACTGGACAATTTTCTTCTTTGAAACAGTAACCAAGATGTGCTGGGGTGGGATTGATTATAGAAAATTGATCATTCCGCCTTGAAATTTGTTTTTTTACCAGTGAAAACAGCAGGAGAGGCTCCCACTGTTATATACTACTCCCTCCGTCCCATAGTATAAGAGCGTTTTTGACATCGGTGTAGTGTCAAAAACGCTCTTATATTATGGGACGGAGGGAGTATTAAATTAGCAGAGTATTTACATGTCCTCAAAGAGGTAGAGGAGACTAACAGGAAACTATACAAGATAGTTAATCCTAGAAAGAAGAGATGAAATTGCCAATAAATTCAGCAAGCTCTGGTTTTACTCTAGGCTTGAGGATGTCTAGGTCAGCAGTAGGCATTCTCCTCCAATCTGGCAGAGATGGTCTGATCTTCTCAAAGTAGCATCTATTTCTTTGTTTCCAAAATGTTCCATGCTGCAAAATAACAATCTCTTTCAAGAGGGGCCGATGCCATTCCCTTGGGCCAATTCCATCATCTCTTGCATAGTTGCATTGGTGTCCCGGTGGATATGAATTTCGTTCCAGCATTCAATACTGAATTGACACGTGTAGAACGGATGCTTGTTTGTCTCCAAGGAACCAGAGGGGCAGAGCATGCAAGAGTGGTCCTCACCAATGTCAAAATGCCTTCTGTATAGTAAATCTCTGGTATTGACTCTGTCCATAAACATTAGCCAAGAAAAAACCTTGTGTTTCATCATTCATTTTGTCTTCCAAACCATAGTGATGTACTTTGGGTGTTTTAAATTTCTGAGGTAGAACTTTTAAAATTTCCTTGCCTTGAATCTCACATCCACTCATCTGTACTCCATTGGTCAATCATTACCAGATCAAGCTTTTCTTCCAGGCTCTCCAATTCCTCTCTGGCTTGGACTGATAAGTGCAAGTGGAAGTTTTGTTGAGGTTTAGGATCTTCCAAAAATTGTGCCTGGGAAATGTCATCTTCTTTTGCAAAAGAAAATAATCGCCTGCAAGATTCACAGCATCCACAGTGTGTGATATTTCCGCCTCTAAGGGCGGACATGGGCTGGACGCCTGTTAGTCTGGCCATCTAAATGGACAAAAAACGGACACTTTCTGCGTCTGTTTGGGTCGGCCCCTTAGTGTTGCCCTTAGACAAATTAAAGACGCCAAGAAGAGAAAATGTCACTTGAGATCGACCCATTGTCTGCATCAGGCACCAGGCTCTGGTGTGCACTATACATACATTGTGTGAAACGTTACACTAAAATGACATCCGGAAAGAATGGATTGGGCCCATCGTTTTAATGATGTTCTTCTACTTTTTCCGAGGGAGTATGTTCTTCTACCTTTTTCATGGGAGTATGTTCTTCTACTACTACTTTGCACTGTTTCGGCCGGAAGTTCTCCTCCGACAAGAGCGACGTAACAAGCCGCTTCAGCCGTTCAGCCCCCGGGCCAGGCCGAACGTGCGCCGCATCCCCGACGGCCTTGCACGGGTCGTCGTCGACGCCGGTGCGGTTTGCACCGGCAGCCGGCACCTCCGCGGCGCACCAGCCGCCCGGGGCGAGCATGCCGGGGCCCCTCGACAGGAGGTCGGCGTCGATCCTGTCGAGGACGGGGTCGTCCCGGCGGAACTTGCGCGCGAAGGGGGCGGCGCTGGCGAGCATGCCGTCCCAGTCGCCGAGGGTGAGCAGGTGCGGGTGCTGCATCGGGGGGTTGTCCCACGCGATGTAGTGCAGGTCGTGGTTGACGGTGGTGTTGCGGAACTCGTCGGCGTTGCAGGCCACGGTGTGGAAGTAGCCCTCCGGGGACGAGATGAAGTTGGCGTAGTACATGAGCACCGTGCGCGGGAGGTTGTCCCACCCCCAGATCAGGTACTCCACGAACGGCCTCGATAGCACCATCCACGCAGAACCTGACACGAAGCAAAGCATATATCATCCTTAATTAAAAAAATTATCTGAGAATTATTTTTGTTCTCTCGATTGGCCACCAAGGATTAACTTGAGAATTATAAAAGATTAAGGGAGATGGAGTAGTTGATGTCGTCAAGCTGTTTTTGTTGTTTTTGTGCTTGGTTGTGGCCGGCCATCTAGATGTTCTGCCCGTCGTATATAAAATAGTACTGCCATGTTAGTGGAACTCCCTTTGTCTACGTCTATATTCATCTTTGACCATTAATTTCATCAATAAAACATATGTTATATCTCATAAAAAGTATAACCTTCGTCCTCCCCTGTTCACAATAAAATGTTTTGAATGTTTTAATATATAAAGTACATACAGACTGAAATGAGTGAACAAACGCACTAAAATATGTCTATATATGTCAGACCATCGTACAAGAGTGAAACGAGGAAGTAGTTCCGAACATAGTGGTAATTTTTATGACATATACTACTTAATACTCCCTTCGTCTCTAAATAAGTACTAAGCTTGAGACACTTATCTTGGGTCGGAGGAAATATATTGTATGTGAATATATGATTAAAATTGAATCACGCAAAATGAGGACGCCATGTAATAAGGGACGGTGGGAGTATCATATCATTTTAAGACGTGCAGCGCACCGGCCATGTTTTTGGGTCACGTCGCACGGAGCCAATGTGCGAGACACGAACGACGATATTGTAATGAGACAATTCCTCCCTGGGAAATGTCGTGACCGACAGTACGTACAAGCTGGCTATTAGACCCTACTAAATGATCGGCAGCACACACGGGATAGGTGCCGTGTCACACGTGCACAACGGCGGCAAACACTATAGAGCACAACTAAATATCCCAAAAAAGATCCAAATTACTTATACTAGTTGATGATATGCTTTGCTACGTGCCAATGCAAGCGGAGGACATGGCGTACGTACCGGTGAAGAGCTTGAAGGCGGTGGGCAGCTCCCGCTTCTGGGGGATCCAGAAGAGGTCGCCCTTCTTCTTCATGTAGAGCGCCGGGTCGATGATCACCGGCATCGCCCTCGCGAACCTGCCATGAATGCCACGATGAACTTTAGAAGCTTGTAAAAAGATGCACTGCATGGCCCTCCAATCGAAGCTAGGTAGAGCACGCACGCTTTCCAGCCGATGTCGCTGGTGTGGTCGAGGAAGTTGAGGTCGCGCGGCAGCTCCGAGAACACCTCCATCATATCTGCATGCGGCATGCCATGTCAGAATCTTCTAAATCAGCTAGCGAACTGGTTAATTTCGTTGACCAAGAAGAGGAGATCACGGCGACGCACCGTCCTGCGTGACGAGCGGGTAGTCGGAGGCGGAGAGGTTGACGAACCAGTCCCAGTCGGCGCCTTTGCCGCGGCCCTCGCCCCACAGGAAGGCCGCGGCGGCGTGCAGCGTGGTGGTCACCATGGTGGGGCCGCGGTAGGTGACCAGGTTCGCCTTCTCCACCACCCGCACGTTGCGCGCCGCGGCGAGGACCGGGTGCGCCGCCACGAACGCCGCCAGCGCCGCGCGGTCCGAGTCGGGCGCCTCCGCGTCCAGGTGCAGGATGTAGTGGTTCCTCGGGTGGTACAGCGCCAGCAGGCACCGCCGCAGCATCCCGGCGTCCCCCTTCGAGCCGGAGATCAGGTACGCGAAGCGCGGCGGCGAGGCGGGGGCGGCCGGCGGCGCGCGGGCCTGCGCCGAGAGCGCCGCGTCGACGAAGAGGCTCTTCGAGGCGCGTGCGGAGGAGGAGGCTAAGGGGGCGGTCGGGGCGAGGAAGAGCGTGGCGGAGGGGAACGGGACCGGGGAGGCGACGAGGAGGAAGAGCGCGAAGAGGCCCCCCGCGGCGACGGAGAGCAGCCAGCGCAGGACGGACACGGAGGGGCCGGCGTGGTCCATGGAGGAGGAGGACATGGGTGCGATCGAGCGATGGAGCTGGGGGACTCGTGCTTATATACGGTGTGGGACGTGGATGGATCAATCGTGCTGTCATGGAGCGTGTGAGGGGAGTGTGGGAGAGCACGAAGGGATGACGACGAGGCAATCATGGCGGGAGAAGAGAGAACCATGCATGCAGTTAGCTACAACACACCTGGTAGGTTAAACGTGTTGGCAGCACTAATCTCAAAGCCACCATATGATTAGATGCCGCGGCGAATGGTCCGTCATGGCCGCCATCACGGGCCGGCCGGCCGGCCGATGGTCCGTGTCGCTGAGGACGACGAGCACGTACGCACCTGTGCTGTGCAGTCAGTACCCACCCAAAAATAATGATATTACTAGTGTAGTAGAGTATCATTTGATTCCATTCTGCTCGCTTAGTTGGTGCATGCGTTGACGATGACGAGATCGGAGCGATCGAGCAGGCCAAGAAGAGACCTCCCCTCCCAACAAAATTGGATTGGATTCCATTCTCTGTCGCTTCTCCTCTGTTGTAGTACTAGTATTTTTCTTCTTGGTTCGGGTACACGTCTGCACGATGGCTCCAGGTCGAGCGAGGATCACGAGTGAGCCAACAGCAGAATGAACGTGGCATTCGGTTGTTAGTTAGTTTTTTTTTTTTTTTGGAGGGGTATTCGGTTGTTAGTTGGACCATCCATTCCATTCCCCTACAGCAGGCAAGACAAGAGCGTACAGCAGCAATCCAAGAGCTTCATCCCTCCCTCCCGTCTTCTCTCAACCGTTGGCAGGCAGGCCCGCCCAATTAGTAGCAGAAAATTCATTCAAGCCGGGATGGCGACGGGCTAGCCGAACACAAGCACCACCGCAGCAGCTTCACAACCCGGCCGGCCCCAACACATTCATTGCCTAGCTTACCACTACTTCAGCTCACACGATAGAGATGGCAAGCTTTAAAAAAAAACAGAGTTTCAGCTAAGCAATGTGAGCCTTCACCACTTTAGTAGTACACACACGCATGGAGGGAGCTCAAAAGTACAGCGCATATACAACGGAGGCCAGGGCCACGGCCATCGACTTCCCTGCGCGCGTCACCGAGGCTAGAGACGACGGAGGGCCGGGAGGCGGCGGCGAAGTTCCGTTACCGGTCGCCGGCGTCTCCGAGGCGCAGGTGTAGCCGCACAGGCTGGGCCGGACCACCCGGTACACGCCTTTGCTGGCCAGGACGAACACGTCCTTGCGGTTGTCCTCGCCGAAGGAGAATATGTAGCCCAACGACGGGAGAGCGGCCCCGCCGGCGGACTCGCAGGGTATCGGGGAGTTCTTGGAGCAGCCGAACGGCGTCAGCGCGGAGGTGTAGTTCCCGCTGCTCGGCGGGGTCTCCGAGCCGGTCCACATCGCCGACGCGTATAGATCCGCGTAAATGTACCTGAGATCATCAAATCATGTGTAGTGGGTTAGAGAGGTTGTAAGAATGCTTTCAAAAACACTATTTTATTTAGAGTATTGATATTTTTTTTTTGCCCAGAGCATTTGGAAATGTTTTTGCTTCACAAAAATATTGTACGTATGTAAACAATTTGTCAATGTTTGCTGTCAAAAAAAATACTCATCGGTTTTTCTTATTTATTTTACTATTTCTCCGATTTTACTGCTCATGAGAAAACATTTGAGCTCGCAAGCAGAAGCTCCATGTCCAGAAGCACGTAGTACTTTTACTTGTTTGCACATTTATTATCCATGTTAGGAGAAGTGTACCTTCCATATAAGCAGGGATCCGTAGACCCACGGTACACATATCCGCCTGTGATTGATGCAGACCCAACGTTCTTATTCACAGTAGAATGGTTGTAGCCCATGGCAGGGAAGATGGCATTTATGGAACCAAGTGATGTGTTCCCTCCGGGTGTCCACTCTGGATGATAGATGTATGGCCCCTCGTATGCACGCCATCCGTAGTTTCCGCCCTTGGAGATCAAATCTACCTCTTCGTATGCATCCTGTGCGTGTGCGGTAAAAAACACCATTTGATTTAGATGGACAGACAAAGCAAATGCAATTTCTGAACAAGGTCAACGACCTAGGAAATTATGGTTTGTCCAGAGGTTTGTACTGAGCCAGCAGTAAGAAACAGATAGTATTTAGTATTGACAGTAGATATGGTGGCATACTGGCATATGAGGGAAGCATTCTTTAAACAAAACAAACTATGAAAATGAAGCTTCCTGAATATGATAATTGTAAGCGGTTTAAAGAAGTTTTTTATGTCGATGTAGAAGCATGTCCCATGATAAAGGCCGGAACATGTCTGAGCAGGGAATGCTAAAATAAAATGGAAGCACATGAACTGTCGAACTCTTGTGCAGTAATGGAGATTATAAGAGCCAAGCCTTGAAAAAGGAAAACGGGGGCTTATTGATCATGTGTCTGATAGTCATACGACAATATTCAGTCAAAGTACTGGAGAAATGAATACAAAGATAAATTTGAAATAATACAAATTTGTGACCATATCATCTACTACTCCGTCCCATAATGTAAGACGTTTTTTGACACTAGTGTAGTGTCCAAAAACATCTTATATTATGGGACGGAGGGAGTAGTAGAGTTCAGCAGCTTCACTTTAACTACATGCTACATTAATCAAAATTGAGCAATAAGCAAGTTAAATGTGAAATTTGTTGCGTGTAGTCTTCACGGCATACCTGCCCAACATCTGCACAGTAGAAGTAGGAAGGCCTCTCAGAATCAAAACTGCATCTCCATGGGTTTCTAAACCCCAAGGCCCAAATCTCTGGTTGCAAGTCACTGTCTTGAGCAAATGGATTGTCCTTTGGAATTGAATAGTTGCCCCACAAGGTCTGGTTACCAATTTGCTTCTGGCCTGAAAACAAAATATTACAAGGGTTTAGGAGAAAAAAGATAACGAAAGTTGAATCTTTGGCGTGCCACGTTAACTACCCATGCTACCGGGTTCTCCATCTATAAAATTTCTATAACGCCAATGTTCATCTGATAAGGTAACTTCAGCATAACAGCTGAAAACAATCGATTAGCTTCCTAAGTAGCGAAAATTCCCACCAGTGTTAAATTTTCAATAACTTTAGTACTCCCTCCGATCCATATTAATTGTCACTGATTTAGTACAATGGATAGGAGGGAGTAGCATAGTTACATTTAAGTATTTGAAATGATTTCCTGAAATGATAAACTGAATATTTATAATATCAACAATTTAAGTATTTCAAATGATTTTCTGAAATGATAAAATGTACAATTGATAAATATATTAATAAGCCTTAATCAAATGCTATGGTACTGAACAACAGACAGACTATACTAAGTAAACAAAAATTTATGAGATGGAGTCAACAGGATGCAAATATGACAGCAAATAAAATAAGATCCATGTTTCAAGTGCTAACTTACTTTGTACATTGTCAACATCAAGCCTCATTATTTTTCCCAAAAGTGACTTCTTGTTCTGAGAGAAATTGAAAGGGTCGCCTTTGTTCCCACCATCCCCCATCATAAAATACAGATACCCATCTGTAGGTCCAAAAAGTATTTGTCCTGCATGATGAGCTGTATACGGCAACCCCATTGTAAATATCCTGCTAACCTCTGATGGATTAGCAGATGTTGCCTGCAAAAGAAAATAGCAATGAGAATGCTATTCAAGTGTTAGCTCTATATCAGCACGGAAGTGGGTATCCAAATGCATACCGCAGAAACATTTGATGAGACTTTTGCAGAGTACTCTGAAACAACAACCTGGTACTGGCATGGCTGCGCACCATTGTCAGTGCCTAGCTTTGAAGGGTCACAGTCAACATCAGAATTACATGAACATCTACCAGCACAGTTAGGTGATTGAGTTCTATCACAGTTATAGGAAACAAAGAGGCGCCCGTTGGTAGCAAACTTTGGATGAAATGCTATGCCCATGAGCCCAAACTCAGAATCCAAATGCACTTCGTCGGTCAGATCAAGGAATGGGTTCGCCTCGTCGAACTGCAGAATGCCTCCAGACCCTTGTTCTGGGACATTTGCCAACCATATCTTTCCTGCTTGGTTGGACAAGAAAACCCTGTTGGATCCATCAGGGTGAGGGGCCATGTTCAGGTATGACCCGTTGCCGATTCTCTCGAGGCACACCCCTTTAGGGGAGGGTGGTGGCTCGGTAGTGTTGAATGAAACTGCATTTCCACTGAAGCATACTGACTTATCATCAGACGATCCACCAAATGATGTACAAAAGTCATTTTCTGACTGCCAGACACCAGTGAGCTTTGATGCAGAACTAGGCAGTCTTCCACTTCCTTGCAAGGAAGGTTGAAAAGGAGAGTTCAATATTGTCACATTTTTGCAGGTCTCCCAGACTAGTTTGCAGTAATCTTGCGTGGAATCTTTTGACTGAGCAGAACTTCCGGAAGAGGTATAGTTGCACAGAAGTGGAACCATCCGAATCTTTGAGCTTGAGTTGAACAACTCGGCTGAAAATGGGCTGCATTTCTGAAAATAAAACTAAAAGCTTGTTAATATTAATATCTATGGATAACAAACTAACAGTAAGCATGGAGAAGAAGAAAAATCTCAGCCCGGTGATAACCAGATTTCTTGGTCATCACTAGCTACCAGCAAATCAACCAAAAAGGGTCAATTTGGATCTGCTACCTGTTCTAGAAACCTGGTGACTGGTGTGTTTCTAGAATTTTAATCTCAACTTCGTGCTTTTCTTATAAAAAAATCGTTCGAAATTTAAAGTTATCCCCCCTATGGAGCAATAAACAGTAGTAATTCTTAAAAACTCCACATCATGTTCAGACAAGTTCTTTTTTGCAGGTATGTTCAGACATGTTTATAACACATAATATTAACCTAAAGCAAACATCTCAGTTGCAGAACAGGAGAAGAATGGCTTCACCCAAGTTTCTTTCTAAGAACAGAGATTCCATTCGGAAACACAGAAAATATGATGGTCACTAGCAAGTAGTGTGCCCCCCGGTATTTGACTCAGCAACATTTTTCCCTTGCACATACATATAGCATATCATGAGGTTTCTACTTCTGATATGAGTGACGGATCAACACTAGCAGTCTAACATCAGTATTAAAGAAACGCTGCCCAGGTACCCAGGTTTCGGCTGATCAAACCTTCCGTTTGCAGGTCCCCAGCTCAGGCAAAACATCGAACACGTAGCGTGCAACCCGATAAAAACACATGTTGGTTGCAACGACAGCACAAACGGGCAGTATCTCTCGTAGCTGGAGGAGATGCTACTCATCAGTCCCTACTAACGGGAGCTGGGAGGAAGAAGAAGGCAGTCCGTACCGCGCAGAGGATCGACTTGACGACGGCAGCGCAGGCGGCGTCGGAGACGCTCATGGCCTCGAACCGCTTCTTGAGCGCGGCGTCGGCGGCGGCGTCGCAGCAGCTGCTCCCGCTGTAGGAGCAGAACCCCACCGTCCCGTTCAGCGGCGCCGGCGCCCCTGCAAGCAGCAGCAGACAGATCCGATAGCACCAACGTCCACGCAACGCAGACAAGAACCAAATGAACACTAAGGCAGGCTGCTCACTGGCGTCGGTGCAGAGCGGGAGGGCGTGGAGGAGCCACGGCTGCTGCCATGAGAGGCAGCAGAAGAGGAGAAGCAGGAGAGGGAGCGAGCGCGGCCGACGCATCGTGGGACGCTGTCCGGTTCCTGGCCTCGGCTGTCGCGCGCGGGCACGGGCATGATTGCGTAGCGGCGAGGCGAGGGGCGGCCAGATTTATTGGGGGGTGGGGTGACGCCGATGGGGACTTGGGGAGTGGGAGGAGGAAGAAGGCGCGCGGCGTGTGAGAGTTGACCAAGTTGGCTTTGAATAATGGCGGCGGCGGGACATCTGTCGGCCGCTTCGTTTTTATACTGGAAGCAGGAACCTCGCCGTGCCTTGTTTCAGACCTCACCTCACTGATTGATACTGGTAGTAAGATCACACACCTGCTGTCATCAATCGGCCGTCGGAGTGAGACGTGGCTGAGCACGGGTGGAGTGCATGAGCATCTCTGGCAGATCGTCTAAAATCAACAAACTTAAATTTAATTTCTCGAAACAGACTTTCATCCTGCTTTAATTATAAATAAAGACACAACCAAACAAGATACACGGCCGGATGATACAAGCTGATGAGACGGCCCTACTGCAAAGCCCATCCCAGTCATAAGCAGAACACCACGCAATCCAAAGAGAAAATAGGCATATCTGGACACAACACCACACTAAGCCTTGGCACACCTAAGCTCCACCACAACGCCCTCGGGAGGGAGAACGGTGCAAAGCGTCTCCTTTGCCGAGTCCGCGACGAACAAAGGTCTTCACCCAAAACCCTGACACGGACAGAAGAACCACCATGACGTCTTCAAGAAGATAGCGGTACCCGCAAACATCGCCATCGTCGGCGCCGAGGCACAGAGCTCTCGCTCGGCAGCTCACTTATGCCACTACGCCGTCTCCATGACAAGCTTGGTGAGGACGGATCCCCAGATCCGGATCGGAGCATCACCCATGCCCGTGGTCTTTGACGCCGATCTGTCCGACATACACGACCACCCGACCACAACCAACATCCACCATACCCGCGATGGAGAGGGACCTCGACGCCTGCGGGCACCACCCAGACCGAGCCACCATCGTCTACCCGGAGCGGAGCTTCAACCCGTCCCGGGCCCAAAACCGGCCCGCCCAAGCACGAGCTCCCGCCCAAACTCGTGCCCCTAAATTAATTTTACTGGTTGCAACTTCTTCTGCCGGAATAGACCCCATAAAGGGAAAAGTCTATTCTAAACCCTGTATTCGTAGAGGTTCGGCGAAATGGACCCTCAAATCAAAATCCCGGTCGATTACACCCTCAACTATGGAATCCCGGTTTAAATCGAACCTTTGGGTCGTTTGGACGGCCAGGATTGAGGTACTTCGCAGAGGGCGCACACCTACTCCCTGTTGGGCTGGTCCACTTTATTTTTTTTTCGTTAAAACAAAAATAGTACACTGGCCCGCTTTATTTATTTCTTTATTTTTTTCGTTAAAAATCAAAAAGAGCACGGTGAGGCTCGAACGCGAGACCTGTACGCTGTATGGTCGATGCAGCAACCACCAGGGACACGGCTCAGGTTATTTCACTGCCTCCCTTTTTCTTCTTTTCTCCTTTCTTTTCTTTCCTTTTTCTTTTTGTTCTTATTTTTCAGTTTCCCTTTTTTTATTAATTTCGTGATTTTGTTTGAAATTGATGAACTTTTTTTTCATATTTGCATATTGTTATGAAATCCCGTAATATTTTTTCCAGTGTTTATTCGAAAAAAATCAACATATATTACGAAAATGTTCAATACATATTTTCGAAAATTGTTTGATGCATATATTTATTTTAAGAACTGGTTATCATATGGGAAAACATACAGATGGGTATTGAACAAATGATGTATTGCTACTTGGCTCGTGGGAAGACCACCATCCAAGGATGGTTCTTGTTAGGGTAGCAGGACAATTTTTTATATAGTATAAACGCGGACAGAAAAATTTAAAGGCGAAATTAGATGACCAGTAAACAACGTTCCCTGAATACAATTTTTGTATGCATCGGAAAAAATTATACACATGTCTATTTTCTTCACACACATTGTTCATTTTTCGTATATATCCGAAACATTTTTATACACGTTCATCATTTTCCAAATACATGATTAATATTTTTTAAATATATATTTTTATGTCTATTCTTTCATATATATCCACCGCCTTTGGTATTTAACTTATGATTAACATTCTTTTTTCAAATACAAGTATCTGAAACTTTTTTCAAAAACGTGTTAACCATTTTTGTGATGGAATGAAACATTGTTTAAAACTACGTGACATTTTTGTACATTGTATACATTTTTCAAAATGTCAAGCATTATTTTAAAATGCATGAACATTTTTTCAAATGCACGTACATTTTTTAGTTACATATATATAAATACTAAATAATATTAAAATATATTTTGAAATGCCACGTACTCTTTCTTGTAATGCTTGAATATTTTTAAAATGTGGCAAACACCGAAATATAAGTGTAACCGAAAAAAGTCAAATGGGCCAGCCCAACGCGGAGGATGGGGGCGCTCTGTGGTCAATACTGCCGCTCCCTGGCCCACTGGTCAAATGGATCCCGGTTGAATTTTGCCAGGGTTCGATTTAGACCGGGATTGCACAGTTCAGGGTGCAATCGACCAGGATTTTGATTTGGGGGTTCATTTTGCCGGACCTCTACAAATTCAGGGTTTAAAATGAACTTTTTCCCCCCATAAATGATACTGCATAATTCAAAAAAATGTTTCGTGTGAGAATTTGTTTACGATCATCACAAAAGGAGACAAATTCATCACATATTGAAAGGATCCTTACATTACCGAACGGATTACATACTAATGAAAACCTAACCATAGCTCACTCGTTGATGCCGAGGTAAAATTTCACAGCGGATTTGCACAGCGCCACCGTGAGCTGGTGCTCGTTCTCGGCGGCTTCAAGGCGGGTCGGAGCCCCCTTCTCCGCCGGCCGGCACCGCGTGCTCAGCGGCAAGGATCTCTCCTCCGGAGGCGCAGCATCGCCAGATGTGGGGGAAGATGTGCTTTCAGCGGATCTATTCAGACCCAAAAAAGCACAAACCTGTATAACGGACGGAAATTTACAGCAGTTTTTAGCGGATCTGCTAGAGATGCTCTAACCAAACATTTCCACTACCCTAATAATCCATCCGGATTTCCTGCCTCTGGTCGAGAGAAAGTATGGCGATTTGACAATATCAACTATACCACGAGCTAGCTACAGGCTCTGGTTGTTGTTAGTTGGCGGAACGGCGGGCGAGCTTGACAACGCTGCGCACCACTTTGACTTCTTCAGAAAGCTGATGCCTGACGGCCAACGGCATTTTGCAGAGCGCTGAAAAAAATGAGATCACCGGCCATGCACGCACAGCGCTCGTGAAAGGAGCTGTGCGGTAGCGAGTCAACGGCCGCGCGCGTCGTCCTCGCCCGGCCGGTCCAGTTGCTCTGATTGTCGTGGACGTGCGCAAATTGGCACGGCCTCACGGGCAAAGTAAAAGCTCGGCGCCGCTCTGACTTCAGAACGGCGGCGTCCCTTTGCGCGCGGTGGGTCGCCGTCCGCCGAGGAGGTGAGGGCGCAATTCAACCGTCGGGGTTGGTTGGCAAGTCGAGCGAGGCTGGTCGCAAAGTCCGTGCGCGTTTGACTTAACAACAAGAGCGGAGGGTTTGTTGCGTTCGGTTCGCGCAGTCGATCCACTCTGGATGGGATCGTCCACATCGCTGCTCAACCAGATATACTTACTGCACTGCACTGCACGGTGTTGTAGTGCTGATGACACGTGAGATCGGATTCATCACACAGTAACGACCGTTACTGCACGTAGCTAATTATAATCGTTTTCTCCGTTTAATCTCGCTATATGCTCGGGAAGCAAGTTGTGAACCAGAATCGGAGTTTTTAGAGCAAAGTATTTCCCTCCAGGAGGTATACTAAGAGCATCTACAGTTGTGATGGGCAAATTCAGACTCTCAAACGCCCGCGGACACGTCTGGATGCGTCCGTGGGCACTGACCGTGCACTCCCCTAATCCGGTCCTTCACATCCGTGTGTCTCATATCCGGTAGCCTATATCCATATTAAGCATGCAAGGTGAAACTATATAAATTACGTAGATCATCGAAAAGACATGGAATCGGACATAGAAATGCACATTCCGATCACCGAAAGATCACCAACGGATCTCCAAAAGATCGCCAAAGTTCACATAATTCACATAAACAACGGAAAAGTTTAAACTCGATTACTAAGAATTTGAAATTAAAGACGTAGACGGCGGAGCTTCACCACTTCCTCATCAGGCCTTTGCCCTTCCGGTCACCGGCGTAGCCGTAGGCGTTCGGGGCTGGTGGAGGGTCTTAGTCGTCTTAGGAGGAGGTGCAGCTGTCGCGACTGCAGTCGTCGGAGTCGAAGAGGACGATGAGCCCCTTAATCTACAAGAGGAAGTGGGAAAGAAGTGTCGTTGGATGGACAGGGTCGCTCGTCGGAAAGCATGCGACCTGGTCGTATAAGATTTTCTTCTTATCGGCTGGTTTGTTGTTATACTGGAAGCAGGAACTCTGGCCTTGCCTTGTTTTAGACCTCACTGATTGGTAGTACTTCCTCTATCTTGGTGTATAGGGCGTGCGCGCAGTTCTAGGTCATCGATTTGACTAACCAAATATGAGTTCTGTTTCATTAAAAGTATACTATTGTGACTCTCAAGAGGATGTATTTTCTAAACATATATTTTTCTATCACATATAATGCATATTTAGTTAGTTAAATTGCCAACCTAAAACTACGTGCATGCCCTATAAACTGAGAAGGAGGGAGTAGTAAGATCACTGCACAGACATTGCTTTGCTGTGAGGTGACGGCCATTCAAAAAAAAGCGAGCGAGCAAACATTGTCGACGGCCGAGCCAAGTTGATGGAAGCGCGAGTCAGTTTGCTGTGGACGTGCGCGAATCGGCAAAGGCACACGGCCGCGGGGCAAAAGTAAAACCTCGGTGCCGCTCTGATTTTAGAACGCCGGAGGTCACCGTCGCGGAGTACACAAATTCAACGATTGGGTTCGTTGGCGAGTCGAGCGATGGCAAAATTTCGTGTTTTTTGACCCTTTTCCCTAACACTTTCGGGATCTGACCCCCGTTTAAAATATTTTCGGGATTTGACCTTTTTTCCTACCATCAGGGGCTCTGGCGGTATGGTTAGAATGCCTACCGCCAGGTGCCCTGGCGGTAGTGTGCGACGGAGGGGGGCGGCGGTCGTTTTCGCGTGCTGACGTGGATAAGTATCCTACCGCCAGGGCCCCTGGCGGTAGGCTGTCTAACCCTACCGCCAGAGCCCCTGGCGGTAGG
The DNA here is from genome assembly GCF_002162155.2 of Triticum dicoccoides. Taxonomy (NCBI): domain Eukaryota; kingdom Viridiplantae; phylum Streptophyta; class Magnoliopsida; order Poales; family Poaceae; genus Triticum; species Triticum dicoccoides. The sequence continues at coordinate 23,208,597 of NC_041387.1, forward strand.
GTCCGGACAATTATTTCGCCCCAAACCCCCGCGCCCCTGCCATCTCCCCCCTCCCCCTCCTCCCTCCCGTCGGCAGTTCCTCATTTTCTCCCCCAAGTCGCCCCTCTTTCCCTCTCTCATCTCCTCCACTCCCCCCCTGTTGGAAATATGCCCTAAAGGCAATAATAAAGGATTATTATTATATTTCTTTGTTCATGATAATTGGCTTTTATTCATGCTATAATTGTATTATCCGGAAATCGTAATACACGTGTGAATACATAGACCACAATACGTCCCTAGTAAGCCTCTAGTTGACTAGCTCGTTGGTCAACAGATAGTCATGGTTTCCTGACTATGGACATTAGATGTCATTGACAACGGGATCACATCATTAGGAGAATGATGTGATGGACAAGACCCATTTCTAAGCATAGCACAAGATCGTGTAGTTCGTTTTGCTAGAGCTTTTTCAATGTCAAGTATCTCTTCCTTAGACCATGAGATCGTGTAATTCCCGAATACCGTAGGAGTGCTTTGGGTGTACCAAACGTCACAACGTAACTGGGTGACTATAAAGGTGCACTACAGGTATCTCCGAAAGTGTCTGTTGGGTTGACACGGATCGAGACTGGGATTTATCACTCCGTATAACGGAGAGGTATCACTGGGCCCACTCGGTAGTGCATTATCATAATGAGCTCAAAGTGACCAAGTGTCTGGTCACGGGATCATGCATTACGGTACGAATAAAGTGACTTGCCGGTAACGAGACTGAACGAGGTATTGGGATACCGACGATCGAGTCTCGGGCAAGTAACATACCGACTGACAAAGGGAATAGTATACGGGGTTGCTTGAACCCTCGACATCGTGGTTCATCCGATGAGATCATCGAGGAGTATGTGGGAGCCAACATGGGTATCCAGATCCCGCTATTGGTTGTTGACTGGAGAGCTGTCTCGGTCATGTCTGCATGTCTCCCGAACCCGTAGGATCTACACACTTAAGGTTCGGTGACGCTAGGGTTGTATGAATATGAGTATGCAGCAAACCGAATGTTGTTCGGAGTCCCGGATAAGATCCCGGACGTCACGAGGAGTTCCGGAATGGTCTGGAGGTAAAGAAAACTATATAGGAAGTGCTGTTTCGGCCATCGGGAAAGTTTCGGGGTCACCCGGTATTGTACCGGGACCACCGGAAGGGTCCCGGGGGTCCACCGGGTGGGGCCACCTATCACGGAGGGCCCCGTGGGCTGAAGTGGGAGGGGAACCAGCCCCTAGTGGGCTGGTGCGCCCCCCCTTGGGCCCCCCCTTCGCCTAGGGTTGGAAACCCTAGGTGGGGGGGAGGCGCACCACTTGCCTTGGGGGGCACTCCACCCCCCTTGGCCGCCGCCCCCCCTTGGGAGATTGATCTCCCAGGGCTGGCGCCCCCCCTTGGGGGCCTATATAAAGGAGGGCAGGGGGGAGGGCAGCCGCACCCAAGTCTTGGCGCCTCCCTCCCCCTGCTACACCTCGTCCTCCTCCCGCAGCAGCTTGGCGAAGCCCTGCCGGAGTTCTACTGCATCCACCACCACGCCGTCGTGCTGCTGGATCATCATCAACCTCTCCTCCCCCCTTGCTGGATCAAGACGGAGGAGACGTCACGCTGACCGTACGTGTGTTGAACGCGGAGGTGCCGTCCGTTCGGCGCTAGGATCTCCGGTGATAGGATCACGACGAGAACGACTACTTCAACCCCGTTCTTTTTGAACGCTTCCGCTCACGATCTACAAAGTGGTATGTAGATGCATTTCTCCTTTCACTCGTTGCTTAGATGAACTCATAGATGGATCTTGGTGAAACCGTAGAATTTTTTTTATTTTCTGCAACGTTCCCCAACACCCCCTTGGATCTTCACTGATTCTTCACCGTTTTGGCGGATCGAGATGGCCCCGAAGAGAGAATTGTAAGCTCCTCCGATCCCTCAAATTAGTTTTTGCAAACTTGCTTCCGATTCGACGCATTATTTGCTTCAAATCCCTCATTTTTTTAACTTAGATTGGATTTTTTTGGCCTAAGATTGTTTTAGCTTGATTCTAGTTCTAGTTATTAGTTCTTTACTAAGTAGTGGTAATGAATATGAACTCTAATCAATAGTTCATATGTTAGTGTGAAGATGAACCCTAGTTCATAATTTTTTTGTTAAAAAAATTATGATGTAATGCATGCGGGAGGAATTCATTGTAGGTTGATGATGCATGTTGATATGATGATATGAAGATGTTGGAGGATTTTTTTTGTTTACAAATATGATGATATGATGCATGTTGGAGGATTTTTTTTTGTTTAAAAATATGATGATATGATGCATGTTGGAGTGATGATGCATGTTGATATGATGATATGAACATGTTGTTGGGAGATAATACATTGAAGATTATTGTTGGAGGATTTTTTTGTGAGATGATGCATGTTGATATGATTAAAGAGGGGAAGGAATTTTTTTGATATGAGTAATGTTGATATGATTTGATCCATCATGGTGACATGATGCATGGTGATATGATGCATGGTGATATGATTTGATTTTTTTGTGATATGATGCATGGTGATATGATTTTGATATGATGTGCTTACTATGTTTTTGTTTATGAATTTTTATTAAGGCGGCCACCTCTTGCGGACAACATCGGCCCACGGTACTCCATGCTTGACTACGCATTCGACAAGGGTTATCATGCCCATTTCATAGAGAACGGAGAGGTAAGTAATATGAAAGAAATATTGATCAAAGTTTTGGGATTGATGAAAATAATTTTCGAACTTTTGGCATTCACTTTTTGACAGACACTCCAGCCACTGCGCATGAGGGGTCACGGGGTCCATGGGCATATGGACTACGATGAGCGCTACGCGCCGTTCTTCAAGAGAGCCTAGCTGTTGGGTTTCGTGTTGCAGTTCAAGCGTCAGCCGCTGACGCTTGTCCACACAGCTCTGATTGACCGGTGGCGACCGGAGACCCATTCTTTCCATCTCCCATGCGGGAGATGACGGTGACCCTCGAGGATTGGTCGATGATCACTGCCATGCCGCTCGAGGGTCATGCACTGACCGGGCAAGTGGAGATGACCAACTGGCAGGAGAGGGTTACCACCCTCATCGGCAGCTGCCCCGATGCTAAGGGCAACCGTACATCCGGTGTGCCGTTGTCCTGGCTCTCGGAGCACCGGAAGACATACCCCGAAGACACCGATGAGACGACTGTGGAGTGGTACGCGAGGGCCTACCTGTGGTATATTCTCACGGAGGTCGTGTTTCCAGACGCATCCGGGAACTCTGCCAACTGGTCCTATCTGTTCTTCCTAGCCGACTGGGATGCAGGGTACAGTTGGGGGACCGCATCTCTCGCCTACCTATACCGTTCGGTAAGAGAGTATCTAATTGTCTACCTATGAAAGTATGTCCATGCCATTTTGTTATATCTGATCCTCATTTGATTTTTTGCAGCTTGACGACGCAACACAGAGGACGGGAGACAAGTCCAATATGGGTGGCTTTGTTTGGGCCTTCTCCATTTGGATGTGGGAGCATCTGCCGGTGGGGCGTCCTGAGAAGCTGCCAAGACGCCCATGGGGTGCCTATAGCGAAGACGGCGACGAGGCTCGACACCCCACCGTAGCTTACGAGTGGGACGTTGTCAAACTCTAACGGGCCTAAACAAGACTCCGTACAAGACCTACACCAGCGAGTTGGACGCTTTGATGCATACATAGGTATATGAACTCGCTAAACAGATTTCTCTTTGATTCCACTTTTGACCGAGAGTGGCAACTTAGCACCGTATATGTAATAGGTAACCTGGTGGCCGTATCATGACCGAGAGTGGGACTTTGATTTGAACAAAGTGTGCGATGAGGACAATGTTCTCTGGCGGTGCATCGTGCCCATGATCTATGTGTACGCCGTCGAGTGGCACTTGCCACAACGCATGGCAACACAGTTTGGGATTTTTCAACATACCCCACCGGGCCAGCCCACCAATATCGGCGGCCATGCGCTCCACTTGTGAGTGCCCGTGCTTGTTCTTCGTGCCCATGAATTCATTGCGTTCGACTTTGTTATGATGTTTATTGTTGCTAATGCCTTGCAGGATGAGCCGGCAGAGGAATCAGTCGATCACAAACTAGGGAGAGCATCATAGAAATCATGTGACGGAGTGGAATCGACGGAGGTACCGGAAAGACATGGAGAGGAGGGTGACTAACTGGGATGTTTACCTGAACCGACACATAAAGTGGTATGATGATGGCCAGAAGCACCGTCTTTGTCTCAGGCCTCGGTGGACGGCGGAAGACATCGCGGAGCCGGAGAGGGATGACCCCGACGAAGAGGCCTACCAGACCGGCATCAGAGACATGCACAGTGGATTTAGGGATTTTGCCCCCCTCATCAACATAGTGGTAAGTTTGAACCGAGAGGTTATATTTAAATTATTGTATTCGTCAACGTGACTGACTTATGCCGTTGCAGTCTGGTGAGCTGAACAGATGCATCTTTGAAGCCTCAGATGCACTAGGTGATATCCCCGGGAGCGTACAATCCGATAACAAAATGAGGGGGACGATGAAGGTACAATTCCAGCCTCCTCGGAACAGATGCATCTTCTTCACTTGCAAACATAAACGTGATACTTATTATGCCCTTATTTCATTGTGAGTGCAGAAGTTCATGAAGCGTTGTTGCAAGCTGGTAGGGCTGCTTGGTTGTGCTGGAGCTGGGTCGGTTGAAGCTTATCATCCTGTAGCCACACAGGGTCACATCGCCTCATCGAGCCATGCTCCCTCGTCGTCTAGGTTGGTTCACGATGAGGAGGAGGAGGAGGAGGAGGAGGAGGAGGAGGAGGAGGCCACACATGAAGAAATGGAGGAGGAGGAGGATGAGAGCAACGGGGAGGAGGAGTACGATGAAGATTATGGACCTTCAACAACTCAATCATCTCAAGCATCTCAGCTGTCGCCGAAGAGGAATCCGAAGAAGAAGGATTTGCTGAGTTCGAACCCTTTCCATAGACCGCTTCCTCGACGGCCCAAGAAGAAGACTGAAGAGCTTCGTTCATAAAACAACGAGGACCGTACCTCCAAGAGAGGAAGGAGCAAGTGATTATGCTCTTTGATAGTTGGCTCTTGTAGTTGGGTTGAACTTCGTTTGGTTGAACTTGTCTAGTGGTTGTGAAACTACATGGAACTACGTGTTTGCTATTTGTGGATCTATGTGTTTGCTACTATGTGGAACTCCGTTTACTGATTAGTTGAAGTTCGTTTGAAATGTTCTATGCACTTCAAGTTATCTTAATATGGATCTATGTGATGCCCAAGTTTAATTGTTTAAAATCTATGATATTGTTGTCATATTTTGTGAAACTTGCTGTGATATTGCTGTCATATTGAAAACAAGCAACCAAATGAATTTGAAACAACAAAACAGAGGACCCTACCGCCAGGCACCCTGGCGGTAGGGTTAGACATCCTATCGCCAGCCCCCACGGCGGTAGGGTGAACCTACCGCCAGGGCCCTTGCATATTCCGTTACAGAAACTTTACACGACGAAACACAGGACCCTACCGCCAGGGTCCCTGGCAGTAGGGTTAGACAAGCTACCGCCAGGTCCCCCAGCGGTAAGGTACTTATCCACATCAGCGCAGGCAAACGGCCGCCGTCCCCCTCTGTCACACCCTACCGCCAGGGCCCCTGGCGGTAGGCTGTCTAACCCTACCGCCAGAGGCCCTGGCGGTAGCAAAAGGGTCAAATCCTGAAAATATTTCAAACGGGGGTCAGATCCTGAAATTGTTAGGGAAAAGGGTCAAAACACGAAATTCTGCCTCGAGCGATCGATGCTGGCCATAGTGTCCACATGTTTGACTTCATCACGAGAGCGTGGGGGAGGATTTATTGCATCCGGCTCACGCAGCCGGTTGACTGTGGAGCACAAGACTGTGGATCTGGATGGGATCGTCTAGATCGCCGATCAAGCACCTCTGCGGTATTGTATGGTGTATAGTACCGATGACGCGCGGGGTGGGACCACTGTGCTGCATGGTGCTTTATTGCGGAGGCTCCCAATTTTTTTAAAACTTCCTACCTATTTATTTTTAATCGTGATAGTACAACGAACACCAGAAATAATTAAAATTACATGCAGATTCGTAGACCACTTAGCGATGAGTACATGAGCTGAGTTAAAGGCGCGCCATCGTCATCGCCCCTCCCTTCTCCCTTGCCGGAGTCGAGAAAACTTGATGCAGTAGATAGTCAGAAAGTTGTCATGCTAAGGCCCCATATGACCAGCGCACAGAACAACGACCGCCGCCAATGAAGAGTAGCATAGGTCGGAAGGATTCAATCTAAATAGACACAAAGTAGACCAATGGCGAACAGATCTGAGCAAATCCACCACAGATTCGCCAGAGACACATCTCCACACGCCCATCGACGTTACCAGACGCATCACCGGGATGGGGGCTAGACGGGAAGAACCTTATTCCATCTTCAAAAGAGCTGACGCCATCTCGTCTTCCTGGGCAGGACACAAACCCTACCAAAACTCGAAAAAACATTAAACACGGAGCCCTCCCACCGTCAAGGGCAGGGATCCACCACGTCTCCATGGTCCTAAGGTCACAGGAGATAAGACGGGCCGACAGCAGCACTGGCGGAACGCAGAGGAACCCTAATCTTCTTTTTTGGAGCCAAGGCAGCTGCAAAGGCCAGAAAAAAGTGTTTCTTAGTCGGATGCTCCCAGTATTGCTGCAGTTTTGAAGGCTGACTTGGCGGCATGTTGATTTTTTAAGGATGCTTGTGATGTTAGGGCATCTCAAACACATACCTCTAAAATGGACACGGTATCTGTCTATGGATCGGTCTGGCCTAGTGTTTGAACTTAATTTTGGAAGCCGGCCACCCAATCGTATCCTCCAAATGTCCACCTCTATTTACACAGAACAAACGACTCATAAACTAGGGCGATGATAGGCGCCGGCGCACCGGCCCAAATTTGGGCCGGTCCACACGCCACCACACGATTAGGCTTTTTTAAACCGTACGATGCGGTTCCTTCAACCACCTCACAGCAAAAAATAAAAGCAGCGAAAAAAAAGAAGTGGGGGAGAGACCAGTGCCGTCTCCGGCTCGACGCTTCCAAATCTCAAAAGTAGTCTTTGCCCTGCCATCGAGGCCGTGGGCGATGAGCACCGGCGAAGTCCCCCGCTCGTGGCTGCGGGGATTGCAGCACGACCGCTGGTGGGTCCCAGCACGTGGTCAGCGTGGATGTAGCTCTGATGCCAACCAGTTCCAGCACATGGTCGCCATGGTTGCAACATCCTCGTGTCCTCGGCTCCGGCTCGCCGCCGTCGTCACCTAGCACCGCCGGCTTCTAGCAAAACAAAAAAGCTATGGTGGTTAGTTGAAGCAAAAAAATGGCTGGTTCCAGCCAAAAAGAACACTGGTTCCAGCAAAATCCCACAAATAGCAAAACTCCAGCAAATTCAATTGTAGCAAAATAAAAAAGGTGGTTCTAGCAAAAAATTATTCTGGTTCCAGCAAAAATACCACAAACAGCAAACTCCAATAAATTTGATTGTAGCAAATCGAACAGCGGGTTCCAGCAACACTTCACTCCGGTTGCAGCAAAATGGGACGCCCGTTCCAGCTCGCCACCATACTGGTTCCAGCACTGGCGGCCCCCGCAGGTTGCAGCTCCGCCTGCTCGATGCAGCTTGCCCAAACGCCGATTGCAGCTCCGCCTGCTCGATGAAGCTTGCCCAAACGTCGATTGCACCTCCGCCACCAGTGGTTGAAGCTCCTGTAGTAGCCGGTTGTAGCTCGCCCGTCGGCGCGGCGCTGTCAGATGCAGCTCAACCCATCGTCGGTTGTAGCTCCTCCGTCCACCGGTTGCAGCTTCCGGCATGCCCGGTTGCAGCTCCCAGCGTGGCCGGTTGCAGCTCCACCGTCCGCCGTCCATGGTCCATCCCTGGGACGAGAGGGGGCGTCAGTGAGCTAGAAGGACGCTGGCATAGCTATGGGGAAAAAGGAGGAAAGCTCACTGGAGAGGGAGAAATAGCAGTAGAGGGAACTCTCTGCTGGTGGCGGGGCTCGCCGGAATTAGGATCCGACGGCGCGAGGCAGAGTTGAGGCAGGTGATGCGCGAGCGGATAGCAAAAGCTGAGGGTAGGCGATGCGCGAGCGGAGAGGACGAGCTGCAGCATTTGTGTGGACTAGGGAAAGCGAGCTGCAGGATTTGTGTGGACTAGGGAAAGCGGTGCTGGTCCGCTGGAGTTAGTGGAGATAAGGACGTGAGGTACGGTGGGCCTCTGCTTGTTATGTATGTGCACGAGTACAACGGAGTGACCGGCCGAAAGTTCGGCCGGCGCGCCGCACACAAACGTTTACCCATAAACTATTGTTTGGCGTACAGGGCCTTCCGTTTTTTTTTTTGAAATGCATGTTGAAACATTTTTCTGATGACAAAAGAATAATAATGTGAAGAAAAAGGTAAAAAAGACAAATTAAAAATACGCACGAAGTCAGCATGATGCGGCATTTTTTATTACTAGGCCGGCCCTGTTTGGGCTCCCTGTAGGCGAACCTTGCGTCGGTGTCGCCGAGGGCGGCACATGGCCGCGCCCCGTGAGTTTTTGCACAAGAGGAGGGCGTCAAACTGTCGAGCAAACATAGAGAGGAGGCGATTGAGCAAGCGATTTGGCCAGCTCATTTGTCGTAGGTAGAAGATTTCTGTTTTGCGAATCTTCTAGAGGGTTCCCAGTGGTTTTTATCGGTTTTGAGAACCTTCTAGAAGGTTCCTGACCCGGTTTTCCTTTTTTCCTTTTCTTTCTTGTCTCTGTTATTTTCTGTTACTGTTTTTGTTTGTTTTTCTTTTCCCTTTTTCGTTTCTATTTTTCCTTTTTCATTTTATTTTTTGCTTTCCTTTTTCCGTTGCTTTTTTTCTGAAATTTTCAAATTTTTTGTTCTGAATTTCAAAATATGTTATTGTGTTCAAAATTGAGTTCACATTTTTTTAAATATGTTCGTGTTTCATAAAATGTTCAAGAACTACAAAAATGTTCTTGCTTTCAAAATGTGTTTATAATTTAATAAAATGTTTGTGTTTCAAAAATTGTTCTCATATAAAAAAATAGGATTTTTAAAAAGTTGAGACATTTCATGAAATATTATTTTTTTCTAAATTTATTCATGATTTAATAAAAGAATTTGTGTTTCCATATTTGTTCATGATTTTATAATATGTTCGTGTTTCAAAAAATGTTTAGGGACTTCAAAAAACGTTCTCATCTTCAAAATATGTTCAAATTTTCACTTAAATGTTTTGTGTTTCAGAAAATGTCCAGGAATTTCAAAAAATTCTTTTTTTTCAAATTTTTCCCCACAACTTAAGAAAAATATTCGCGCTTTCAACACTTTTTCCTAAATTGGAAAAAATGTCCCCATAATTCTAAATTTGTGTTTAATTTTTTTCAAACAATGTGAAAATATAAAAACAAATTTTGTTCTTTTACAAACAATGTTCAGAAATTGTCGAAATCTGGCAAAATTCTAAAATTTGTTCCTGTATTTTAAGATTTCAAATTTTGCTCAAAATTTTAATCATTTGTTATATATTTTTTAAATGGTTGAAAAAATTAAACAATCTGTACGCTACAGTAGATAGGACGCTAGAGTGAATATCATGTTGTAGTTAAAAATCATTGAGGCTATTACATGCCACCATCTGCGATAAGGTATAGTGGCGAGCAGGACTTGTTTGGTACTGCGACATCACGAGTTCGAACCTAGCGACTGCGATGCCGGCGTATAGGAGCTCCCCAGGAGGAGATGCGACGTTATTGCTTCGGAGGGGCCGGTCAATTTTCAGCTAGCGTACACACTGGTTTTGCGATCCTTCCAGTAGGTTCCTTCTGTTTTTTTACCAGTTTTAGGAACCTTCCAGGCTTTTTTCTGTTTTATTCGGGTTTTCTCTTTTTATTTTTCTTCTTTTCTTTTTGAAATAGTTTCCTTTTTTCAAATATTCAGAAATTCCAAGACAATTCCGGATAGTCAATAAATGTTCACTTTTTTTCAAAAAAATATTCTACATTTTTTTAAATATTCATGTTTCCATATTTTGTTTAAATTTAATAAAATGCTCCTTTTTCCAAAAATATTCATAAATTCAATAAATATTCGTGTTTCATATTTTGGTTATAGAAATATGCTCGTGATTTTTGAAAAGTTAACGTTTTCAAAATTTGTTGAAAATTTTAAAAAAAATCTTATTTTTTCACAAATAAAAAAAGAAACACTTCTCAAAAAGTGTTCGACATATTAAAATATGTGCAGCTTTTAAAAAGTACTATGTTGCAAAAAGAACTTGATACAGTAAACTGCTACAGGAACATGGACCTACAGTAATTTGCTAAAGTATGCGGGAGATACAGTAACCGAGGATCATCAACGTTCGATACCTCCTCAACTGCCGCTACAACGTGCATGGGCGGGGCATCAAGACACCTCATGTGTGCTGCATCCACCTATGAGCGCAAAAAGCGTGAAATAGGAGTGTTCCCCGACGGTGTATTCAACCAATCCATTCTTAACGCCATGTCATAGGCAACCAGTGGCAATTTTTTTAGCCTCGAAATCCACTCCTTGCTCCCAGCATTTCATGTAGTTTTTAGTTTTGGGCCTAAGCACCGGGCTAAAGGCCAGGCTAGATCCGCCCTAGGGTCAAACACCGTGGTCCCTTCTTTTTCTTTTTGAAATGTCCAAAGGCAATATATTTACTAGCACAAAACCTTACAAAACACCCTTACATAAATTGAAAATTGCATCCAAATCCTTGAAGGTACCCAAATCCTCTTCCTCCTACATCAACCGGAGGCACACCATGAGCAAAACTGACTGTCGTCTCTGGGTTTATCAACAAATAAAACTTATTTAAACCCAGGAGTTTGTAGAAGCAGCGCCCAGGAAGCCATCAATGTAGACCAGAAGAACCCGACCGTCGCGATCTGTGCAGGAAATCGGCACCCCATAAAAGAAAACGATGGAGAGAGAGCACCCCAGTTGCAGTCAGACGGAATCGGGGAACACAAACCTTCCACGCACTCCGACGAGGTCGAGGCTAGCTGATCTTCGTCAGTCGGAACTAAAATAGGAGGATCAAGACGTACACCATGTTGCCCGCTTCGCAAGATAACATGACCTAGACAAACCTGCGAAATATGAGGACACACCATCTTTCACACATCTCCCAAGGATACGAGTAAGCATCACTGGAACGAGGGCGAGCCAGGGAAACCTTATTCCACGCCAACGGAGCACCATCGTGAAGCCACCTCCAAACGGAAACTTACCTAATGCTCCAAGAGAAGGAAACTATGGCTCCCACCGGTAGATTTAGGTCTTCTCACAAACTCCTACCGACGGAGTCGGTGGCGGCGGAGGAGGCCGGCGATCTACCAGCGTAGGAGGATGAGGATCACCCTAGATCTCATATGGCAGGGGCTGCGTGTGTCTCGTGTCATGCTGGCCATACGCTTGCGTATGGCTGTTCACGTGAGAAATTCAACCACACCATTAGTCTCGTGTGTTGCCACGGAACAATAAGCAAAGTGTATGTGTGCATCGGTTATTCTATTTTGTCAATCAAGCACGCCATATGTTTAGTATTTCACGGGCATGAATATTTTTTTTACACTTGCAGAGTATAGTGGACACAGAAGCTGGATGACAGGGGATGATGGGCGTGATTAGCGGAGCCCCTGTCGGGGCGACATCCAGGCGACTCCTGAGCGACGATGAGACGGACTTGCCGACGGCAAGATCCCTGGATCGGAGGAGTGAGAGAGATTCAGCAGACGGAAAGAGAGGGCCCGTGAAGGAAGTAGATCCCCTGGGACTGAGAGAGGCATGGCTCAGAGCCAGGAAGGCGATCGTCAAGATCGCTGCAGAAAAGGATGGGGTTGCGCGGAATCGGCCGGGCGAAGCAACCAGATCACCTGCCCGAGCGGGTGATGCGCTGAGGAAAATCGGTGAAAGACTGAAGGAGATGAAAGAGGATCTGATGCAGGGCTTAGGGGAGAGGGGATGCAAATCAAGATCCCCAGGAAACGCCTGCTCGTACGACACGGATCCTCCTGACAAGGGCAGAGGGATCATGGATCCACAGAAAGAGGAAAGAGATCACATAGGAGGGAAGGAATCACCTATCAAATCGGCAGACCGTATGATGATTGGATCGGACCAGCAACAGGAACCAAGTATAAAAGGATCATCGAGGCATGGATCAAAACCTCCCATCACCAACACCATCTCCTCAAGTGCAAACCCCTTCTCCATGGCGAACAAGGACAACCAAAAGAACAAGGCACCATGGAAGGCGGGGCCGCTGCAGGCCGTGCCGGTGATGGCTGCAGCCTCGCCAGGGTGCTTCTGCAGGGTGAGTCCTCCCACGCCCAAGGTGGGAGGGCTGCCATGAGGAGGCTCGGAGCTGGCGGCGACATCGTCGCCCCAAGATTTTTGGTGAACCTGAACCAGGGGATCGATGACGTAGTGGAGTTGGACCTTACCAGAGAGAGAGCTGCGATGATGACCCGCTGGATTGCTGTGGGGCTCTTCTTCTCACCCCTGCCCTATAGCAACGAGGGCCTCTTCGGAGAGCTCAAGAGCAAGTGGGGGCTCCACGGCCACCTCAACTACAAGCCCCTCAAGAACAATCGTTTCCTGCTGGAGTTTGAGCGGGAGGGTGATCGTCGTTTCATTCTCGAGAACGGCCCCTGGACTCACAAAGGCGACGCCTTCCTAATGGTGGTTGTGGACGGTGGCGCTCGGCCAACTGATGTTGAGGTTGCTCACATGCCAGTTTGGGTTCGCATCCATGATGTGCCACCAATCATGCTGGATGAAGAGGTGGCCTGGAAGCTTGGTGAGAAACTAGGCAAGGTCCTTGAGGTGGACACAAATATCCATGGTAAGCTGTGGGGTGACTTCATTAGGGTTAGAGTGAGCCATGATGTAGATGAGCCCCTCCGTAGTAAAATCACCTCCCACGACAAGGCAAAAAATGAGATTTTCTTTTTAGAGGTTAAGTATGAGAGAGTGCCACATTTTTGTGGGTTTTGTGGCTTCCTTGGGCATGGCCAACACGATTGTAAGTTGCCGGAGGACCTCCAAAAGATGAGGTACACGGCAACAATGCGCGCCTCCCCATACAAAAAGAGTAGCAGTAGAGGGGGATATGTCACCCCGGTAGCAAATAGCGCCCGCCGGCTCCTTAGTTTCGGCAAGGAAGTGCACATAGAGAGCTCAACTAGACTGGTGAAACCTGACTACGAGATGATCCCCGAGGAGGTGCTCTCGAACCCGCTGGTGCAGGAGGTGATGGCGGCGGTCAGTGCACTGAAAGTATCTGACGGGACTACCCAGACAAAGCAGCAAGCGCCCCTGGACGAGCGTGTAACCAAAGCTGCTGGAGGCGGGTTAGCACCCACGGTCCTACCAAGGACCTCGTGGCGGACAGCAAGGGGAGCCCGGCCAAACCTGCACCCCTGGGTCATGTGACAGAGGAGCTTCAGAACGCCGGGATGGAAGATTCGGAGGAGCCTGCTTTCCCGTCGGGTTTCGGCCCGGTTCCCCAGTTCATTGTGCATGCTGGCGTCGTTCCCTTGCCTTCAGGAGGGGCGGATGGCGTGCTTGATACTCCGAACAACCTGCCAGTAGGCTCACAGACAGGGACGATGACCCCCACAAGTGGAACTGCGTTTCAGATCAAGAAGCCACAAGAAAACAGGAGGACTAGAATCAGTACCGATCAGACGGTCTCCGTCCTTGGAAAGAGGGGCGACAGGGAGCAGGATGCAGACGTGATAAAAGAGATGGCGTGCGAACAGAACAACAAGGAGCAGAAAAAGAAGAGTAAGGGCACCATGACAGAGGAGGATGGAAAGTTTCTTGGCAGCAATGGCGGTAAGGAAACAACCGGACCAGGGGCTCCCGGTAAACTGGTGGGTGCTAAGGATGGCGCCCACCAGGAGCCATGACGGTACTAAGCTGGAACTGTCGAGGCCTCGGGCAACCTCGAACAGTTCAAGAGCTAGTGTGCCTCGTGCACACATACAAGCCCAAGCTCGTCTTCCTCACTGAAACACGGGAAAGCAATAAGTATGTCATGAACCTCAAGGGGAGGCTGGGCCTCCGCCACTGTATCGCGCAACCCGGGATTGGAAAAGGTGCCGGCATTGCCCTCTTCTATGATGAGAATGTTGAAATAAAAAAGATTGCCGTTGGGACGAGGTATATTGATGTGTTAATTCGCTTAAACCCTCATGGCTTGTTGTGGAGTGGTACTTTTGTTTATGGGGAACCAAAAGCCCATGAGCGCCACCACATGTGGACTCTGCCAAGAAGGATTAAAGACACACATAATCTACCTTGGCTGATGATGGGCGACTTCAATGAAACCATGTGGCAGTCTGAACACTTCTCTGCGGCAAAGAGGTCCGAGAAATATATGGAAGATTTTCGTAAAGCTCTGTCAGACTGTAACCTGTTTGATTTGGGGTTCAAAGGCTCGGGATGGACTTTTAACAACAAACAGGGAGGGCGAGACAATGTGCGTGCCCGTTTAGATAGAGCTGTAGCTTCACCTACTTGGACAGAGTACTTCAAAGAAGCCACAGTGGAACACATTTGTTCCTCGCGATCGGACCATTTACCTATCCTGATGCGAGTGGGCTGCAAGAAGGAATGGAGACCTGTGGGAGAAAAGGGCTCGCAAATTTTCAGATACGAACAAATGTGGGAGCGAGTGGATTCCCTGCAACCAACAGTCACCGCAGCTTGGAACAGAGATGGACCTGCAGTTAATTTACAGAAGGTAGGTGCCAAAATTCAGAACTTGCAGAAAGAGCTGAGGAACTGGGCGAGCAAAGATTTTGGCTCGGTCTTTAGAAAGACTGCAGAAATAAGGAAAAAACTTAGCAGGTTATGGAATGGCCCTCCATCGGCTGCTGCACAAGAGAAAACTAGCAAGCTTGGGCGGGAATTGGATGAGCTGCTACGGCGGGAAGAGATTATGTGGAGGCAACGATCACGAGCAACGTATATTAAATATGGGGACAGAAATACAAAGTGGTTCCACCAGAAAGTGACATGGAGAAAAAAGAAAAACACAATTATTAAACTCAAGGATGACAGAGGCATATGGGTTGAGGAAGACAAAGCTATACACAATATGACGATGGCTTTTTTCAAAAGCCTCTATGAGAAAGAAGCGGGCATTGACCCCACTGAAATCCTGGAGCTTGTGACTGAACGCATTGATGCAGCTATGAATGATGGGCTAACAAAACTCTTCACAGCCGAGGAAATTAGCGATGCTCTGTTTCAGATCGCCCCCCTTAAGGCACCGGGCCCAGACGGCCTCCCGACCCATTTCTTTCGAAGAAATTGGGGGGAAATTAAAGAGGATGTCGTGAGAGGTGTGCTAGATTTTTTTGAGAGAGATGTTCTCCCAGAAGGCATTAACGATACCATGATTGTCCTCATACCAAAAGGAAAAGATCCTCAATCTCTGAAAGACTACAGACCAATCAGCCTTTGTAATGTCATCTACAAAGTGATTGCAAAGTGCCTCGTGATGGGGTCACGTACCTAGGGTAGGGTCATGGACCTGATCTAAGTACCTTACCCAAGGACACCCTTAGAAGAGGTCGCCTTCCAGTCGACCAACGAGGGACTCACTCGACTGATTTGAAGGACTCGACCACGAAGACTCACTCGACCACCAGAAGGTCGAGAGGCACTCTACACTGCAACGGCCTGTAATTAAGTAGACTTTATGGTAGTAAAGACACTTTATGTGGGGCGTTATCAGTAACGCCCCGGACTTAACTCACCTTAAACCCTCTCCTACGTGGGCTGACTGGGGTCCCGGCGCACTCTATATAAGCCGCCCCCCTCCACAGGTAGAGGGGTTCGGCACCTTGTAACTCATATACTCATAATCCACTCGACCGCCTCCGGGCTCCGAGACGTAGGGCTATTACTTCTTCCGAGAAGGGCCTGAACTCGTACATCCCTTGTGTCTACAACCTCTCCATAGCTAGGACCTTGCCTCTTCATACCTACCCCCCCACTCTACTGTCAGGCTTAGACCACGACACCTCGTGAACCGCCTACGGCCTCTTCTTGATGGCATCATATCGGAGACCCAAAGTGCTTTCATTCCAGGAAGGATGATTACTGATAATGCTATCATTGCCTTTGAATGTTTCCATAAGATCCAACACAACAGGAACACCAGAGACATGTATTGCGCATATAAATTGGATCTGGCCAAAGCTTACGATAGGGTGGATTGGGATTTCTTGGAAGGAGTACTCAAGAAGGTGGGTTTTTGCGACAAATGGATGGGGTGGGTCATGCAGTGTGTTCGGTCTGTGCGACATTCTGTGAGATGCAACGAAGTCTTGTTGGACCCTTTCATCCCCTCCCGGGGACTGCGACAGGGAGACCCTCTAAGTCCCTACCTCTTTGTCGCTGATGGTCTAGTGCATCTCTTGAAGAAGGAATTGGCGGTAAACAGTTTGACCCCTCTGAAGATTGCCAGAAACAGCCCGGGCATATCCAATCTTCTATTCGCAGATGACAGTCTGATTTTCTTCAAGGCGACACCGGAACAAGCTGAGACAATCAAAAGAGTTCTAAATACATTCCAGAGATGTACGGGCCAGCTGCTGAGTACGAGCAAATGCTCACTCCTCTTCAGCGAGATCTGCCCAGCTGGCACTAGAGAGGAAATAAAGGGCATTCTTGGTGTGCAAACAGACTCTTTTGAAAGTAAGTATCTTGGATTGCCAACACCCGAGGGAAGAATAAAAGATGATAATTTTCAACCAATCATGGATAGGTTTGGCAAGAGATGCAATGACTGGACTGAGAAGTTCATGTCTTTCGCCGCAAAGGAGGTCCACGTCAAATCGGTCCTTCAAGCCCCCCTACTTTCACCATGAGTGTCTTCATGCTCTCCAAAGGTTTTTGTGAGAAGTATGAGAGGATGATCAGGGATTTTTGGTGGGGTGACGAGGAGGGGCATAGGAAGGTTCATTGGATGTCTTGGGAGCGTATGATAATGCCAAAAAGAGCGGGTGTCATTGGCTTCCGTGATATGCACTTGTTTAACCAAGCCCTCCTTGCAAAACAAGGCTGGAGACTGATCCAAAATCTGGATAGCCTATGCGCGAGAGTGCTCAAATCAAAGTACTATCCAAATGGAAACCTCCTGGATACGGTGTTCGCTTCTGATGCATCGCCGGTGTGGAGGGCAATTGAGTTTGGACTAGAACTCCTTAAGAAAGGCTTGATCTGGCGTGTAGGGGATGGAAAAAGTATACAGATCCAGAAGGACCAATGGATACCGAGACGTGAGGGTCTCATGACGGCAACATTTATAAGAAGGTCCCGAATCCGCTGGGTGAGCCAACTCTTACACCAAGATAGGAAAGAGTGGAATGAGGATCTGATTAGACAAATTTTCTTCCCCTTTGATGCTGATGAGATATGTAAGATCCCCATTCCTTCCTCGGATGTAGCGGACCAAGTGGCCTGGCACTATGAAAATAATGGAGTTTTCTCAGTGAGAAGTGCATACAAATTGGCTGCTGCTGGGCTCACAGTCCCCGGGAAGATCAGAATTTTTGGATGGAGGGTGGCTACGAACACGCTAGCAACAAAGGAAAATAAGTGGAAAAGAACTCTGGAGACGGATGCCATTTGTAACATCTGTGGGAATGGCATTGAGGATGAGTACCATGCAGTGATCAGGTGCACAAAGAGTAGGGGTCTAAGAGCAGCCATGAGAGAATCCTGGGATCTACCACCGGAACAAAAATTCAGGCACACAGGTGACGATTGGCTACAAGTGCTCTTGGACTCTGTTAATGAGGACATGCGAGCAAGAATCCTTTTGCTTATCTGGCGTAGCTGGTTTCTCAGGGAAGATTGTGTGCGCAATGACGGTAGGGAAACAATCGGACGATCGGTTCACTTCCTAACACAGTATGAGGAGGAGCTGAAGAATGCAGAAACTACAGTTGAGTGGACGGGAGGGAAGAACACCAATGTCAGGGTGTTGACCACAACGGGTTTGCCACATGCCCAGGATATAAAGTAGAACCCTCCAGCGCATGGTACTGTCAAACTCAACACCGATGCGGCCTTTTTTGCCGAAACAGGTGAGAGTTCTGCTGGTGCTGTTGCCCGTGGTTCCAGGGGCTGTGTACTCTTCTCTTGCTGCAAAAAATTGCCTTTATGCAGTAGCGTGGAAGAGGCCGAGGCCAGAGCCGTTCTTGCTGGCATCAAGGAGCTGTCCAAGTTTTCAAATGGCCCTGTTATCATCGAGACGGACAACCAATTCATTGTCAAGGAACTATCAATGCAGACTCCCACGCGCTGCCCCTACTACGGAACCATGATGGATATCCGTCAGGCCATGGGTTCCTTCTCGGAGAGCTCTGTTAGATACATGGAGAGAAGCAGAAACTCCCTGGCTCACAACCTGGCAGCACTGACTAGGAATGCTGGAGATATTCGGTTAATTGCCGATGTCCCGACTAGTTTACGACCCCTTCTGATTTCTGAATATCCTAGTCTTTCTGAGTAGGCCTGTCTACTTCAGATCTCAAAAAAAATATATATATATATATTTCTTTTGCTCACTAACTCTCAGCCACCATACCCTAAAAAAAAACCTCTATACTGTTAGGAAAGGTATCATTTATGCAGGCTCCTTAAATCTCTCGTTCCCTTTCTAGCATCGTCATGTTCTGCCACACTATCCTGCCCGTCCGCGTCGATGCAGAACAGGTCATAGGAAAAAACCACTCACGGCGTCGCACAACAATTAGCTAGTATAATACAACAACTTAGAGCATCTACAACCGGACTTACCAAATTCGGCCCCTCAAACGTCCGCGGACGCGCCCGGACGCGTCCACGGGCACTGACCGGGCACCCATCAAATATTGCGCCACACATCACATACCGTAAATTCTGATCCTCAAATCCATGCAATCCATGCAGGCCGACCGTCGGCATCTGCGTGGGCGAAAAGCTGTCCGGAATGGCCCAGCCGACAGCCGGATCATCCTCTGTCCCAAGGGGGTCGGACGACGTAATCCACGTAGGCGCTCGGAGGGAAGGGGTGCGGGGATCCGGGTCGCTGCTCCACCACGTCCGAACCTCCCTGTGACTCCGCCCCCGCTTCGCTCTCTCGCTGTCGGCGTCGTCGCAACTTGCGGGCGACATTCTCCATCTTGCAAGCCGCAACCGACGAACTGACGCCGCCGGCGGACGAGGGGGGCTGCGCCTCCGTCGCGGCGTTGTGGGTCGGGCTGGACGACATCTCCGACGATGGATCGGGACTGGAGGTGCGGATTGAGAGCAAGGGTGGAGGATGGCGAGGGTCCGGGCGCGGGAAAGGTTGGAGGGCGACGGGAGGATGACGAAGGGTTTGGTGGATTTGGTGCAATTTGGGGTGGGGTCGGGCTGTTGGGTCCGATGTGGCGGGCGCGCCCGGGTGCCCCATATCCACTTCATATTTGGGCTGGATATGGGGGTGCCGGTCAACCCGGATGTTTGAAGCCGTTTAAGGAGCTCGTCTCGGTCAAAAAATCGTGGCCGGAGGACCAGTCCGAATGTATGAGACGGGTTTGAAAGTTCCGGCTCTAGATGATCATATATCAAAGCGATGAACTGACGAAAGCAACCATGCATGCATGTCCCGTACTCAAGTCCCAACCTAGCGCAGTTATCAGTGTGTACCGCCTGGCCATGATCCTGCTATCCATGTACTCATTCCCATGCGTTAGGATTGTAGCTAGCCATGTCGTCGTTGCCTCCTTGGGCTCCGGCCGCTGGCTGCAGGAGAGCGAGCCTAGTCCCATGCAGCTAAACCTATGGCAGCACAGTACTAACCTATGTCAGCACAGTAGTAGCAAATCAAATCAGCAGGTCGCCATGCATCGTCAGCCATCGCTGCCTCTCGCAGCTCGTCGTAGCGAGGTTCAAGGCCAGGATCAGCAGCCATGCAGACGTACGGAACCTCAAAATGCGCGTCTCGACAGCAGCGGCAGCTCAAGAGAAAAGATAAAGCGACCAAAGAGACGATGCGGCTCCTCCTCCTTGTGTCTGCGTGCAAAAGAAGTGGCGCGGCCAACCATGAAATCACCTAGCAGTGACGACGTTGCCCGGTTATCAAGATACATGGATCTGGCGGCACTCTGGCTAGCTAAGCTCTATAGCTATTCCATGCACCCTGCTCTGGTTTCTGCGTGACAAGAACGTCACCTAGACCTACACGTTTTCCGTAGCCCTGCACTGCACTTCCCCGGAGTATGATTGATTGTTGATGATCGTTACTGGTACTCACATGTACTCCCTCTGTTCCAAAATAGATGACTCAACTTTGTACTTACAAAGTTACAAAGTTAGTACAAAGTTGAGTTATCTATCCTGGAACGGAGGGAGTAAGTGTGTGCAGAGGCTTGTGTCAGTCACGTTAATAGTATAACCAACAACCGGATATATGACTCCGCAAATAAATAAAAAGCTATATGAAGTTGGCATGTCATCTAGACAGTCTAATAATAACATGTAAAGTAGCTAGTTACTCTCTCCGTTCTTTAAAGAATGTACTTCCAACTTTATCGAAAAGTCAGACTTTTTTATGTTTGATCGTATTTATACAATAATAGTGTTGGAAATATGCCCTAGAGGCAATAATAAAAGCATTATTATTATATTTCCTTGTTCATGATAATTGTCTTTTATTCATGCTATAATTGTATTATCCGGAAATCGTAATACACGTGTGAATACATAGATCATAACATGTCCCTAGTGAGACTCTAGTTGACTAGCTCGTTGGTCAACAGATAGTCATGGTTTCCTGACTATGGACATTAGATGTCATTGACAACGGGATCACATCATTAGGAGAATGATGTGATGGACAAGACCCAATCCTAAGCATAGCACAAGATCGTGTAGTTTGTTTTGCTAGAGCTTTTTCAATGTCAAGTATCTCTTCCTTAAACCATGAGATCGTGTAACTCTCGGATACCGTAGGAGTGCTTTGGGTGTACCAAACGTCACAACGTAACTGGGTGACTATAAAGGTGCACTACAGGTATCTCCGAAAGTGTCTGTTGGGTTGACACGGATCGAGACTGGGATTTGTCACTCCGTATGACGGAGAGGTATCTCTGGGCCCACTCGGTAATGCATCATCATAATGAGCTCAAAGTGACCAAGTGTTTGGTCACGGGATCATGCATTATGGTACGAGTAAAGTGACTTGCCGGTAACGAGACTGAACGAGGTATTGGGATACCGACGATCGAGTCTCGGGCATGTAACGTACCGAATGACAAAGGGAATTGTATACGGGGTTGTTCGAATCCTCGACATCGTGGTTCATCCGATGAGATCATCGAGGAGCATGTGGGAGCCAACATGGGTATCCAGATCCCGCTGTTGGTTATTGCCCGAGAGGCGTCTCGGTCATGTCTACGTGTCTCCCGAACCCGTAGGGTCTACACACTTAAGGTTCGGTGACGCTAGGGTTGTATGAATATGAGAATGCAGTATACCGAATGTTGTTCGGAGTCCCGGATGAGATCCCGGACGTCACGAGGAGTTTCGAAATGGTTCGGAGGTAAAGAATTATATATAGGAAGTGGTATTTCGGCCATCGGGGAAGTTTCGGGGTCACCCGGTATTGTACCGGGACCACCGAAAGGGTCCCGGGGGTCCACCGGGTGGGGCCACCCATCCCGGAGGGCCCCATGGGTGAAGTGGGAGGGGAGCCAGCCCATAGTGGGCTGGTGCGCCCCCCTAGGCCAACCCCCTGCGCCTAGGGTTGAAACCCTAGGGTGGGGGGGGGGGGCGCACCACATGCCTTGGGGGGCACTCCTCCCCCCTTGGCCGCCGCCCCCTTGGGAGATTGAATCTCCCAGGGCCGGCGCCCCCCTGGGGGCCTATATAAAGGGAGGGGGGAGAGGGGCAGCCGCACCTTGAAGTCCTGGCGCCCCCTCCCCCTGCTACACCTCTTCCTCCTCCGTCGCGTGCTTGGCGAAGCCCTGCCGGAGTGCTGCTGTTCCACCACCACCACGCCGTTGTGCTGCTGCTGGAGCCATCATCATCAACCTCTCCTCCCCCCTTGCTTGATCAAGGAGGAGACGTCACACGCACTGTACGTGTGTTGAACGCGGAGGTGCCGTCCGTTCGGCGCTAGGATCTCCGGTGATCTGAATCACGGCGAGTACGACTCCATCATCACCGCTCCATCTAACGCTTCCGTACGCGATCTACAAGTGGTATGTAGATGCAAACTCACTCCCTTGACTCGTTGCTTAGATGAACTCATAGATGGATCTTGGTGAAACCATAGGAAATTTTTTAATTTTCTGCAACGTTCCCCAATAGTGGCATCATGAGCTAGGTCTATGCGTAATTCTCTATTGCACGAGTAGAACACAATTTTGTTGTGGGCGTAGATTTTGTCAACTTGCTTGCCGCTACTAGTCTTATCTTGCTTCAGCGGTATTGTGGGATGAAGCGGCCCGGACCAACCTTACACGTACGCTTACGTGAGACCGGTTCCACCGACTAACATGCACTAGTTGCATAAGGTGGCTGGCGGGTGTCTGTCTCTCCCACTTTAGTTGAAGCGGATTCGATGAAAAGGGTCCTTATGAAGGGTAAATAGAAGTTGACAAGATCACGTTATGGTTATTCGTAGGTAAGAAAACGTTCTTGCTAGAACCCAATTGCAGCCACGTAAAAGATGCAACAACAATTAGAGGACGTCTAACTTGTTTTTGCAGCAATTGTCATGTGATGTGATATGGCCAGAAGTTGTGATGAATGATGAATGATATATTGTGATGTATGAGATCATGTTCTTGTAATAGGAATCACGACTTGCATGTCGATGAGTATGACAACCGGCAGGAGCCATAGGAGTTGTCTTTATTTTTTTGTATGACCTGCGTGTCATTGAAGAACGCCATGTAAATTATTTTACTTTATTGCTAAACGCGTTAGCCATAGAAGTAGAAGTAGTCGTTGGCGTGACAACTTCATGAAGACACGATGATGGAGATCATGATGATGGAGATCATGGTGTCATGCCGGTGACGAAGATGATCATGGAGCCCCGAAGATGGAGATCGAAAGAGCTATATGATATTGGCCATATCATGTTACTATTATATAATTGCATGTGATGTTTATTATGTTTATGCATCTTGTTTACTTAGAACGACGGTAGTAAATAAGATGATCCCTTACAAAAAAAATTCAAGAAGTGTTCTCCCCTAACTGTGCACCGTTGCTAAAGTTCGTCGTTTTGAAGCACCACGTGATGATCGGGTGTGATAGATCCTTACGTTCACATACAACGGGTGTAAGACAGTTTTACACATGCAAAACACTTAGGGTTAACTTGACGAGCCTAGCATGTACAGACATGGCCTCGGAGCACGGAGACCGAAAGGTCGAACACGAGTCGTATGGAAGATACGATCAACATGAGAATGTTCATCGACGATGACTAGTCCGTCTCACATGATGATCGGACACGGCCTAGTCGACTCGGATCGTGTAACACTCAGATGACTAGAGGGATGTCTAATCTGAGTGGAAGTTCATTAAAATAATTTGATTAGATGAACTTAATCATCATGAACTTAGTCTAAAACTTTTTGCATAATATGTCTTGTAGATCAAATGGCCAACGCTCATGTCAACATGAACTTCAACGCGTTCCTAGAGAAAACCAAGCTGAAAGATGATGGCAGCAACTATACGGACTGGGTCCGGAACCTGATGATCATCCTCATAGCTGCCAGGAAACAATATGTCCTAGAAGGACCGCTAGGTGACGCTCCCGTCCCAGAGAACCAAGACATTATGAATGCTTGGCAGTCTCGTGCTGATGATTACTCCCTCGTTCAGTGCGGCATGCTTTACAGCTTAGAACCGGGGCTCCAAAAGCATTTTGAGCAACACGGAGCATATGAGATGTTCGAGGAGCTGAAACTAGTTTTCCAAGCTCATGCCCGGGTCGAGAGATATGAAGTCTCTGACAAGTTCTATAGTTGTAAGATGGAGGAAAATAGTTCTGTCAGTGAGCACATACTCAGAATGTCTGGGTTGCACAACCGCCTGTCCCAGCTGGACATTAACCTCCCGGATGAGGCGGTCATTGACAGAATCCTTCAGTCGCTCCCACCAAGCTACAAGAGCTTTGTGATGAACTACAATATGCAGGGGATGGTGAAGACCATTCCTGAAGTATTTTCAATGCTGAAGTCAGCAGAGGTTGAAATCAAGAAAGAACATCAAGTGTTGATGGTCAATAAGACCACTAAGTTCAAGAAGGGCAAGGGTAAGAAGAACTTCAAGAAGGACGGCAGAGATGTTGCCGCGCCCGGTAAGCCAGTTGCCGGGAAGAAGTCAAAGAATGGACCCAAGCCTGAGACTGAGTGCTTTTATTGCAAGGGGAAGGGTCACTGGAAGCGGAACTGCCCCAAATACTTAGCGGAAAAGAAGGCTGGCAACACCAAAGGTATATTTGATATACATGTAATTGATGTGTACCTTACCAGTACTCGTAGTAACTCCTGGGTATTTTATAGCGGTGCCGTTGCTCATATTTGTAACTCACAGCAGGAGCTGTGGAATAAGCGGAGACTGGCGAAGGACGAGGTGACGATGCGCGTTGGGAATGGTTCCAGAGTTGATGTGATCGCCGTCGGCACGCTACCTCTACATTTACCTACGGGATTAGTTTTGAACCTTAATAATTGTTATTTGGTGCCAAGTTTGAGCATGAACATTGTATCTGGATCTCGTTTGATACGAGATGGCTACTCATTTAAATCCAAGAATAATGGTTGTTCTATTTATATGAGAGATATGTTTTATGGTCATGCCCCGATGGTCAATGGTTTATTCTTAATGAATCTCGAACGTAGTGTTACACATATTCATAGCATGAATACCAAAAGATGTAAAGTTGATAATGATAGTCCCACATACTTGTGGCACTACCGCCTTGGTCACATTGGTGTCAAGCGCATGAAGAAGCTCCATGCTGATGGACTTTTAGAGTCTCTCGATTATGAATCATTTGACACATGCGAACCATGCCTCATGGGCAAAATGACCAAGACTCCGTTCTCCGGAACAATGGAGCGAGCAACCAACTTGTTGGAAATCATACATACCGATGTGTGCGGTCCAATGAGTGTTGAGGCTCGCGGAGGATATTGTTATGTTCTCACTCTCACAGATGACTTGAGTAGATATGGGTATGTCTACTTGATGAAACACAAGTCTGAGACCTTTGATAAGTTCAAGGAATTTCAGAATGAAGTAGAGAATCAACGTGACCGAAAGATAAAGTCTTACGATCGGATCGTGGAGGAGAATATTTAAGTCCCTAATTTGGTACACACTTAAGAAATTGTGGAATCGTTTCACAACTCACGCCGCCTGGAACACCTCAGCGAAACGGTGTGTCCGAACGTCGTAATCGCACTCTATTGGATATGGTGCGATCTATGATGTCTCTTACCGATTTACCACTATCATTTTGGGGATACGCTCTAGAGACAGCTACATTCACTTTAAATAGGGCACCGTCTAAATCTGTTGAGACGACACCGTATGAATTATGGTTTGGGAAGAAACCTAAGCTGTCGTTTCTAAAAGTTTGGGGATGCGATGCTTATGTCAAGAAACTTCAACCTGAAAAGCTCGAACCCAAGTCGGAAAAATGCGTCTTCATAGGATACCCTAAAGAAACCATTGGGTATACCTTCTACTTAAGATCCGAGGGCAAGATCTTTGTTGCCAAGAACGGATCCTTTCTGGAAAAGGAGTTTCTCTCGAAAGAAGTAAGTGGGAGGAAAGTAGAACTCGATGAAGTACTACCTCTTGAACGGGAAAGTAGTGCAGCTCAGGAAAATGTTCCTGTGATGCCTACACCAACTGAAGAGGAAAATAATGATGATGAAGGTACTTCGGATCAAGTTGCTACTGAACTTCGTAGGTCCACAAGGACACGTTCCGCACCAGAGTGGTACGGCAACCCTGTCCTGGAAATCATGTTGTTAGACAACGGTGAACCTTCGAACTATGAAGAAGCGATGGCGGGCCCAGATTCCAACAAATGGCTAGAAGCCATGAAATCCGAGATAGAATCCATGTATGAAAACAAAGTATGGACTTTGACTGACTTGCCCGATGATCGGCGAGCGATAGAAAACAAATGGATCTTTTAGAAGAAGACGGACACGGATGGTAATGTCACCATCTATAAAGCTCGAGTTGTCGCTAAGGGTTATCGGCAAGTTCAAGGGATTGACTACGATGAGACTTTCTCTCCCGCAGCGAAGCTTAAGTCCGTCCGAATCATGTTAGCAATTGCCGCATACTATGATTATGGGATATGGCAGATGGACGTCAAAACGGCATTCCTTAACGGGCATCTTAAGGAAGAACTGTATATGATGCAGCCGGAGGGTTTTGTGGATCCTAAGAATGCTAACAAAGTATGCAAGCTCCAGCGATCCATTTATGGGCTGGTGCAAGCATCTCGGAGTTGGAACATTCGCTTTGATGAGATGATCAAAGCGTTTGGGTTTATGCAGACTTATGGAGAAGCCTGCGTTTACAAAAAAGTGAGTGGGAGCTCTGTAGCATTTCTCATATTATATGTAGATGACATACTTTTGATGGGAAATGATATAGAATTCTTGGACAGCATTAAGGCCTACTTGAATAAGTGTTTTTCAATGAAGGACCTTGGAGAAGCTGCTTATATATTAGGCATCAAGATCTATAGAGATAGATCGAGACGCCTCATAGGTCTTTCACAAAGCACATACCTTGATAAGATTTTGAAGAAGTTCAAAATGGATCAGTCCAAGAAGGGGTTCTTGCCTGTATTGCAAGGTGTAAGATTGAGCTCGGCTCAATGCCCGACCACGACAAAAGATAAAGAAGAGATGAGTGTCATCCCCTATGCTTCAGCCATAGGATCTATTATGTATGCCATGCTGTGTACCAGACCTGATGTAAACCTTGCCATGAGTTTGGTAGAAAGGTACCAAAGTAATCCCGGCAAGGAACACTGGACAGCGGTCAAGAATATCCTGAAGTACCTGAAAAGGACAAGGGACATGTTTCTCGTTTATGGAGGTCACGAAGAGCTCGTCGTAAAGGGTTACGTCGACGCTAGCTTCGACACAGATCTGGATGACTCTAAGTCACAAACCGGATACGTGTATATGTTGAATGGTGGAGCAGTAAGCTGGTGCAGCTGCAAGCAGAGCGTCGTGGCGGGATCTACATGTGAAGCGGAGTACATGGCGGCCTCGGAGGCAGCGCATGAAGCTATTTGGGTGAAGGAGTTCATCACCGACCTAGGAGTCATACCCAATGCGTCGGGGCCGATCAAACTCTTCTGTGACAACACTGGAGCTATTGCCCTTGCCAAGGAGCCCAGGTTTCATAAGAAGACCAGGCACATCAAGCGTCGTTTCAACTCCATCCGTGAAAATGTTCAAGATGGAGACATAGATATTTGCAAAGTACATACGGATCTAAATGTCGCAGATCTGTTGACTAAACCTCTCTCGCGAGCAAAACATGATCAACACCAGAACTCTATGGGTGTTCGATTCATCACAATGTAACTAGATTATTGACTCTAGTGCAAGTGGGAGACTGTTGGAAATATGCCCTAGAGGCAATAATAAAAGCATTATTATTATATTTCCTTGTTCATGATAATTGTCTTTTATTCATGCTATAATTGTATTATCCGGAAATCGTAATACACGTGTGAATACATAGACCATAACATGTCCCTAGTGAGCCTCTAGTTGACTAGCTCGTTGGTCAACAGATAGTCATGGTTTCCTGACTATGGACATTAGATGTCATTGACAACGGGATCACATTATTAGGAGAATGATGTGATGGACAAGACCCAATCCTAAGCATAGCACAAGATCGTGTAGTTCGTTTTGCTAGAGCTTTTTCAATGTCAAGTATCTCTTCCTTAGACCATGAGATCGTGTAACTCCCGGATACCATAGGAGTGCTTTGGGTGTACCAAACGTCACAATGTAACTGGATGACTATAAAGGTGCACTACAGGTATCTCCGAAAGTGTCTGTTGGGTTGACATGGATCGAGACTGGGATTTGTCACTCCGTATGACGGAGAGGTATCTCTGGGCCCACTCGGTAATGCATCATCATAATGAGCTCAAAGTGACCAAGTGTTTGGTCCCGGGATCATGCATTACGGTACGAGTAAAGTGACTTGCCGGTAACGAGACTGAACGAGGTATTGGGATACCGACGATCGAGTCTCGGGCATGTAACGTACCGAATGACAAAGGGAATTGTATACGGGGTTGTTCGAATCCTCGACATCGTGGTTCATCCGATGAGATCATCGAGGAGCATGTGGGAGCCAACATGGGTATCCAGATCCCGCTGTTGGTTATTGCCCGAGAGCCGTCTCGGTCATGTCTACGTGTCTCCCGAACCCGTAGGGTCTACACACTTAAGGTTCGGTGATGCTAGGGTTGTATGAATATGAGAATGCAGTATACTGAATGTTGTTTGGAGTTTCGGATGAGATCCCGGACGTCACGAGGAGTTTCGGAATGGTCCGGAGGTAAATAATTATATATAGGAAGTGGTATTTTGGCCATCAGGAAAGTTTCGGGGTCACCCGGTATTGTACCGGGACCACCGGAAGGGTCCCGGGGGTCCACCGGGTGGGGCCACCCATCCCGGAGGGCCCCATGGGCTGAAGTGGGAGGGGAGCCAGCCCATAGTGGGCTGGTGCGCCCCCTAGGCCCACCCCCTGCGCCTAGGGTTGAAACCCTAGGGTGGGGGCGCACCACATGCCTTGGGGGCACTCCTCCCCCCTTGGCCGCCGCCCCCTTGGGAGATTGAATCTCCCAGGGCCGGCGCCCCCCCTGGGGGCCTATATAAAGGGAGGGGGGAGAGGGGCAGCCGCACCCTGAAGTCCTGGCGCCTCCTCCCCCTGCTACACCTCTTCCTCCTCCGTCGCGTGCTTGGCGAAGCCCTGCCGGAGTGCTGCTGTTCCATCACCACCACGCCGTTCTGCTGCTGCTGGAGCCATCATCATCAACCTCTCCTTCCCCCTTGCTGGATCAAGAAGGAGGAGACGTCACACGCACCGTACGTGTGTTGAACGCGGAGGTGCCGTCCGTTCGGCGCTAGGATCTCCGGTGATCTGAATCACGGCGAGTACGACTCCATCATCACCGCTCCATCTAACGCTTCCGTACGCGATCTACAAGTGGTATGTAGATGCAAACTCACTCCCTTGACTCGTTGCTTAGATGAACTCATAGATGGATCTTGGTGAAACCGTAGGAAAATTTTTAATTTTCTGCAACGTTCCCCAACAAATAGATCAATATTTATGTCATCAAATTAGTAGCATTAGACTCATGATAAAATATATTTTCGTCATATACCTATTTGGTTTTACAAGCATTGATATACGTTTGCACATACTCAGTCAAACTTTGAGATAGTTTGACCCTCCAAGTTGAAAGTACACTCTTTCAAGGACGGAGGGAGTAGTAAAAATCACTACTATTATTTTATTAATATATGACCCATCATACACTTTCACAATAATTCTTAGATTCATGCTGCAGCCGGTTGTAAATTTACATCCTGCTTTCCTTCTTTCTCATACAACTCATCAAAAATATGACATTTTGATCCTTACAGCTTGCTGGCTGCAGCTCATTAGACTTGCTCACTAGTCCTTTGAGTCCTTTGAAAGCATGCAAACATACGGTCCATTATTAAAGAGATCATTGGGAAGAATGAAAGCTACTTCGGTGAAGTAGAATCTATGCATGCGAAGAATCTTTGAGCTTTACTCTGTGAATGAGAAGTGAGTAAGTTGGAGTGCTCCTTTTAACACCATTAACCCCTCCTCCAAAGAAGAAAAAGAAAAAGAACAAAACCTCATCAAGAGAGGAGAACAAAGCAGCACTTTGACCAAAGCAACCACGGTGCCATGGAGTGTGCACCATGCATCTTCCTCTACCCCTCTGTATCTACTACTAATACATGAATGAATACTTATAACTATATAACTGCCCCTTGACCATCATGAGCACCACCATATGCATGCATGGCTCTTAGCCATGGAACCTTCCATTCCACCTCAATGTTCGTGTGCTCTGCTCGCTCGCCGAGCCTCTCAACATTGATCTACGGTCTACGTGATTGCTCCCTGTCCTGCCTTACACTCTCCTTGCCGGTGCGTCTCCCCATCTGGCTCTCCTGAAAAAGCAAGCAAGAACATCATGGTTAGCCACATGCACAGAGGCAAAACAAACCGGTGAATCGAGGTAAGTTTGCGTGGCCATGATGCAGGGGACCAGCCAGAGGATCCTTCCATTATCCAAAGGGTAACCTGAGTATGTGCATGCTAGTTACAGTATATTGTTCTACTCCCTCCGTTCCCAAATAATTGTCTTTCTAGCCATCTCAAATGAACTACAACATACGGATGTATGTAGACATGTTTTAAAGTGTAGATTCATTCATTTTGCTCCGTATGTAGTCACTTGTTAAAATCTTTAGAAAGACAATTATTTAGGAACGGAGGGAGTAAATTATTAGCACTTGGTTGTGGGTACTGCAGTTATTATTATTTTTTTGTCTACTTTGTATTTGTAGTAGTATTGATAGTTTTTACAGTACAAGGTGTGGTTAAAACACGAGCACAATTGGAGGAAGGAAGAACAACCAGAGATGAGATGAGTAACAATACCTATTGTGAATCGGATCGGGCCCGTTCGGCACCTTCCTCTTGCTGTTCTTGTATGGATCCTCCAATGCAGCTCGCTCCGAAGGCGGTGCCGTGGCGGCAGCGGCGACGGGAGGAGCCGCGACTAGGGTGGCAGCCTGTGCCGCGGCAGCAGCCGGACCAGGAGCACCCATGCCACCAACTGCCCCAGTCCTGATGCCTTTCGCCATCGTCGCCGCCGACAAGAGCACCGCGCAGACGAGCAGGGCCAGCCCACTGATCCGGCATCGACCACCAGCAATGCCGCCCATGGCTCGCTCTGCCCGGACTTCTCTTGCTTTCCGCCGGCCGCTAGATCAGGCGACTGATCGCTGATCAGTTCACCACAGCCTGAATTCTCTCGTGCCCAGCTAACTAGCTTGCTTCGCAGAAGTGCTACGGCGTCTCCTCCTCCTGCCCCTCCTGATGCTGAAGAGGAGGTGATGGAGTTGGAGCTCCTCTGTTCGACCTTGGGAGCAGTGAGCAGAGGAGAGTGACAAGTGGCCGGCGATTGGAAGAAGAGAGAGTGAGTGTGTGTGTGATACTATGGTCCTAGCTGCCGATAGTACTATGGTCTTCTATCTACATATATATATATGGGAAATCTGTTCTTGTGTCTCTATCTGGCGTAGTTTTAGCTTTGATCGATCCCCTGACGTTGATGTGCAGCAGATAGAGATGTGGCGAGGCTCTGGTTTCCCTTTGTTGCTTGGCTCGAAAAAAGCAGCAGAGAAATCAGCACACAGACGCAGCAGGTCTAGTCGTGATCAGCCTACGTATAAATAGCAGAATTTAGCTGCGCGCCCGAGGAAGACAGGGAGGTTCCAAAATGGGTAGAGTAGATTATCTATCTAGCCATGCATGCAGGGGCCTACTACTCCACTTAGCATGCACTATCAGACTGTTTGATACTATGGTTGCTTTGGTAAGGATGATTCTTAGCGTGAGCATGGCTCGAATGATTCCACCGCATATGGGTTTGGTCGACGGCGACATGTGATGTGAGCCTAGCTCGTCGTATCGGCGAGCAGGGGAGCCGGCCGGAGGTGGTGGTCATCAGGTACTCCGGCGGCTTTGGGTTTGGGTTTCCGTTCCTGGTGTAATTTGGGACGGAAAGCGACCATGTGATACTCCCGGGGCCCTACGGCTTCTGCCGCTTTGAGTAGTGAGTTGGGTTTCCCGATCGAAGAGGACCCATCGCTGTCGCCGGCTGCCTCCTGGTTGGGCTGGGTTGGGACTCTCGGCCAATGGCCATGGCGCATCGCTGTCCCGGCCCTGGAATCATAGCATGGCTGCCTCCTGGCCTGCTCTCTCGGTTCCGGCGACCGAGCTTTTCCGGCTTTTGAGACAGGCCGGCCAGATCTCAGGTTGGAGCCATGCCTGCCGTCGTCGCCCGCCATGGATATCGATCGCTATCTCCTGGAATATCCTGCCGCGCCGCAGAGACAGGATGGAGGAATGTTTTTTGTAGGGGATCTTTTGACCGGACGGCCCATTCCCTTGGACCGTGGAGCTCTTGGGGCGGTGGTGTGCGCGCGCCGCGTGACGCAATGAGTGGTGCCACCGGGCTGCCACGACGCCGCCGGACCAGCGGAGGGGTGCGTGCTACCGCGCTGTGGATTTGTGATTGGGCGAGGCAGTCGCGTCTACCAGCGGAGTTATGGTACAAGCTTTGGTGGCGCACCGGCCCAATAAACCCGGACGGAGGGAGTAGTATCTAGTATGTCGTTGAGCCTGAGTGAGTACTACCTCCGTCTCGGTGAATAAGTCATTTGCGTAGTTCTAGGTTGACGATTTAACTATCTAAATATATATTATATGTGATACAAAATATATATTTAGAAACTATATCCTTGTAGAAATCTAGTGATATACTTTTCATGACATATAACATATATTTAATTCCTCAAATCGATGATCTAGAACTACGCGAATGACTTATTCACCTAGACGGAGGTAGTACATGATAAAAATCATGTCTTGCATGTACTACTTGTTTGGTAGGCTGCATATAGGTCGACTGCATTAGAGAAGCAGATTTTCTCTCGCGTTTGGTGGCCAGCGCCTGCGTTGGCTGGCTGATACACTGCATGCATGGTGTTTGTTTGCATACACTGGATATGATTAAAAGTTGATATCTACGCATGACACACATAGTTACAGTAGAGTGCTTCAGTGAGTAGGGTGGAAGGTGGCTACGGCGTCACGTCTAACACAACGAGCACGGAGTCGTAGGCGAGCGATCCCATCGGCGGCGCCACAAACCAATTGTTAGCGGCATCGCTACAGAGAAAGTCTGCGAGAAAGGAGGGGGGAGGGGAGGGGGGAGGCAGAGGGAGAGGAGGAGAAGTGGACTGCGCATGATGACGGTGTAAAAGTAGTAGGCTGCGGACGAGGAGGACAGAGGAACGACGATAGCGGCGACGGCAACACGACATGGAGTCCATGCGGCAAATTTCGTCCAAACCATCACACGAACACATTATTACACTACAATAAGGAGATACACATATACTCGTCTACGACCATCCAAACAGAAAATGTACAACATGAAAAACGTGTGAAACAATGAGATGAAGCTACTCGTCTAAGGAATATCCAAACGGTCAACTGTGCGCGATAAGTTTGATAAAATTCATCAAAAATAGCTTCAAACTTGAACACAAACTTGAACACTTACAGACAACAAAACTACAAAACGATCGTCTTAATGGAACCACGACCTTCATGTACATCATTTTCTTGTACAACTTATCTCGAATCAAAACACCATAGTGTAGATTAGAAGGGACTAGATGAAGGAGATTAAGAAATGACATTAAAACAGACCACACATATGCACTGAAGATGTAAATCTACTCATCTACGGCCGTTGAAATAGAAAACATACAACATAAAAATCGTGTGAACAACAAGATGAAGCTACTGGTGAAACGACATTTCAAACGGTCAACCGGGCGTGAAGATTTTGCTAAAATTCATTCAAAAAACCGCCAAACATTAGCACGAAATTGAAGATATACACTCCATGGAATCGGGAACCAGTCATCTGAATGGAACCACATCGTTGATGTGCATCTTTTGCAATAAGTACTTAACTCCTACCAACCTCCTCCCTAGGAGCATGCGAGTTATGCTTTGCTTCAAGGGCTAATATTTTTTTTTGCAATAAGTACTTAAATTCTTTAGGACTAATGCGAGTTTTCAGAATTTATGCACTTTCATCTGTTCATATTTGCAAAAAAAGAAAGACACTTTAAGTATTTTCACCTATCCATATTTTCCCAGTCTCTGCTATTTGTGAGCTGCGTTGGAATTTTTCTCGAAGAGGAGAGGAGATGCAATACAGTAGAGATAAGTATTTCCCTCAGTGAGAACCAAGGTTTATTGAGACAATAGGAGAATCACGCAAAGCCTCATTAACATCACATGCACACACAAAAGCAAATACTTGCACCCAACGCATGCAAGAGGATTGTCAATCCCCTTGAACTCGTTACTTGCACAGATCAAATCTTGTATAGTTAGATGGATAAATTGCAAAACAAAATAAAAAAAATAAAATGGCAGCAACGAAATTTAGGTTTTTGTAATATGATTAAAGTGGACCCGGGGGCCATAGTTTTCACTAGAGGATTCTCTCTCGAACACATAACATACGGTGGGTGAACAAATTACTGTTGGGCAATTGATAGAAAAGCGCATAGTAATGACGATATCCAAGGTAATGATCATGTATATAGGCATCACGTCCGAGACAAGTAGACCGACTCATGCCTGCATCTAGGATTATTACTCTACCAATCGACCTCTATCCAACATATGCATCTATGGTATTAAGTTCATAAAAAGAAGGAGCAACACCTTAAGCAAGATGACATGATTCTTTCACTGGGATATAGAACACCACAAAATTGAACCCATCACAAAGCACCTCTCCCGCTGAAGACAAATCAATCTAGTTGGTCAAACCAAACGGATAAATCGAAGAGAAATACAAGGCTATAGAAATCATGCATAATAAAGTTCAGAAAAGACTCAACTACTTCACATGAATATTCAGATCATAAACCAACAATTCATCAGATCACAATAAAAACACCACAAAAGAAGATTACATCGGATGGAACTCCAAGAATATAGAGGAGAACATGGTATTGAAGCTCAAAGAGAGAGAATAAGTCATCTAGCTACTAGCTATGGACCCGTAGGTCTGTGATGAACTACTCACGCATCATCGGAAGGTAGCAAAGATGATGTAGAAGCCCTCCGTGATCGATTCCCTCTTCGACAGAGTACCGGAAAAGGCCTCCAGATGGGATCACGGAAGAACAGAAACTTGTGGCGGCGACAAACGGGTTTCAAGTGGCTCTCTGTTGCTTTCCCAATGTTTGAGAATTTATAGAGGTGGAATTAGGTCAGATGGAGCCTCATGGGGCCCATAAGATAATAGCCCCCCAGGGCGTGCCCTGTTGCCTTGCCATCTCCTCGATTGTCCTATAGTCTCCTCCCAAAGCTTCTAGGGTCTCCCTTGTCCAGAAAAAAATCGTCAAAAAGTTTCGTACCATTTGGTACCATTTTCTAGAAAACCAAAAACAAGCAAAAAACGGCAAGTAGCACTAGGTACTTGGTTAGTAGGTTAGTCCCAAAATAATATAAAACAACATAAAAAGTCATATAAAATATCCAAGATTGATAATATTAATAACATGGAACAATAAAAAATTATAGATACGCTGGAGACGTATCAAGCATCCCAAAGTTTAATTCCTGCTCATCTTCGAGTAGGTAAACGATAAAAACAGAATTTATGATATGGAATGCTATCTAACAATCATGTAATCTCTTTATGATATAAATATTGAGAACAAAAGTAATTTGCTACACATGGTGGTAGCTACTCACGCATGCAACGACCGACACATGGTTGTGACACACATATACTCACCTGGTGGCTATTTCACGAACGTACAATGTCTAGCAGGTGCTACTTCTTGACCTTGCGTTGGTTTTTCCCTTGAAGAGGAAAGAACGATGCAACAAAGTAGAGATAAATATTCCCCTCAGTTAAGAACCAAGGTATCAATCCAGTAGGAGGAACACACAAGTCTCCAATGATAGCACCTACACAGACAAACAAATACTTGCACCCAACACGATAAAGGGGTTGTCAATCCCTTCATAATTACTTGCAAGGATGATATCTGATAGAGATGGATATAAAAGATAAGTAAAAGTGCAAAACAAGATAAAAGTAAACAAATTGCAGCAAGGTATTTTTTGTGTTTTTGGTTTTATAGATCTGAAAATAATTTGATAAAAGATAGACCCTGGGGTCATAGTTTTCACTAGAGGCTTCTCCCTTGAAAGAAAGCATATGATGGGTAAACAAATTACTGTTGAGCAATTGATATAAAAGAGAATAGTTATGTAAATATCCAAGGCAATGATCATGTATATAGGCATCACGTCCGTGAAAAGTAGACCGACTCATGCATGCATCTACTACTACTACTCCACACATCGACCGCTATCCAGCATGCATCTAGTGTATTCAGCAAGATGACATGATGTAGAGGGATAGATCCAACAAATATGAATAAACCCCATTTTTTATCCTTAATGACAACAATACAATACGTGTCATGTCCCCTTCCGTCACTGGGACCGAGCACCGCAAGATCAAACCCATTACAAAGCACCTCTCTCGTTGCAAGAAAAATCAATCTAGTTGGCCAAACCGAATCAATAGATCGGAGAGATATATGAAGCTATAATAATCATGGATAAAAGAGTTCAAAGAATACTCAAATGATATTCTTAGATAATCTGTACATAAACCCACAATTCATCGGATCTCAATAAACACACCGCAAAAGAAGATTACATCGAATAGATCTCCAAGAACATCGAGGAGAACATTGTATTGAAGATCAAAGAGACAGAAGAAGCCATCTAGCTACTAGGTATGGACCCATAGGTCCTTGATAAACTACTCAAACATCATCGGAAGGGCAACAAGGTTGATGTAGAAGTCCTCCGTGATCGAATCCCCCTCTGACGGAGTGCCGGAAAAGGCCCCAAACTGGGATCTCACGAGAATAGAAGCTTGCGGTGGCAGAATTTTTTTGGGGTGTGCCCCTAGTCTACGAGAAATATTTGGGTATTTATAGAAGAATAATTGGGGTTAGAAGAGCCACGGAGGCCCCACAAGCTTGGGGGCGTGATACGTCTGCAACGTATCTATAATTTTTGTTTGTTCCAAACTATTATATTATCTGTTTTGGATGTTTAATAGGCATTTATATGCTATTTTATATTATTTTTGGAACTAACATATTAACCGAGGGCCAGTGCCAGTTTCAGTTTTTTTTGCCTATTTTAGAGTTTCGCAGAAAAGGAATACCAAACGGAGTCCAAACGG
Source organism: Triticum dicoccoides (assembly GCF_002162155.2). Taxonomy (NCBI): domain Eukaryota; kingdom Viridiplantae; phylum Streptophyta; class Magnoliopsida; order Poales; family Poaceae; genus Triticum; species Triticum dicoccoides. Next base: position 23,245,962 of record NC_041387.1, read on the forward strand.
AATGAAACTTTCGCGATGATCTTTCTTGGACTGAAAGGAAACCAGAAGACTTGGAGACGCAACGAGGCGGCCATGAGGCAGGAGGGTGCGCCCAGTGGGGTAGGGCGCGCCCCCTACCTCGTGGGCCCCTCATAGCTCCCCTGACCTAGTTCCTTCGCCTATATATACTCTTATACCCTGAAAACATCCATGGGAGCCACAAAACCACTTTTCCACCGCCGCAACCTTCTGTACCCATGAGATACCATCTAGGGGCCTTTTCCGGCGTCCTGCCGGAGGGGGATTCGATCACGGAGGGCTTCTTCATCAACACCATTGCCTCTCCAATGAAGCATGAGTAGTTTACCACAGACCTACGGGTCCATAGTTAGTAGCTAGATGGCTTATTCTCTCTATTTGATTCTCAATACCATGTTCTCCTCGATGTTCTTGGAGATCTATTCGATGTAATACTCTTTCGCGGTGTGTTTGCCGAGATCCTATGAATTATGGATTTATGATCAGATTATCTATGAATATTATTTGGTTCTTATCTGAATTCTTATATGCATGATTTGATATCTTTGCAAGTCTCTTCAAATTATCGGTTTAGTTTCGCCTACTAGATTGATCTTTCTTGCAATGGGAGAAGTGCTTAGCTTTGGGTTCAATCTTGCGGTGTCCTTTCCCAGTGGCAGTAGGGGCAGCAAAGCACGCATTGTATTGTTGCCATCAAGGATAAAAAGATGGGGTTTTCATCATATTTCTTGAGTTAATTCCTCTACATTATGTCATCTTACTTAATGCGTTACTCTGTACTTTATGAACTTAATATTCTAGATGCAGGCAGGAGTCGGTCGATGTGTGGAGTAATAGTAGTAGATGCAGAATAGTTTCGGTCTACTTGACATGGACGTGATGCCTATGTTTGTGATCATTGTCCTAGATATCGTCATAACTATGCACTTTTCTATCAATTGCTCGGCAGTAATTTGTTCACCCACCGTAATATTTGCTATCTTGAGAGAAGCCACTAGTGAAACCTATGGCCCCCGGGTCTCTTTTCCATTATATTGATTCTCTTTTACATCTTACTAGTTTCAGATCTACTATTTTGCAATCTTTATTTTCTGATCTATAAACCAAAAATACAAAAAATATTTACTTTACCGTTTATCTATCTCTATCAAATCTCACTTTTGCAAGTGACCTAAAGGGATTGACAACCCCTTTATCGCGTTGGGTGCAAGTTGTTGATTTTTTGTGAAGGTATTAGGTGACTTGTGCGTTGTCTCCTACTAGATTGATACCTTGGTTCTCAAACCGAGGGAAATACTTACGCTACTTTGCTATATCACCCTTTCCTCTTCAATGGAAAAACCAACGCAAGCTCAAGAGGTAGCAAGAAGGATTTCTGGCGCCGTTGCCGGGGAGATTTACGCCAAGTCAAGACAAGATTTGATCTTCCGTCAACTTGCCAATTTCTGGTGCCGTTGCCAGGGAAATCTACGTCAAGTCAAGCCATACCAAGTACCCATCATAAACTCTTCTCCCTTGCATTATATTATTCGCCATTCGCCTCTCGTTTTACTCTCCCCACTTCTAAAACGATTTTCAAAAACCTTTGCCATTTCTTCGCCCCTCTTTCGTTCGTCTTTTTCACTTGCTTCTTGTGTGCTTATGTGTTGGATTGCTTGCTTTGTCACGATGGCTCAATATAATACCAAATTGTGTGACTTTTCCAATACCAACAACAATGATTTTATTAGCACTCTGATTGCTCCCACTACTAATGTTGAATCGTGTGAAATTAATGCCGCTTTGTTGAATCTTATTATGAAAGATCAATTTTCTGGCCTTCCTAGTGAAGATGCCGCATCCCATCTAAACAATTTCGTTGATTTGTGTGATATGCAAAAGAAGAAAGATGTGGATAATGATATTGTTAAATTGAAGCTATTTCTGTTTTCGCTTAGAGATCATGCTAAAACTTGGTTTTCATCTTTGCCTAAAAATAGTATTGATTCGTGGAACAAGTGTAAAGATGCTTTCATCTCTAAATATTTTCCTCCCGCTAAGATCACCTCCCTTAGGAACAATATTATGAATTTTAAGCAACTTGATCATGAGAATGTTGCACAATCTTGGGAGAGGATGAAATTGATGATACATAATTGCCCTACACATGGTTTGAATTTGTGGATGATTATACAAAAAAATTATGCCGGATTGAATTTTTCTTATAGAAATCTTTTAGATTCAGCCATGGGAGGAACTTTTATGGAAATCAATTTAGGAGAGTCTACTAAGCTCCTAGGTAATATTATGGTTAATTATTCTCAATGGCACACCGAAAGATCCACTAGTAAAAAAGTTCATGCGATTGAAGAGATTAATGTTTTGAGTGGAAAGATGGATGAACTTATGAAATTGTTTGCTAATAAAAGTGTTTCTTATTATCCTAATTATATGCCTTTGTCCACTTTGATTGAGAATAATATTCAATCTATGGATGTGAATTTTGTTGGTAGGATTTTTTTTGGTAACAACGCGTATAGAGGGTTGTGATAGGCTTGGCGAGCCAACGTAAAAACTAGCCAGTCCTTTGGGTATGAAACCCATTTGGGCGAGAGTAGTACTAGGATGGGTGAGGAAGTCCTCATGAAAGGGTTTCATATTTAGCCTACCCCAACTTGTTTGGGACAAAAGGCTTGGAAGAAGAACAACGCGTATAGAGGCAATTTTAATCCTAAGTCGTTTACTAGTAATTCCTCTAATAATTATGGTAAATCCTACAACAACTCTTATGGAAATTTTAGTAATATGCCCTCTGATTTTCAGAATAGTGTTAAAGAATTTGTGAGTTCTCAAAACAATTTCAATGCTTTGATTGAAGAAAAATTTCTCAGGATCGATGATTTGGCTGGGAACATGGATAGGATTTCTCTTGATGTTGATTCTTTGAAACTTAGATCTATCCCACCTAAGCATGATATAAATGAGTCTCTCAAATCCATGAGAATTTCTGTTGATGAGTGCAAAGAAAGAACCGCTAAGATGCGTGCTAAAAAAGATTGGTTTGTAAAAGCGTGTTCTTCTAGTTTTCATGATAATAATGATGAAGATCTAAAAGTGATTGATGTGACTCCTATTAAATCTTTGTTTTCCAATATGATTCTTGATAAAGATGGGATTGGATATGAGTCAACTTTAGTTAAAGGGCGTCCCAATGATTTGGAGTTCTTAGATCTAGATGCAAAAATTGATAAAAGTGAGATTGGAGAGGTCAAGACTTGAAGTAGCAATGAACCCACTCTTTTGGATTTCAAGGAATTTAATGATGTTCTTATTGTTGCAAATAGGAATTATGTGCCCATAGATTTCATTGTTCTTGTTATAGATTGCAATCCTACATGTCCTATTATTCTTGGTAGACCTTTCCTTAGAACGATTGGTGCAATTATTGATATGAAAGAAGGAAACATTAGATTCCAATTTCTGTTAAGGAAAGGCATCGAACACTTTCCAAGGAAGAAATTAAATTGCCTTATGAATCTATTATGAGAGCCACTTATGGATTGCATAGCAAAAATGGCAATACCTAGATTTATTCGTGTTTTTATGCCTAGCTAAAGGCGTTAAATGATAGCGCTTGTTGGGAGGCAACCCAATTTTATTTTTGTTCTTTGATTTTTGTTCCTGTTTAGTAATAATTAATTAATATAGCCTCTGGTTATATGTGGTTTTATGTTTTAATTAGTGTTTGGGCCAAGTGGAACCTTTAGGATGGCTTACGGTGATAGTTGTGTTGATGTGAAAATTAGAAACTTTTGCGCTTAGTAAATTAGTTTTTAAAATTCACGTAAACATTCTTTTGATCTGATTATTTTTATATGGATTGGTACACAAATTGCTCAGGTTTTCCTAGTTTGTATGGATTTTTGGAGTTACAGAAGTATTCGAGAGTTA
>NC_041387.1:23250217-23258276 GCF_002162155.2 Triticum dicoccoides
ACACCAATATAAATAAAGAATGAGTTTGCAACAGTAACTTAAAGTGGTGATTTATTTTCTTATATCAACGGAGCTCATGAGATTTTCTGTCGAGTTTTGTGTTGTGAAGTTTTCAAGTTTTGGGTAAGGATTTGATGGACTATGGAATAAGGAGTGGCAAGAGCCTAAGCTTGAGGATGCCCAAGGCAACCCAAGGTAATATTCATGGACAACCAAAAGCCTAAGCTTGGGGATGCCCCGGAAGGCATCCCCTCTTTCGTCTACGTCTATCGGTAACTTTACTTGAGGCTATATTTTTATTCACCACATGATATGTGTTTTGCTTGGAGCGTCTTGTATGATTTGAGTCTTTGCCTTATAGTTTAACACAATAATCCTTGTTGTACACACATCTTGGGAGATACACGCATGAATCGTGATTTATTAGAATACTCTATGTGCTTCACTTATATCTTTTGAGCTAGGCAATATTGCTCTAGTACTTCACTTATATCTTTTTAGAGCACGGCGGTGGCTTTATTTTATAGAAATTGTTGAACTCTCATGCGTCACTTATATTATTTTGAGAGTCTTTTCGAACAGCATGGTAATTTGCTTGGGTTATAAAAGTAGTCCCAATATGATAGGCATCCAAGATGGATATAATAAAAACTTTCATATAAAGTGCATTGAATACTATGAGAAGTTTGATTCTTTATGATTGTTTTGAGATACGAAGATGGTGATATTAGAGTCATGCTAATGGAGTAGTTGTGAATTTGATAGATACTTGTGTTAAAGTTTGTGATTCCCGAAGCATGCACGTATGGTGAACTCTCATCCTTCCACCATCGCTAGCCTCTCTAGTATCATGCAACTTCCGCCGGTACCATACACCCACCATTAACTTCCACAAAACAGCCACCATACCTACCTATTATGGCATTTCCATAGCCATTCCGAGATATATTGCCATGCAACTTTCCACCGTTTCGTTATTATGACACGCTCCATCATTGTCATATTGCTTTGCTTGATCATGTAGTTGACATCGTATTTTTGGCAAAGCCACCATTTATAATTCTTTCATACATGTCACTCTTGAATCATTGCACATCCCGGTACACCGCCCGAGGCATTCACATAGAGTCATATTTTGTTCTAAGTATTGAGTTGTAATTCTTGAGTTGTAAGTAAATAAAAGTGTGATGATCTTCATTATTAGAGCATTGTCCCATGTGAGGAAAGTATGATGGAGACTATGATTCCCCCACAAGTTGGGATGAGACTCCGGACGAAAAATTAAAAAAGAGAAAAGTAAAAAGCGGCCATAAAACAAGGGAAGGCCCAAATAAAAAAATGAGAGAAAAAGAGAGAAGGGACAATGTTACTATTCGTTTCCCACACTTGTGCTTCAAAGAAGCACCATGATCTTCATGATAGAGAGTCTCCTATTTTGTCACTTTCATATACTAGTGGGAATTTTTCATTATAGAACTTGGCTTGTATATTCCAATGATGGGCTTCCTCAAAGTGCCCTAGGTCTTCGTGAGCAAGCGAGTTGGATTCACACCTACTTAGTTTCTTTTTGAGCCTTCATACACTTATAGCTCTAGTGCATCCGTTGCATGGCAATCCCTACTCACTCACATTGATATCTATTGATGGGCATCTCCATAGCCCGTTGATACGCCTAGTTGATGTGAGACTATCTTCCTCCTTTTGTCTTTTCCACAACCACCATTCTATTCCACCTATAGTGCTATGTCCATGGCTCACGCTCATGTATTGTGTGAAAGTTGAAGAAGTTTGAGAATACTAAAGTATGAAACAATTGCTTGGCTGATACTGGGGTTGTGCATGTCTTAAATATTTTGTGTGATAAAGGTAGAGCATAGCTAGAATATATGATTTTGTAGGGATAGCTTTCTTTGGCCATGTTATTTTGAGAATCCATGATTGCTTTGTTAGTATGCATGAAGTATTATTATTTTTATGTCAATATTAAACTTTTGTTTTGAATCTTTCGGATCTGAACATTCATGCCACAATAAAGAAAGTTACATGGATAAATATGTTAGGTAGCACTCCACATCAAAAATTCTGTTTTTATCATTTACCTACTCGAGGACGAGCATGAATTAAGCTTGGAGATGCTTGATACGTCTCCAAGGTATCTATAATTTTTTATTGTTCCATGCTATTATATTATATGTTTTGGATGTTTAATAGGCATTTATATGCTATTTTATATTATTTTTGGGACTAACCTATTAACCGAGGGGCCAGTGCCAATTTCTGTTCTTTTTTCCTATTTTAGAGTTTCACTATTAAGAAACCTATGGGAAGGATTAATGATGTTCTTATTGTTGCAAATAGGAATTATGTGCCCATAGATTTCATTGTTCTTGATATAGATTGCAATCCTGCATGTCCTATTATTCTTGGTAAACCTTTCCTTAGAACGATTGGTGCAATTATTGATTTGAAAGAAGGACATTAGATTCCAATTTCCGTTAAGGAAAGGCATGGAACACTTTCCTAGGAAGAAATTAAATTGCCTTATGAATCTATTATGAGAGCCACTTATGGATTGCATACCAAAGATGGCAATACCTAGATCTATTCGTGTTTTTATGCCTAACTAAGGGCGTTAAACGATAGCGCTTGTTGGGAGGCAACCCAATTTTATTTTTGTTCGTTGCTTTTTGTTCCTGTTTAGTAATAAATAAATAATCTAGCCTCTGGTTATATGTGGTTTTATGTTTTAATTAGTGTTTGTGCCAAGTGGAACCTTTAGGATGGCTTACGGTGATAGTTGTGTTGATATGAAAATTAGAAACTTCTGCGCTTAGTAAATTAGTTTTGAAAATTCACATGAACATTCTTTTGATCTGATTATTTTTGATCTGGATTGGTACACAAATTTCTCAGGTTTTCCTAGTTTGTATGGATTTTTGGAGTTACAGAAGTATTCGAGAGTTACAGATTACTACAGATTGTTCTGTTTTTGATAGATTCTGTTTTTCGCGTGTTGTTTGCTTATTTTGATGAATCTATGGGTAGTATCGGGGTGTGTGAATCATGGCGAAGTTAGAATATATTAGATATTACACCAATATAAAGAAACAATGAGTTTGCAACAGTACCTTAAAATGGTGATTTATTTTCCTATACTAACGGAGCTCATGAGATTTTCTGTCGAGTTTTGTGTTGTGAAGTTTTCAAGTTTTGGGTAAGGATTTGATGGACTATGGAATAAGGAGTGGAAAGAGCCTAAGCTTGAGGATGCCCAAGGCACCCCAAGGTAATATTCAAGGACAACCAAAAGCCTAAGCTTGGGGATGCCCCGGAAGGCATCCCCTAACTTTACTTGAGGCTATATTTTTATTCACCACAAGATATGTGTCTTGCTTGGAGCGTCTTGTATGATTTGAGTCTTTGCTTTTTAGTTTACCACAATCATCCTTGCTGTACACACATTTTGGGAGATACACGCATGAATCGTGATTTATTAGAATACTCTATGTGCTTCACTTATATCTTTTGAGCTAGGCAATATTGCTCTAGTACTTCACTTATATCTTTTTAGAGAAGGGCGATGGCTTTATTTTATAGAAATTGTTGAACTCTCATGCTTCACTTATATTATTTTGAGAGTAGTTTAGAACAGCATGGTAATTTGCTTGGGTTATAAAACTAGTCCCAATATGATAGGCATCGAAGATGGATATAATAAAAACTTTCATATAAAGTGCATTGAATACTATAAGAAGTTTGATTCTTTATGATTGTTTTGAGATATGAAGATGGTGATATTAGAGTCATGCTAATGGAGTAGTTGTTAATTTGATAGATACTTGTGTTAAAGTTTGTGATTTGTTGAAGCATGCACGTTTGGTGAACCGTTATGTGATGAAGTTAGAGCACGATTTATTTATTGATTGTCATCCTTTATGTGGAGGTCGGGATCGCACGATGGTTAACTCCTACCAACCCTTCCCCTAGGAGCATGCGCGTAGTACTTTGTTTTGATGACTTCTAGATTTTTTCAATAAGTATGTGAGTTCTTTATGACTAATGTTGAGTCCATGGATTATACGCACTCTCACCCTTCCACCATTGCTAGCCTCTCTAGTATCGCGCAACTCTCGCCGGTACCATACACCCACCATTACCTTCCTCAAAACAGCCACCATACCTACCTATTATGGCATTTCCATAGCCATTCCGAGATATATTGCCATGCTACTTTCCACCGTTTCGTTATTATGACACGCTCCATCATTGTCATATTGCTTTGCTTGATCATGTAGTTGACATCGTATTTGTGGCAAAGCCACCATTTATAATTCTTTCATACATGTCACTCTTGAATCATTGCACATCCCGGTACACCGCCGAAGGCAATCACATAGAGTCATATTTTGCTCTAAGTATTGAGTTGTAATTCTTGAGTTGTAAGTAAATAAAAGTGTGATGATATTTATTATTAGAGCATTGTCCCATGTGAGGAAAGTATGATGGAGACTATGATTCCCCCACAAGTCGGGATGAGACTCCGGACGAAAAATAAAAAAAGAGAAAAGAAAAAAGCGACCATAAAAAAAGGAAAGGCCCAAATAAAAAAATGAGAGAAAAAGAGAGCAGGGACAATGTTACTATCCTTTTTCCACACTTGTGCTTCAAAGTAGCACCATGATCTTCATGATAGAGAGTCTCCTATTTTGTCTCTTTCATATACTAGTGGGAATTTTTCATTATAGAACTTGGCTTGTATATTCCAATGATGGGCTTCCTCAAAGTGCCCTAGGTCTTCGTGAGAAAGCGAGTTGGATGCACACCCACTTAGCTTCTTTTTGAGCTTTCATACACTTATAGCTCTAGTGCATCCGTTGCATGGCAATCCCTACTCACTCACATTGATATCTATTGATGGGCATCTCCATAGCCCGTTGATATGCCTAGTTGATGTGAGACTATCTTCCTCTTTTTGTCTTCTCCACAACCACCATTCTATTCCACCTATAGTGCTATGTCCATGGCTCACGCTCATGTATTGCGTGAAAGTTGAAAAAGTTTGAGAATACTAAAGTATGAAACAATTGCTTGGCTGAAACTGGGGTTGTGCATGTCTTAAATATTTTGTGTGATGAAGATAGAGCATAGCCAGAATATATGATTTTGTAGGGATAGCTTTCTTAAGCCATGTTATTATGAGAATACATGATTGCTTTGTTAGTATGCATGAAATATTATTATTTTTATGTCAATATTAAACTTTTGTTTTGAATCTTTTGGATCTGACCATTCATGCCACAATAAAGAAAATTACATGGATAAATATGTTAGGTAGCATTCCACATCAAAAATTCTGTTTTTATCATTTACCTACTCGAGGACGAGCAGGAATTAAGCTTGGGGATGCTTGATACATCTCCAACATATCTATAATTTTTGATTGTTCCATGCTATTATATTATCTGTTTTGAATGTTTAATAGGCATTTATATGCAATTTTATATTATTTTTGGGACTAACCTATTAACTGAGGGCCCAGTGCCAATTTCTGTTTTTTTGCCTATTTTAGAGTTTCGCATAAAAGGAATACCAAACAGAGTCCAAACGGAATGAAACTTTCGCGATGATCTTTCTTGGACCGAAAGGAAACTAGAAGACTTGGAGATGAAGTCGGAGACGCAACAAGGCAGCCACGAGGCAGGAGGGCGCGCCTAGGGGGTAGGGCGCTCCCCCTACCTTGTGGGCCCCTCGTAGCTCCCCTGACCTAGTTCCTTCGCCTATATATACTCTTATACCCTAAAACATCCAGGGGAGCCACGAAACCACTTTTCCACCGCCTTAACCTTCTGTACCGTGAGATCCCATCTAGGGGCCTTTTCCGGCCTCCTGCCAGAGGGGGATTCGATCACGGAGGGCTTCTTCATCAACACCATTGCCTCTCCGATGAAGCTTGAGTAGTTTACCACAGACCTATGGGTCCATAGTTAGTAGCTAGATGGCTTCTTATCTCTCTTTGATTCTCAATACCATGTTCTCCTCGATGTTCTTGGAGATCTATTCTATGTAATACTCTTTTGCGGTGTGTATGTCGAGACCCGATGAATTGTGGATTTATGAACAGATTATCTATGAATGTTATTTGGTTCTTCTCTGAATTCTTATATGCATGATTTGATATCTTTGCAAGTTTCTTGGAATTATCGGTTTAGTTTGGCCTACTAGATTGATCTTTCTTGCAATGGGAGAAGTGCTTAGCTTTGGGTTCAATCTTGCAGTGTCCTTTCCCGATGACAGTAGAGGCACCAAGGCACATATTGTATTGTTGCCATCGAGGATAAAAAGATGGGGTTTTCATCATATTGCTTGATTTAATTCCTCTACATCATGTCATATTACTTAATGCGTTACTCTGTTCTTTATGAACATAATACTCCAGATGTAGGCAGGAGCCGGTCGATGTGTGGAGTCATAGTAGTCGATGCAGAATCGTCTCGGTCTACTTGACACAAACGTGATGCCTATGTTCATGATCATTGCCTTAGATATCATCATAACTATGCGCTTTTATATCAATTGCTCAGCAGTAATTTGTTCACCCACCGTAATATTTGCTATCTTGAGAGAAGCCACTAGTGAAACCTATGCCCCCCGGGTCTCTTTTCCATTATATTGAATCTCTTTTACATCTTACTAGTTTCCGATCTACTATTTTGCAATCTTTTACTTTCTGATCTATAAACCAAAAATACCAAAAATATTTACTTTACCGTTTATCTATCTCTATCAGATCTCACTTTTGCAAGTGACCATGAAGGGATTGACAACTCCATTATCGTGTTGGGTGCAAGTTGTTGATTGTTTGTGCAGGTATTCGGTGACTTGTGTGTTGTCTCCTACTGGATTGATACCTTGGTTCTCAAACTGAGGGAAATACTGACGCTACTTTGCTGCATCACCCTTTCCTCTTCAAGGGAAAAACCAATGCAAGCTCAAGAGGTAGCAGGGCGCCCCCTTGGGCGTGTCCTGTGAGCTTGTGGCCCATCTGTGACCCTTCTGGCCTCATCCTGAAGCTTCCAAGGTGTCTTGTGGTCCAAGAAAAATCGTCAAAACATTTTATTCCATTTGGACTCTGTTTGGTATTGATTTTTTGTAAAGACAAAAACAAGGAAAAAATAGCAATTGGCACTGGGCACTAGGTTAATAGGTTAGTCAAAAAATGATATAAAATAACATAATAATGCATACAAAACATCCAAGATGGATAATATCATAGCATGGAACAATAAAAAATTATAGATACGTTGGAGACGTAACAAGCATCCCCAAGCTTAATTCCTGCTTGTCCTCGAGTAGGTAAATGATAAACAGAATTTTTGATGTGGAATGCTACCTAACATGTTTATCATGTAATATTTCTTTGTGTCGCATGAATATTCAGATCCATAAGATTCAAAAAAAATTAATATTGACATAAAAACAATAATACTTCAAGCATACTAAAAAGCAATCTTGTTTTCTCAAAATAACATGGCTAAAAAAAGTTATCCCTACAAAATCGTATAGTCTTGTCATGCTCCATCTTCTTAACACAAAGTATTTATCATGCACAACCCCGGTGTTAGCCAAGCAATTGGTTCATACTTTTTAACGCGCTTTAGCTTTTTCAGCTCTCACACAATACATGAGCGTGAGCCATGGATATAGCACTATGGGTGGAATAGAATATGATGTTGGAGGTTGTGTGGAGAAGACAAAAAAGAAGAAAGTATCACATTCAAGGCTAATCAACAGGCTATAGAGATGCCTATCAATTAATATCAATGGAAGGAGTAGGGATTGCTATGCAACAGATGCACTAGAGCTTTAAGTGTATGCACTCACAGTCCTAGTAGGATCCCCATTTCCTATTTCGGAGTGGCAAGGGGGAAAGGGAGAGGGAGTAGGAGAAGGAAAGAGGGGTCGCGCCCCCACCCCTTCTCCAATTCAGATTGGCAAGGGGGGGGGCACCTCCCGTGGCTGCCCTCTCCTCTCTACTAAGGCCCATGTGGCCCTTTAACTT
>NC_041387.1:23258840-23305455 GCF_002162155.2 Triticum dicoccoides
CCCGAACCTCTTCAGAACTATTCCGGTGTCCGTATATAACCTTCCAATATATCAATCTTTACCTCTCGACCATTTCGAGACTCCTTGTCATGTCCGTGATCTCATCTGGGACTCCGAACAACCTTCGGTCATCAAAATACATAACTCGTATAATACCAATCGTCATCAAACGTTAAGCGTGCAGACCCTACGGGTTCGAGAACTATGTAGGCATGACTGAGACACCTCTCCGGTCAATAACCAATAGCGGAACGTGGATGCTCATATTTGTTCCTACATATTCTACGCAGATCTTTATAGGTCGAACAACGATGTCAATATAGTTATTCCCTTTGTCATCGGTATGTTAGTTTCTCGAGATTTGATCGTCGGTATCTTCATACCTAGTTCAATCTCATTACCGACAAGTATCTTTACTCGTTCCGTAGTGCATCATCTCGTAACTAACTCATTAGTCACATTGCTTGCAAGGCATCATATGATGTGCATTATCGAGAGGGCCCATATATACCTCTCTGATACTCAGAGTGACAAATCCTAATCTCGATCTATGCCAACCCAACAAACACCTTCAAAGATACCTGTAGAGCATCTTTATAATTACCCAGTTACGTTGTGACGTTTGATAGCACACAAGGCATTCCTCTGGTGTTTAGGAGTTGCATAATCTCATAGTCGGAGGAATATATATTTGACACGAAGAAAGCAGTAGCAATAAAACTGAACAATCATTATGCTAAGCTAATGGATGGGTCTTGTCCATCACATCATTCTACTAATGATGTGATCCCGTTATCAAATGACAACTCATGTCCATGGCTAGGAAACTTAACCATCTTTTGATCGACGAGCTAGTCTAGTAGAGGCATACTAGGGACACGTTGTTTTGTCTATGTATCCACACATGTATCAAGTTTTCAGTTAATACAATTCTAGCATGAATAATAAACATTTATCATGAATAAGGAAATATAAAATAACAACTTCATTATTGCCTCTAGGGCATATTTCCTTCAGTCTCCCACTTGCAATAGAGTCAATAATCTAGATTACATTGTAATGAATCTAACACCCATGGATTCATGGTGTTGATCATGTTTTGATTGTGGAAGAGGCTTAGTCAATGGGTCTGCAACATTTAGATCCGTATGTATTTTGCAAATCTCTATTTCTCCCTCCTTGACCAAATCTCAGATGGAGTTGAAGCGTCTCTTGATGTGTTTGGTCTTTTTGTGAAATCTGGATTCCTTCGCCAAGGCAATTGCTCCAGTATTGTCACAAAAAAATTCATTAGACCTGATGCACTTACACCTAGATCGGATATGAAATCCTTCATCTAGACTCCTTCATTTGCTGCTTCCGAAGCAGCTATGTACTCCGCTTCGCACGTAGATCCCCCACGACGCTCTGCTTGGACCTGCACCAACTGACAGCTCCACCATTCAATAAAAATACATATCTGGATTGTGACTTAGCGTCATCTGAATCAGTGTCAAAACTAGCATCAACGTAACCATTTATGACAAGCTCTTTGTCACCTCCATAAACGAGAAACATATCCTTAGTCCTTTTCAGATACTTCAGGATGTTCTTGACCGCTGTCCAGTGATCCACTCCTAGATTACTTTGGTACCTCCCTGCTAAACTTATAGCAAGGCACGCATCAGGTCTGGTACACAACATAGAATAAATGATAGAACCTATATGGCTGAAGCATAGGGAATGACTTTTATTTTCTCTCTATCTTTTGAAGTGGTCAGGCATTGAGTCTGACTCAACTTCACACCTTGTAACACAGGCAAGAACCATTTCTTTGACTGATCCACTTTGAACTTCTTCAAAACTTTATCAAGGTATGTGCTTTGTGAAAGTCCTATCAAGCGTCTTGATCTATATAGATCTTGACGCCCAATATGTAAGCAGCTTCACCGAGGTCTTTCATTAAAAAACTCTTATTCAAGTATCCTTGTATGCTATCCAGAAATTCTACATCATTTCCAATCAATAATATGTCATCCACATATAATATTAGAAATGCTATAGAGCTCCCACTCACTTTCTTGTAAATACAGGCTTCTCCAGAAGTGTGTATAAAATCATATGCTTTGATCACCTCATCAAAGCGTATATTTCAACTCCGAGATGCTTGCACCAGTCCATAAATGGATCGCTGGAGCTTGCACACTTTGTTAGCACCTTTAGGATCGACAAAACCTTCTGGTTGCATCATATACAACTCTTCTTTAAGAAATCCATTAAGGAATGCAGTTTTGACATCCATTTGCCAGATTTCATAATCATAAAATGCGGCAATTGCTAACATGATTCGGACAGACTTAAGCATCACTACGGGTGAGAACGTCTCATCGTAGCCAACTCCTTGAAATTGTCGAAAACCCTTTGCAACAAGTCGAGCTTTATAGACAGTAACATTACCGCCAGCGTCAGTCTTCTTCTTGTAGATCCATTCATTATCTATGGGTCGCCGATCATCGGGCAGATCCACCAAAGTCCACACTTTGTTATCATACATGGATCCTATCTCAGATTTCATGGCCTCAGACCATTTATTGGAATCTGGGCTCATCATAGCTTATTCATAGTTCGTAGGTTCGTCATGGTCAAGTAACATGACTGCCAGAACAGGATTACCATACCACTCTGGTGCGGATCGTGATCTGCGAGACCTACGAGGTTCTGTAGCAACTTGATCTGAAGTTTCATGATCTCTATCATTGGCTTCCTCTATAATTGGTGCAGGCATCACGGGAACAAATTTCTTGGATGAGCTACCTTCCAAATTGAGAGCAGGTACAATTACCTCATCAAGTTCTACTTTCCTCCCACTCACTTCTTTCGAGAGAAACTCCTTCTCTAGAAAGGTTCTGTTCTTAGCAACAAAAATCTTGCCTTCAGAGCTATGGTAGAAGGTGTACCCAATTGTTTCTTTAGGGTAACCTATGAAGACACATTTCTCCGATTTAGGTTCGAGCTCCCGAAGCCTTTTGACATAAGCATCGCATCCCCAAACTTTAAGAAACGACAGTTTAGGTTTGTTGCCAAACCACAGTTCATACGATGTCGTCTCAACGGATTTTGACGGTGTCATGTTTAACATGAATGCAGCTGTCTCTAATGCATAACCCCAAAACGATAGTGGTAAATCGGTAAGAGTCATCATAGATTGCACCATATCTAATAAAGTGCGATTACGATGTTCAGACATACCATTACACTGTGGTGTTCCAGGTGGCGTGAGTTGTGAAACTATTCCACATTGTTTTTAAATGAAGGCCAAACTCGTAACTCAAATACTCATCTCCACGATCAGATCGTAGAAACTTTATTTTCTTGTTACGATGATTCTCCACTTCACTCTGAAATTCTTTGAACTTTTTCAAATGTTTCAGACTTGTGTTTCATTAAGTAGATATACCCATATCTGCTGAAATCATCTGTGAAGGTCAGAAAATAACGATACCCACCACGAGTTTCAACACTCATTGGACCGCATACATCGGTATGTATTATTTCCAATAAGTCATTAGCTCATCCCATTGTTCCAGAGAATGGAGTTTTAGTCATCTTTACCATAAGGCACGGTTCGCAAGTATAAAATGATTCATAATCAAGTGATTCCAAAAGTCCATCTGCATGGAGTTTCTTCATGCGCTTTACACCGATATGACCTAAACGGCAGTGCCCCAAATATGTTGCACTATCATTATCAACTTTTTATCTTTTGGCATCAATATTATGAATATGTGTATCACTACGATCGAGATTCAATAAACCATTAACATTAGGTGTATGACCATATAAGGTTTTATTCATGCAAATAGAATAACAATTATTCTCTGTCTTGAATGAATAATCGTATTGCAACAAACACGATCCTATCTTGTTCATGCTCAACGCAAACACCAAATAACATTTATTTAGGTTCAACACTAATCCCAAAAGTATAGGGAGTGTGCGATGATGATCATATCAATCTGGGAACCACTTCCAACACACATCGTCACTTCACCGTCAACTAGTCTCCATTTATTCTGCAACTCCTATTTCGAGTTACTAATCTTAGCAACCGAACATGTATGAAATACCCAGGGGCTACTACAAGCACTAGTAAGGTACACATCAATAACATGTATATCAAATATACCTTTGTTCAGTTTTCCATCCTTCTTATCCGCCAAGTATTCGGGGAACTTCCGCTTCCAATGACCATTTCCTTTGCAGTAGGAGCACTCAGTTTCAGGCTTAGGTCCAGATTTGGGCTTCTTCATGGGAGTGACAACTTGCTTGCCATTCTTCTTGAAGTTCCCTTTCTTTCCCTTTGCCATTTTCTTGAAACTAGTGGTCTTGTTTAATCATCAACACTTGATGCTTTTTCTTGATTTCTACCTTCATCGATTTCAGCATCACGAAGAGCTCGGGAGTCGCATTTGTCATCCCTTGCATATTATAGTTCATCATGAAGTTCCAATAACTTGGTGATGGTGACTAGAGAACTCTATCAATCACTATCTTATCTGGAAGATTAACTCCCACTTGATTCAAGTGATTATAGCACCCAGACATTCTGAGCACATGCTCCCTAGCTGAGCTATTCTCCTCCATCTTTTAGGTGAAGTACTTGTCAGAGGTCTCATACCTCTCGACACGGGCATGAGTCTGAAATACTAATTCCACCTCTTGGAACATCTCATATGCTCCATGGCATTCAAAACGTTTTTGAAGTCCCGGTTCTAAGCCGTAAAGCATGGTGCACTAAACTATCAAGTAGTCATCATATTGAGCTAGCCAAACGTTCATAATGTCTGCATCTTCTCCTGCAATAGGTCTGTCACCTAGCGGTGCATCAAGGACATAATTCTTCTGTGCAGCAATAGGATAAACCTCAGATCACAGATCCAGTCCGCATCATTGCTACTATCATTTTTCAACGTAGTTTTCTCTAGGAACATATCGAAAAACATAGGGAAGCTACAACGCGAGCTATTGATCTACAACATAATTTGCGAATACTATCAGGACTAAGTCATGATAAATTAAAGTTCAATTAATCATATTACTTAAGAACTCCCATTAGATAGACATCCCTCTAGTCATCTAAATGATACGTGATCCAAATCAACTAAACCATGTCCGATCATCATGTGAGATGGAGTAGTCTTCAATGGTGAACATCACTATGTTGATCATATCTACTATATGATTCACATTTGACCTTTCGGTCTCCAGTGTTCTGAGGCCATATCTGTATATGCTAGGCTCGTCAAGTTTAACCCGAGTATTCTACGTGTGCAAATCTGGCTTGCACCCGTTGTATTTGAACATAGAGCTTATCACATCCGATCATCACGTGGTGTCTCACTATGAAGAACTTCCGCAACGGTGCATACTCGGGGAGAACACTTATACCTTGAAATTTAGTAAGTGATTATCTTATAATGCTACCGCCGTACTAAGAAAAATAAGATGCATAAAAGATAAACATCACATGCAATCAAAATATGTAACATGATATGGCCATCATCATCCTGTGCTCATGATCTACATCGCTGAAGCAACATCATGATCTCCATCGTCACCGGCTTGACACCTTGATCTCCATCATAGCATCATGGTCGCCACGCCAACCATTGATTCTATGACTATCGCTACCACTTAGTGATAAAGTAAAGCAATTACATAGCGCTTGTATTTCATACAATAAAGTGACAACCATATTGCTCCTGCCAGTTGCCGATAGCTTTTACAAAACATGATCATCTCATACAACAATCTTTATATCACATCATGTCTTGACCATATCACATCACAACATGCCCTGCAAAAACAAGTTAGACATCCTCTACTTTGTTTGTTGCAAGTTTTACGTGGCTGCTACGGCTGCTAGCATGAACCGCACATACCTACGGCACAAAAACCACAACGGTGATTTATCAAGTTTGTTGTTTTAACCTTCACAAGGACCGACTGCAGTCAAATTCTATTCAACTAAAGTTGGAGAAACAGACATCCGCCAACCACCTTGATGCAAAACTAGTTGCATGTCTGTCGGTGGAACCAGTCTCATGAACGCGGTCATGTAAGGTTGGTCTGGTCACAACGGTGATTTATCAAGTTTGTTGATTTAACCTTCACAAGGGCCGCTTCATCCAACAATACCGCTGAATCAAAATAAGACATTGGTGGTAAGCAGTATTGTCGGTGTCAAAACCGGCGGATCTCGGGTAGGGGGTCCCGAACTGTGCGTCTAGGCGGATGGTAACAAGAGACAAGGGACACGATGTTTTTACCCAGGTTCGGGCCCTCTCGATGGAGGTAAAACCCTACTCCTGCTTGATTAATATTGATGGTATGGGTACTACAAGAGTTGATCTACCACGAGATCAGAGAGGCTAAACCCTAGAAGCTAGCCTATGGTATGATTATTGTTCGTCCTACGGACTAAAACTCTCCGGTTTATATAGACACCGGAGAGGGCTAGAGTTACACAGAGTCGGTTACAATGGGAGGAGATCTTCATATCCTACCGCCAAGCTTGCCTTCCACGCCAAGGAAAGTCCCATCCGGACACGGGACGAAGTCTTCAATCTTGTATCTTCATAGTCCGGGAGTCCGGCCAAAGGTCATAGTCCGGCCATCCGGACACCCCTAATCCAGGACTCCCTCAGTAGCCCCTGAACCAGGCTTCAATGACGACGAGTCTGGCGCACAAGTTGTCTTCGGCACGGCAAGGCGGGTTCCTCCTCCGAATACTTCATAGAAGATGTTGAACACAAGGATAGTGTCCGACTCTGCAAAAATAAGTTCCACATACCGCCATAGAGAGAATAATTTCTGCACAAATCTAATCTGCTGACGTATTCCACAGCGTGACATCACGCCACGGTCAAGCCTTTATCGTTTTACTGTTCCACCTCAGCGTGTTTAGCGAGGCGGTTTCCTTGGCACGTCTTGTCAAAGCAGAGATCGTGTCCCCTTATTCCGGGATTCTCATCAATACGGGCGTGGGTAACCCAACCGTGCCTTTTGGTATGACTCTCTAATTAAAAGTGAGTCCCAAACGGTTACGGGGAGGGCTCTTGGTATTCAACTCCTTTATAAAGAGACCAAGGCTCGACTCCCTCCTCTTTCAATCCAATCGAATCCGCCCCTCTCCTCGAGTTCCAACACTCAAAGCTTCTAGTTTTAGGCGCTTCGGACCTTCGATGATGTCCGGCTCCGACCTTCAAGGCCGGTGGGTGCCTTCCTCCATTACGGAAGAAGACGTGCGAAAGCTGAGAGAGGCCAGGTATCTAACCGGCGAAATCTCGCATAGGCTGCCTGCTCAGGGGCAGGCCATTCCCTCTCCCCAGCCCGGTGAGAGCGTGGTGTTCACATCTCACTTCCTTCGGGGGCTAGGCTTCCCGATTGATCCCTTCGTGAGGGGGCTGATGTTCTATTACGGGCTGGAATTCCACGACTTAGCTCCGGAGTCCATCCTCCAAATTTCATCATTCATTGTCGTGTGTGAGGCCCTCCTCCATATCACCCCTCACTTCGGACTGTGGCTTAGAACCTTCAAGGTGGAGCCAAAGATGATCAAGGGGCAGCATGCTGAGTGCGGAGGAGCTACCATAAGCAAGATAGCCGACGCTCCATGGCCCGAGGGCACTTTCCAAGAAGAGTTCGGCTTATGGCAACGGGACTGGTTTTACATCACAGCCCCCAGGGGCACCACATGGGTGGCGCCACCTGCTTTTCGCTCGGGTCCCCGACCACGGCGAGCATCATGGGCCAATGAAGGGCTTATCTGGGGGCCGTCCAAAGACGTGCCCCTACTGCAGGACCGCATTCGAGATCTCCTCGAAAGAGATATTAACTTGACCGTAGTGGCGCAAGTCATGCTGATTCACTGCATGCTGCCCTACAAATGTCGCCCTCTCCGCCTATGGGAATTTAATCCGGAGGGACCGCGAGTCCTCCAACATTTTATGGGCGCGACGCCCGTGGAGATGTACAAATTGTTCTTCGAACCACAAGCAAGGTGTCCGGACTTGTCCGAGGACGCAGGTCTGAGCTGCAATCGCCAGGATGCTAAGGTAAGTAGCCCCGTATTTGGACACACCATCCGTATTTTCATCATAAAGCGGCCCTTTAACAGAGCTATCCTTTGAACAGGAGTGGATAGCGAAGGCAAAGCTTATCCGGTGTCCAGCCCCCCTGCCCAAGACCGCGCCGGATCCCGTGTTAACCAGGATGCTGGAGATTATGCTTTCGGCAGAGGGCGAAGAGGGGAACCAAGGAGCTACCTCCTCCACAAAGGAGACTGTCAGGAAGGGAGGAATCGAGAATTCCCCCAACCTGGGAAAGAAAAGGAGTGCCTCTGAAGACCCGGAGGGGATGACCTCGAAATGGGAGAAGAAATCTTTGTCAGAGGATCCGACACCGGAGGCTGCCCCGGCCGCATTGCGCCCTCAAGGGGATCAGCTTTCCTCCGAGCCATAAGTAAAGAGAGGGGTTCAAAAGTTAGTGGCATCCCTATTTTATTTCTGAGGAAGATAACCAAAATATTACCTTGCAATTCGGATCTCAACCCTTCTCAGCAGAGCTCGTCTTCAGGGGATCTTCGTCCGGAGATGATGGAAAGCGAAACGCCTCCCCTAGCTGCACCGACTTACAAGGCAGGCGACCCCGAGGTGTCGTCCCAGCGGGTTTCTTCAAGTCCGGATCCTGAAAAAGGTCGTCGGGCTAGTCCAGTGCCCTCTGGTGTGCGGTCGGAGAGGCTGAGGGATCTGCTCGGGCGAGCGTCCGTCTCAGAAGAACACCGTATGGTTATGAACACGGTGATAGGAAGGATTTCATCCGCGGAAAGCGGATTGTACGAGGCCGCCAGGAGTTTACTAACAGGATTTGAGGTACGTGAAAAGGTGTACCTTTTGATAGAGCTGCATATATAAAATGCGCCTTGTATAAATAGTAGCCCCTGAGACTCTGTGGGTCGTCAAGAGTGATGGCGCACAGAGGATCATAACCCTGGGTATAAAATGTCAACTTTTTATGAAGGTGGCGAGGCGTTCGGTGGCTAGCCGGACTGGTGAATCTACCGAGCTAAAGCGGCAACTTGACATGGCGGATGCCGACATCGTGCTTGTAAATAAGCGGCTAGACGAGGCACAAGGTATGCTCCACAGACATCTGATAAGAGGAGTGTGATGCTCGTGCCTTACAATATATGTGCTTAATGCAGATAGTGCTGCTGCCGTGGAGAACCTTCGGGCGGAACTTGCCCGAGCCAAGGAGCAAGCAAGGAAAAGTGATGCGGCTGCCGTTAAGGCGGCTGAAGAGCTGAAAGCTGAACAGGCTGCTCACTGCCAGAGCAAGAAGGTAATAGCCGAGATGGCTATAAAATTGAAGGATGCTGCCGACCGCTGTAAATTTCTCGAACAAGAAGAAAGGGCGGCTCAGAAGGACCTTGAGAAGATCACTGCCGAGGCCAAGGATACTCGCTCTGCAATGAGAGCTATGAAGGAGGAGCTGCGTTAGGCCGGAGATATCACGGCTGGAAGGCCCTATATGCTGCGGATGAAGTTCAGGGATCCTAGGTATGCTCCGTTAGACCGGCAGTGGAGTGCGGAAAACACTTATCTGGATTTGACAGCGAGTGCGGCAGACGCAACCGAACACTTCCGAGGTCGAGGTGACCATAAATTGGAAGAACTTTTTTGGTCGCAGTTCCACAATCCCGAACGCCCACTGTCGGTATCCGACCGTTTGGCCGTCTGGGCGGAGCTGAACAGGTTATCCGGACTCGCCATGAAGTATGTTGCGAGTCATTTGTGGTCGGGAGAGCCAGAGCCGAATAGTTATTTTGGATTGGTGCAGCAGTTCCTTGGTTCTGTGTCGCATGTTGATACAATGAAGAGGTCGGCGTGCATAGAGGGTGCACAAATGGCTCTTTCCCGTGTCAAGACATACTAGGCGGATATGAAGGCCAGTGTTGTTGCATCCCAGGATTCGGACGAAGGCCGGGTACCTGCCAGACACTACTTTGAGGAAGTTCTTCCGGACGCTCGTTTAATAGAAGCGCAGTGCTCGAAGGATGTTGTGTTCGAATAGCATGTGCTATTGTAAAAGGAATATTTTGATAGAATATAAAAGCTTTTTATACTTGTGCTTGCAAGAATTATAATACCTCCTGTGCGGCCGTTAATGCATATGTGTATATAACCTGAAAGATGGCAGTCGTTGGCTTCAGCCCCCACGCATATAATGCGGAGGTGTTCGCAAAAAGGCGCCTTTTCACACTTAATCCAACGTCTTGGTCCTACAAAGGAGGTGATAGCGCGCGAACTAGGCAACCGGACTATAATGCTTTATCACTTTCACTTAGCCATAGGAGTTTGACATTGGGGCTACTCAATAGCCCCTAAAGGCACCGCACTCGCATGAATTCGGGGCGCGTGTGTGCCTGACCGGGAAGCGGTCCTTCATTAATGCGGAGGAATCCTAGAGATTCCGAGAGTCATTGAGTGGTTGACCAGTCTCTCGCTATATCATGACAGTCAGTTTTCGGCTTTCTCTACTGAGGTGCTCGCCTGGCCGAACCGGGGCACAATCGCATTAGTTCTCCTGGTGCTGCGTTAGCCGATATAACGGAACGTAAGGCAGCAAAACACAGGAGCCGGGCAAACCCAACATTTGACCAAAGACATGATTCGGAGCTGATGCATATAAGGCCAAACTCGTGACGCCGAACACTCCCTAAGGTATTCGGTCTTTATGGAGACGGGCCAAAACAGAGCCCTTGGTAAAAGAGCCCCTGGTGTCCAGGTACGTGCAAAATTCTGGCGTGGCCACATGCCAAGACGCCAGCCTCCTCCTGGGTTATAGCGAAAACCGGGGGATGTTGTCAACAAGAGACAGTAAAAAAGGTTTACGCAGGGTCTTAATCTGAAAAGAATCCTTGAAACGGGTCCCTACTGCACGTCTGCGCCTGTGTCTCCGTTGTGCCGTATCCTGGACGGGCGTAGCACGATGTTCGTCTGCGAAAGAGAGGAACTTAGTAAAAAATAAGCGTGTGAGTAATCTATATTAAAATAAACAAAATATAGTTGGAGCAAGAATTGAGCCGTATTATCTCCTGGCGTGAACACGCGGAGCAACTTGTACAGGGTTATGCGGCTATTAAGCCTATGTAGGTTTACGCCGGACTCGTCGAGCCGTGTCCGGGATAGTAGGGCTGGATTAGTGTGCGGCTGTCCAGGCGGCCGCACCATTACCCGTATTTGGGGGTCAATTGATATTTCCCTGTAATGAGATGATACCTCGTGGGCCGGGCATTTTAAGTGTAAGGGATGCATAATGCGGTATTGCGTTAAAGCAGGCAAAAGCTTCACGTGCCAGTAGCGCTTGATAGCGACTTACGAATGGGGCAATGTGGAATGTTAGCTTTTCGCTTCGGAAGTTGTCGGGTGAGCCGAACGTGACTTCTAACGAAAGGGAACCCATACTCTGGGTATCTGGACCCGGCGTGACTCCTTGAAAGGAAGTGTTGCCATGGCGGATTATAGCTGGGTTTACCCCTAGTTTGCGGATTGTGTCCTGATATAACAGGTTTAAGTCACTGCCACCGTCCATAAGGACTTGTGTAAATTGGAGTCCGTCAATAATCGGATTCAAGACCAAGGCAGTCCAGCCTGCGTTCCGGGCCCCTCTGGAGTAATCCTGATGATCAAAGGTGATTGGTTGTAACAACCAGTGGCGTTGCTCCTCTGGGGCTGGCCGTATGGCGCGTGTTTTCGTGAGTGCTGTTCTGTTTTTCCCTTTTGTCATCTGAAGTGAATTTACTGTTTTGACTTCTTGTGGGAACTTCTTTTGTTCTCCGGTGTTCTGCTTGTGGGTGCGTCGTCATCCTTGCTTGGTGTGTCGAGCCCCTTGTGTTCGGCGTTGAGTTTGCCGGACTGCTTGAAGACCCAACAATCTCTGTGGGTATGGTTTGCAGGTCTCCCGGGAGTACTGTGGATTTGACATATTTTGTCCAGGATTTTGTTGAGGTTAGACAGCTCGTCCCAGTCATCTTTGGGTGGCGGCTTTTTCTGATTTTGCCGAGAGCTTTTGAATCCGGCGTTGACTGTCGTGCTCATCGGGTTGTTATCCTTGATTCGGCGCTGTTCTTTGTTACGGCGCGGTTTCCCGTTTCCATCTCTGAGTTCGGATGTGCTCGGGTCGCTGGTGCTGCTTCTTGCCAACCAGCTATCCTCTCCTGCGCAAAAGCGGGTCATGAGGCTTGTTAATGCGGCCATTGTTCTTGGCTTTTCTTGGCCGAGGTGTCTGGCGAGCCATTCGTCTCGGACGTTATGTTTGAAAGCTGCTAGGGCCTCGGCGTCCGGACAGTCGACTATCTGATTCTTTTTAGTAAGGAATCTGTTGCAGAGTTTCCGGGGTGACTCTCCAGGCTGCTGAGTTATATGACTCACATCATCTGCATCCGGAGGTCGGACATAGGTCCCTTGAAAATTTGCCCGGAAAGCATCCTCGAGCGCTTCCCAACTTCCCATGGTGTTTTTGGGAAGGCTTTTAAGCCAATGTCGGGCTGGCCCTTAGAGCTTAAGGGGTAAGTATTTTATGGCGTGAAGGTCATCTCCTCTGGCCATGTGTATGTGGAGGATATAATCCTCGATCCAGACTCCAGGGTCTGTTGTTCCATCGTATGCTTCTATGTTCACGGGCTTGAATCCCGCTGGAAATTCATGATCCAGCACCTCATTGGTAGAACATAGGGAATGTGCGGCGCCCCTGTATGTAGGTGTGCCGCGATGTTCGGATATTTTTTGCGTTGCATTGCTCACTAGAGCTTGCTTTCTTGGCCCATAGATGGATCTGGTTGGGCCAGTTTTTTGATGCGAATCCTTGGGCGGATCGCGCGTCGTATTGAGTGCGGCGCCCTTTGTCGCTTGATATCGATCGTGGGGTCGTTATCCGACCTTGTGGCTTCCTTATTTTTTGACTGTGGGGGCTCTATGGCCTCTTCATCAAATTCCGGTAGTAGTTTCCGCTTCGGATAGCTCTTTGTGTGACGACTATTGCCGTACTTGTGTGTGGTATCGAGTACTTTGCCCCATCTGATCCTGAGTGCGTCTTCCGCTGTTTTGAGCCTCCGCTTCTGCTTTTTCAGGCTACGTGCAGTGGCAACGAGCCTTTGGTGGAGGTTCTGATGTTCCAGCAATTTGTCCGACGTGAGGTCGTCCGGACTATTATCTTTCCCGGGGATGGGTTGTTCGGATTGTCCGCCCTGTTTGGATGGTTGCTCGATGGCATGTTCGTCTTCCGTTGATTCGCCCTACTCTATGGCTGGGTCTTTGTCGAGGTTGGGCTTGGTGTGGCGCTTACGCCGCCGCTTTGATTGTTTTTCGAGGGAGCGATCCCTGGTTGCGCCCTTTTGATCCTCGTTGTCATTTTTTAGGTGTGTCCACCATGCATACATCATATGATGAGGTGGCTTTCCAATTCCCTATAGGTGCTGGTTCTTGGTCGTCTCCTTCATCGGCGTCCATACCGTCGATGTCTTCGGAGTCAAAGTCGAGTGTGTCGGTTAGATCGTCGATAGTGGCTACAAAGTGGGTGGTGGGTGGGTTTCGAATTTCTTTGTCGTCCGCATCCCAACCCTGCCGAGCATAGTCCGGCCAGGGCTCTCCTGACAAAGAGAGAGACTTTAGTGAATCCAGGATATCGCCAAAGGGCGAGCGCTGAAAGACGTACGCGGCGGTGAACTCCATGATCGGATCCCAATCGGGTTCGATCGGAAGGGGTGCGGAATATTCGGAGTCCGGAACAGAGTCCGGCACCTTGGAGTTACGGGCCTTGCAAAGGACTAGGCTGATATTCAGCTCTATCACCGTAGAGGTTGCGGCTCCGAGGGCGGCATCCAACCGTCCGTCCCCAACTGGCATAGTTGGCTCCGAACTAATGGTCGGAGTGGATACCTGAGCGGCACTCTGGGCGCTGTCCGGCGGCAGAGCTAGATCATGCCCATCGAGACAGTGCGGCGCGCTCGGCCGTGGCTCGAATCCATCGAAGATCAAGTCCCCGCGGATGTCGGTCGCGTAGTTTAAGCTTTCAAACCTGACCTGACGGCCAGGGGCGTAGCTTTCGATCTGCTCCAGATGGCCAAGCGAGTTGGCCCGCAGTGCGAAGCCGCCGAATACAAAGATCTGTCCGGGGAGAAAAGTCTCACCCTGGACCGCGTCGTGGTTGATGATCGAAGAAGCCATCGGGCCTAAGCGTGATGACATAGAGGAACTCTCAATGAAAGCATCAATGTCGGTGTCAAAACCGGCAGATCTCGGGTAGGGGGTCCCGAACTGTGCGTCTAGGCGGATGGTAACATGAGACAAGGGACACGATGTTTTTACCCAGGTTCGGGCCCTCTCGATGGAGGTAAAACCCTACTCCTGCTTGATTAATATTGATGGTATGGGTAGTACAAGAGTTGATCTACCACGAGATCAGAGAGGCTAAACCCTAGAAGCTAGCCTATGGTATGATTATTGTTTGTCCTACGGACTACAACTCTCCGGTTTATATAGACACCGGAGAGGGCTAGGGTTACACAGAGTCGGTTACAATGGGAGGAGATCTTCATATCGTATCGCCAAGCTTGCCTTCCATGCCAAGGAAAGTCCCATCCGGACACGGGACGAAGTCTTCAATCTTGCATCTTCATAGTCCGGGAGTCCGGCCAAAGGTCATAGTCCGGCCATCTAGACACCCCTAATCCAGGACTCCCTCAAGTATGACGATCACCGCCCACAAATCTTTGTGTTCTACTCGTGCATACCATCTACGCATAGACCTGGCTCGGATGCCACTATAGGAAAACATAGCATGCAATTTCAAAAAAAAAATCTTACGCTCACGCAAGATCTATCTAGGAGATGCATAGCAATGAGAGGGGGAGAGTGTGTCCACGTACCCTCGTAGACCGAAAGCGGAAGCGTTAACTTAACGCGGTTGATGTAGCCGAACGTCTTCTCAAATCAACCTATCAAGTACCGAATGTACGACACCTCCGAGTTCTGCACATGTTTAGCTCTATGACGTCCCTCGAACTCTTGATCCAGCAGAGTGTCGATGGAGTCGATGAGTTCCGTCGGCATGACGGCATGATGACGGTGTTGGTGATGTGATCTGCGCAGGGTTTCGCCTAAGCACTATGATGATACTATTGGAGGAGTAAACGGTGGAGGGGGCACCGCACACGGCTAAGACAATGGTGTGGCTTTGGGGTGCCCCCCGCCCCTGTCCTAGTAGGGGGAGGAGGCGGCCGGCCAAGAGGGGGCGTGCCATGGGGGGAGTTCTACTAGGACTCCCAGTCCTAGTAGGATTCCCATTTCCTATTTCAAAGTGGCAAAGGGGGAAAGGGAGAGGGAGTAGGAGAGGGAAAGGGGGGCCGCGCCCCCACCCCTTGTCCAATTCAGATTCGTAATGGGGGTCGTGTGCCACTTCCCGTGGCTGCCCTCTCCTCTACACTAAGGCCCATGTGGCCCATTAAATTTACCTTGGGGGGGGGGGTCTGGTAACCTCCCGGTACACCGACAAATCCCCGAACCTCTTCGGAACTGTTCCAGTGTCCGTATATAACCTTCCAATATATCAATATTTTCCCCTGGACCATTTCGAGACTCCTCGTCATGTCCGTGATCTCATCCAGGACTCCAAACAACCTTCGGTCACCAAAACACATAACTCATATAATACCAATCATCATCGAACGTTAAGCGTGCGGATCCTATGGGTTCGAGAACTATGTAGACATGACCGAGACACCTCTCCGGTCAATAACCAATAGCGGAACCCGGATGCTCATATTCGTTCCTACATATTCTACGAAGATCTTTATCGGTTGAACCGCAATGTCGTTATAGGTATTCCCTTTGTCATCGGTATGTTACTTGCCCAAGATTCGATCATCGGTATCTTCATACCTAGTTCAATCTCGTTACCGCAAGTCTCCTTAATCATTTCGTAGTGCATCATCCCGTAACTAACTCATTAGTCACATTGCTTGCAAGGTTTCATATGATGTGCATTACCGAGAGGGCCCAGAGATACCTCTCTGATACTCGAAGTGACAAATCCTAATCTCGATCTATGCCAACCCAACAAACACCTTAGGAGATACTTGTAGAGCATCTTTATAATCACCCAGTTACATTGTGACGTTTGATAGCACACAAGGCATTCCTCCGGTGTCCGGGAGTTGCATAATCTCATAGTCGGAGGAATATATATTTGACACGAAGAAAGCAGTAGCAATAAAACTGAATGATCATTATGCTAAGCTAACGGATGGGTCTTGTCCATCACATCATTCTACTAATGATGTGATCCCGTTATCAAATGACAACTCATGTCCATGGCTAGGAAACTTAACCATCTTTTGATCAACGAACTAGTCTAGTAGAGGCATACTAGGGACACGTTGTTTTGTCTATGTATCCACACATGTATCAAGTTTCTATTTAATACAATTCTAGCATGAATAATAAACATTTATCATGAATAAGGAAATGTAAAATAACAACTTTATTATTGCCTCTAGGGCATATTTCCTTCAAGGAAAATAAGAGGCAAATGGCGAATAAAGTAAATGCACGAGATGAGAGTTTATGGTAGGTACTTGGTAGGCTTGATGTAGACCCTCCTCGGCAACAGCACCAAGGTATCAATCCAATAGGACGAACACACAAGTCTCCCATGATAGGGTGATGCAGCAAATTAGAGATAAGTATTTCCCTCACTTAAGAACCAAGGTATCAATCCAATAGGAAGAACACACAAGTCTCCCATGATAGCACCTACACAAACAAACAAATACTTGCACCCAGCGCGATAAAGGGGTTTTCAATCCCTTCAGGGTTACTTGCAAGTATGACATCTTATATAGATAGATATGAAAGATAAGTAAAAGTGCAAAACAAGATAAAAGTAAATAAATTGCAGCAAGGTATTTTTGTGTTTTTGGTTTTATAGATCTGAAAATAATATGGTAAAAGATAGACCATGCGGCCATAGTTTTCACTAGAGGCTTCTCTCTTGAAAGAAAGAATATGATGGGTAAACAAATTACTGTTGAGCAATTGATAGAAAAGCGAATAATTATGTAGATAACCAAGGCAATGATCGTGTATATAGGCATCACGTCCGTGACAAGTAGACCGACTCCTGCCTGCATCTACTACTATTACTCCACACATCAACCGCTATCGAGCATGCATCTAGTGTATTAAGTTAACAAGAATAGAGTAACGTCTTAAGCAAGTTGACAAGATGTAGAGGGATAGATCCAAACAATATGAATAAACCCCATCTTTTTTATCCTTAATGGCAGCAATACAATATGTGTCATGTCCTCTTCTGTCACTGGGATTGGGCACTGCAAGATTGAACCCATTACAAAGCACCTCTCCCATTGCAAGAAAAATAAATATGTTTGGCCAAACAAAATCAATAGATCAGAGAGAAATACAAAGCTATATAAATCATGCATAAAAGAGTTCATAGAAGACTCAAATAATATTTCTAGGTAATTTGAACATAAAACCACAATTCATCGGATCTCAACAAACACACTGCAAAAGAAGATTACACCAAATAGATCTCCAAGAACATCGAGGAGAACATTGTGTTGAAGATCAAAGAGAGAGGAGAAGCCATCTAGGTACTAGTAAGGACCCATAGGTCCTTGGTAGACTACTCACATATCATCGGAAGGGCGGCAAGGTTGACGTAGAAGCCCTCCGTGATCGAATCCCCCTCTGGCGGAGTGCCGGAAAAGGCCCCAAGATGGGATCTCACAAGAATAGAAGTTTGCGGGGGCAGAAAATTATTTTTGGTGTGCCCCTAGTCTACAGGGAATATTTGTGTATTTACAGAAGAAGAATTATGGTTAGAGGAGCCACGGGGGCCCCATAAGCTTGGGGTGCGTCATGTAAGCTTGTGGCCCATCTGTGGCCCTTCTGGCCTCCTCTCGAAGCTTCTAGGGTGTCTTGTGTTCCAAGAAAAATCATCAAAACGTTTCATTCCATTTGGACTCCATTTGGTATTGATTTTCTGTAAAGACAAAAACAAGGAAAAAAACAGCAACTAGCACTGGGCACTAGGTTAAGAGGTTAGTCCCAAAACATGATATAAAATAGCATAATAATGCTTATAAAACATCCAAGATGGACAATATAATAGCATGGAACAATAAAAAATTATAGATACGTTGGAGACATATCAAAAGGTATGTCAGAACAGGTACATCCTAGCAGCCAGAGTAGCAAATTAAGCCCACAAGCCAGGTAGACGCATGGCCCAAACCATCTTCCAACCAAGACACTCAAACCCATCATCTTAGTCGGCTAGGCCCATTAATCAAACAAGCACTCAACATCTAAGAAGACGATACTATAAATAAGCATGCGATCAACCCCAAGATGTAAGTCATACCTAGCACACCATTCCTAAAAACGAAAAATCTAGCACACCAAGAACACAATGGCTACAAACAGCAAACTAAAGAGTAGCAGCCAACGCTTCAGCTCCACCACTGCCTTGACAAGCCCGACATCATTCGCCACACTGAGCTTGCCGAAGCAATGGACCGAAGCCCCACCATCACAGGCGCAGGCAGGGCTCTGCCAAAAATTGCAATGCACGATGCAGCGAATCAAACGGCAGCTGGTGCATGCGGAGCTGCCACCCCCCTCCAGATGCACAGCTACCACCATGCACATAAATTCGCCTCTCCATGCAACAAATATTGTGTGTAACATAGAGTCATCAACCATATAGATACTGAAAGGATCGATATGGTTGACTGGGGGGTAATAGGCAACTATCAATTTTTAGGTTTTTTAATAAATTAGGCTTAGCAACAAATAGGTTGTCTAGATATGCAACTAGGTGATCAACCTATATGGTGCTAACAACAATAACAACACAAGCAAGGAAGAGATAACTACACAAGTAAGCTTGCACAAAGTAAAGATAAGAAGTCCACAAGTAGAGACGGTGAAGAAGAGGATGTGTTACCGAAGTTCCTTCACTTTGAGGGCAAGTACGTCTCCATTAGAGCAGTTTGGAGGCACAATGCTCCCTGATAACCCACAAGTGTAGGGGATCGCAACAGCTTTCGAGGGTAGAGTATTCAACCCAAATTTATTGATTCGACACAAGGGGAGCCAAAGAATATTCTTGAGTATTAGCAGTTGAGTTGTCAATTCAACCACACCTGGATAACTTAGTATCTGCAGCAAGGTATTTAGTAGCAAAGTAGTATGATAGTAATGGTAACAGTAGCAAAAGGTAAAGATAAATGTTTTTGGGTTTTTGTAGTGATTGTAACAGTAGCAACAGAAAAGTAAATAAGCGGAGAACAATATATGAAAAGCTCTTAGGCAATGGATCAGTGATGGATAATTATGCCGGATGTGATTCCTCATGTAATAGCTATAACATAGGGTGACACAGAACTAGCTCTAGTTCATCAATGTAATGTAGGCATGTATTCCGTAAATAGTCATACCTGCTTATGGAAAAGAACTTGCATCACATCTTTTGTCCTACCCTCCCGTGGCAGCGGGGTCCTAGTGGAAACTAAGGGATATTAAGGCCTCCTTTTAATAGAGAACCGGACCAAAGCATTAACACATAGTGAATACATGAACTCCTCAAACTACGGTCATCACCGAGAAGTATCCCAATTATTGTCACTTCGGGGTTGTCGGATCATAACACATAATAGGTGACTATAGACTTGCAAGATAGGATCAAGAACAAACATATATTCATGAAAACATCATAGGTTCAGATCTGAAATCATGGCACTCGGGCCCTAGTGACAAGCATTAAGCATAGCAAAGTCATAGCAACATCAATCTCAGAACATAGTGGATACTAGGGAGCAAACCCTAACAAAAATAACTTGATTACATGGTAAATCTCATCCAACCCATCACCGTCCAGCAAGCCTACGATGGAATTACTCACGCACGGCGGTGAGCACCATGAAATTGGTGATGGAGGATGGTTGATCATGACGACAGCGACGAATCCCCCTCTCTGGAGCCCCGAACGGACTCCAGATCAGCCCTCCCGAGAGACATTAGGGCTTGGCGGCGGCTTCGTGTCGTAAAACGCGATGAAACTTTCTCCTTGATTTTTTTATCCGCGAGACGGAAGATATAGAGTTGGAGTTGAGGTCGGTGGAGGTCCAGGGGGCCCATGAGATAGGGGGGCGCGCTCTACAGGGGGGTGCGCCCCCTATCTCGTGGACAGGCCCTGGGCCCCCTGGTGTATTTCTTTCGCCCAGAAATTCTTATTAATTCCAAAAAGTGCCTCCATGGATTTTCAGGACATTCCGAGAACTTTTCTTTTCTACACATAAAACAACATCATGGCAGTTCTGCTGAAAACATCGTCAGTCCGGGTTAGTTTCATTCAAATCATGCAAGTTAGAGTCCAAAACAAGGGCAAAAGTGTTTGGAAAAGTAGATATGTTGGAGACGTATCAACTCCCCCAAGCTTAAACCTTTGCTTGTCCTCAAGCAATTCAGTTGATAAATTGGAAGTGAAAAAGAAAAAAATTACAAACTCTGTTTGCTCTTGTTGTTGTAAACATGAAAAGCCATCATTCAAGTTTCAGCAAATATTTTGAACTAACCATACTCACAATAACACTTAGGTCTCACAATTACTCATATCAATAACATAATCAGCTAGTGAGCCATAATACTAAAACTCGGATGACAACACTTTCTCAAAACAATCATAACATGATATAACAAAATGTTATCTCGCTAGCCCTTTCTGAGACCGCAAAACATAAATGCACAGCACCTTTAAAGATCAAGGACTGAGTAAACATTGTAATTCATGGTAAAAGAGATCCAGTCAAGTCATAGCCAATATAAACCAATAGTAATACACGCAAATAACAGTGTGCTCTCCAGCGGGTGCTTTTTAATAAGAAGGTGATGACTCAACATAAAAGTAAATAGATAGGCCCTTCGCAGAGGGAAGCAGGGATTTGTAGAGGTGCCAGAGCTCGATTTTAAAATAGAGATTGAATAACATTTTGAGCGGCATACTTTTGTTGTCAACGCAACACCTATGAGATGGTTGTATCTTCCATACTAAATGCATTATAGGCAGTTCCCATGCAGAATGGTAAAACTTTATACTCCCCCAACCACCAACAAGCATCAATCCATGGCTTGCTCGAAACAACGAGTGCCTCCAACAAACAACAACCCTGGGGGAGTTTTGTTAAATTATTTTGATTTGCTTTGATCTTTTTGGATCATGGGACTGGGCATCCCGGTTACCGGCCCTTTCTCGTGAATGAGGAGCAGAGTCCACTCCTCTGAGAATAACCCACCTAGCATGGAAGATATAGGCAGCCCTAGTTGTAACATGAGCTGCTCGAGCATACAAAACAGAATTTCATTTGCAGGTTTAGAGTTTGGCACATACAAATTTACTTGGAACGGCAGGTAAATACCGCATATAGGAAGGTATAGTGGACTCATATGGAACAACTTTGGGGTTTAAGGAGTTTGGATGCACAAGCAGTATTCCCGCTTAGTACAGGTGAAGGCTAGCAAAAGACTGGGAAGCGACCAACTGAGAGAGCGACAACAGTCATGAACATGCATTAAAATTAATTCACACCGAGTACCAACATGAGTAGGATATAATCCACCATGAACATAAATATCGTGAAGGCTATGTTGATTTTGTTTCAACTACATGCGTGAAAATGTGCCAAGTCGAGTCACTCAATTCATTCAAAGGAGGATACCATCCCATCATATCACATCATAATCATTCTAATAGCATGTTGGCACGTAAGGTAAACCATTATAACTCATAGCTAATCAAGCATGACACAAGCAACTATAATCTCTAAATGTCATTGCAAATATGTTTACTTCATAATAAGCTGACTCAGAAACGATGAACTCATCATATTTACAAAAACAAGAGAGGTCAAGTTCATACCAGCTTTTCTCATCCTAATAAGTCCATCATATATCGTCATTATTGCCTTTCACTTGCATGACCGAACGATGTCTATAATAATAAGAGTGCACGTGCATTGGACTAAGCTGGAATCTGCAAGCATTCAACTCAAAAGAGAAGACAAGTAATATGGGCTCTAAATTGAATAAACAATCATGCATATGAGAGCCAGTAAGCATTTTCAATATGGTCTTCTCGACCCCCAAAGGAAAGAAAAGAAATAACTATTTACACGGGAAAGCTCCCAACAAGTAAGAAAAAAATAGAAATCTTTTTGGGTTTTCATTTTAATTTCTACTATAAGCATGGAAATTAAACTAACTAATTTTTTGGTTTTTCTCAAGGTTTATCAAACACACAAGAAGAAAACTAGAAAAAGGAATTTAAACTAGTGTGGATAATACAATGAAAGAGTATGAGCACCACGACTAGTGTGTGAGCATGAATGTAATGTCGGTGAAAAATACGTACTCCCCCAAGCTTAGGCTTTTGGCCTAAGTTGGTTTAATGCCACGGATCGCGGCTACTCTCCCCGGTGTAATGAGAGGTGTAATCAGGATACCACTGGCTGGTCATCTCCGGATCCCACTGGACAGATGATGCACGATAAGGGTTCAGTTCAGGTGTCGGCTCAGGTTCAGGTTCTGGAGTAAAAGCTTGAGCTCGATGATTGTTCACCGCTTCCGGTGTGATGAGAAAATTTTCTTCAAGCAAATCAAACAACAAAGGAGCAGGCAAAATAATAATCTCAAAGTGTTTCTTATTGAATCTAAGTTTATACAAGAGCATCCTATCTTCGTTGTCAACAATAAACTTGTGTGCTACCATGCTCTTGTAATCTAAAATGTGATGAGGCAATATTGTCTCCTTTTCCTCATGGTGCCTAATGGCTATCCGAAAATGTCTAGCAAGACGTGCAGCATAGATACCTCCAAATATGGGGCCTTTTGTACGATTCAGGGCTAGCTGTTTAGCAACAACGGCACCCAAACTAAAAGTATTATCTCCAAGCAAAAAAGAATGATAATATCAGGAACGCTCAAGTTTCCACTATTTCCACGACCAATCAAGCATCTACTAGCAAATATGGCAAAGTAGCATAAAATAGGAAAGTGTATGCTAGAGACTTTTGCCTCGGAACCCTTCTTTGGCTCCTCTACGGCGATAGTATTAACAAAGCCCGCCACATCTTCACGATGGGGTTCCTCTAATTCTCCCACATAAGGTATCCTACATACCGCGCAAAAATGACGTAAAGACATTTCTTTGAACTCATCATATAAGTGAAATGATATTGCAGGCGGTGACTTCTTAGGATGAAAATAAAAGTTTTGCACAAAGGTATTGGTGAGTAAGGGATACTGATCGATTCGGTCGTTGATGAACCCGGTGAGGCCTGCAGTCTCGATTAAAGCATGAAAGTCTTCATGAATTCCAGCCTTTTTCAAGAAATCCTCGCACGGCCATTCACACGACTGTACTTCCGCTAAGCGAGGAAGATTATATTTGGCTTTTTCCTTCTCTTTGGCTTGTTTTTCCTGGGAGCTTTGGCTAGAAGAGCCCCTCAAAAGTTTCCTCAACATTTTTCTAAAAATTTCTGAAATTTTTAGTAACTTCAAAATAAAAGTTCATAAAACTAAACAAGAATGATAGCAACTACTCCTACAAGTGCCTAGAGCCTATATCATGCATTAGAATTACTTGGGACCTCATAAATTTAACATGCAAGCTCAAGAACAGGGTTACCAAGGCAGCAAGGATTTGCAATGAATAAAGCACTAGAACAAAAACTAATTGGGACCAATGGAGGAGTCACATACCAAGCAACAATCTCCCAAAGTAGTTTTGTGAATGGAGCTTTGAGCTAAGAGATCGAAAATCGCAGCAAAACGAGCTAGAACTCATGCTTGAGCTGGATGGGGATTTTTTTGGGGTAGAATATGAAGTGTGTGGGTGCTGGCATAAGTGGAGGGGAGCCACCAGGGGCCCACGAGACAGGGGGGTGCGCGCCCTCCTCTCTCGTGGCCTGGTGCTTTCCCCTCCCGCAGTAATTTCAGTGCCTCAAATCCTCAAATATTTCAGAAAAAATAATACTAAATTTGCAAGGCATTTGGAGCACTTTATTTTCGGACTATTTTTTATTGTATGGATAATTCAGAAAACAGACAGATAATACTATTTTTGCTTTATTTAATCTAAATAACATAAGGTAAAAAGAGGGTACAGAAGGTTGTGCCTTCTAGTTTCATCCATCTCGTGATCATCAAAATGAACCCACTAACAAGGTTGATCAAGTCTTGTTAACAAACTCATTCTGAATAGCACAGAACCGGAGAAATTTCGAATAACACTAAGTTACCTCAACGGGGATATAAAAAACCCCAACAATAAGAATATCATACTTTTTCTTGACAGTAGGGAGAGGAAATTCAAAACCTCCAAAAATAATAGTTGGAACTTTCTCAATAGTATTTATGCTTTGAACTTGGATTTGCTTCCTCGGAAAGTGTACCGTATGCTCATTACCATTAACATGAAAGGTGACATTGCCTTTGTTGCAATCAATAACAGCTCCTGCAGTATTTAAAAAGGGTCTACCAAGAATAATAGACATACTATCGTCCTCGGGAATATCAAGAATAACAAAGTCTGTTAAGATAGTAACCTTCGCAACGACAACAGGCACGTCCTCACAAATGCCGACAGGTATAGTAGTTGATTTGTCAGCCATTTGCAAAGATATTTTAGTAGGTGTCAACTTATTCAATTCAAGGCTACGGTACAAGGAAAGAGGCATAACACTAACACCGGCTCCTAGATCACATAAAGCAGTTTTAACATAATTTCTTTTAATAGAGCAAGGTATAGTGGGAACTCCGGGATCACCAAGTTTCTTAGGTATTCCATCCTTAAAGGTATAGTTGGCAAGCATGGTGGAAATCTCAGTTTCAGGTATTTTCCTCTTATTAGTGATGATATCTTTCATATATTTAGCATAAAGGTTTGCTTTAAGCATATCAGTTAAGCGCATGCGTTAGAAAATAGGTCTAATCATTTTAGCAAAACGCTCAAAGTCCTCATCATCCTTTGACTTGGATGGTTTAGGAGGAAACGGCATCGGTTTCTGAACCCATGGTTCTCTTTCTTTACCGTGCTTCCTAGCAACAAAATCTCTCTTATCATAACGTTGATCCTTTGATTATGGGTTATCAAGATCAACAGCAGGTTCAATCTCTATATCATTGCTATTACTAGGTTGAGCGTCTACATGAACATCATTATTAGCATTATCATCAGGTTCATGTTCATCTCTGGATTGTGTTTCAGCATCAGAGATAGAAGTAGTATTAGGATTCTCAGGTGTTTCTACATTAGGTTCACTAGAAGTTTGCAAAGTCCTATCATTCTTCTTTTTCTTCTTCTTAGAAGAACTAGGAACATCTAGATTATTATTCTGAGAATCTTGTTCAATCCTTTTAGGGTGGCCTTCAGGATACAAAGGTTCCTGAGTCATTCTACCAGTTCTAGTAGCCACTCTAACAGCAAAGTCATTTTTATTATTTAATTCAGCAAGCAATTCATTCTGAGCTTAAGTACTTGTTCAGCTTGAGTAGCAATCATGGAAGCATGTTTGCTAGTGAGTTTAAGTTCACCTTTAACTCTAGCTACATAATCATTCAAGCGTACTATCGTATAAGCCTTATTCTTCAATTGTCTACCAACATAATCATTGAAATCTGCTTGTCTATTCATGAAATCATCAAATTCATCTAAGAATGGGCTATGAAATTTAGTAGATGGGATTTCATCTTTATCATATCTATAGAGAGAATTTACCTTTACTACATGTGTCGGGTTATCAAGACAATGTGGTTCTTCAACAGGCGGTATATTAAGACCATGTATTTCTTCAATAGGTGGTAAATTCTTAACATCTTCAGCTTTAATACCTTTTTCTTTCATTGATTTCTTTGCCTCTTTCATATCTTCAGGACTGAGAAATAAAACACCTCTCTTCTTCGGAGTGGGTTTAGGAATAGGCTCAGGAGTTGGCTCAATTGGTTCAGGGATTTCCTCAGGAATTGGCTCAGGAAGAGTCCAATTATTTTCATTAGTCAACATATTATTCAATAGTAACTCAGCTTCATCGACTGTTCTTTCCCTGAAAACACAACCAGCACAACTATCCAAGTAGTCCTTGGAAGCATCGGTTAGTCCATTATAGAAGATATCAAGTATTTCATTTTTCTTAAGTGGATGATCAGGCAAAGCATCAAGTAATCGGAGAAGCCTCCCCCAAGCTTGTGGGAGACTCTCTTCTTTGATTTGCACAAAATTATATATTCCCCGCAAGGCAGCTTGTTTCTTATGAGCAGGGAAATATTTAGCAGAGAAGTAATAAATCATATCCTCGGGACTACGCACACAACCAGGAGCAAGAGAATTATACCAAGTCTTAGCATCACCCTTTAATGAGAACAGAAATATCTTAAGGATATAAAAATAGCGAGACTTGTCATCATGAGTAAATAGGGTAGCTATATCATTCAACTTGGTAAGATGTGCCACAACAGTTTAAGATTCATGGCCATAAAAAGGATCAGATTCAACTAAAGTAATAATCTCAGGATCAACAGAGAATTCATAATCCTTATCAGTAACACAGATAGGTGAAGTAGCAAAAGGAGGGTCAGGTTTCATTCTAGCATTAAGAGAGTGCTGCTTCCATTTAGCTAATAGTTTCTTAAGATCATTTCTATCATTGCAAGCAAAGATAGCTTCAGCAACTTCTTTATTCATAACATAAACCTTAGGAACAACGGGCAATACATAATCATTGGGAGAACCTTCATCATCACAATCATCAATAATAGCATCTTCAATATTTTCATTCCCCCTAACTCTAGCAAGTTGTTCATCAAGAAATTCACCTAATGGCAAAGTAGTATCACGCACAGAAGTAGTCTCATCATGCATAGTAGAAGTGGCATCATCAATAACATGCGACATATCAGAATTCATAGCAGTAGCAGGTTTAGGTGTCGCAAGCCTACTAATAACGGAAGGAGAATCTAGTGCAGAGCTAGATGGCAGTTCCTTACCTCCCCTCGTAGTTGAGGGCAAAATCTTGGTTTTAGCGTCTTTCAAGTTCTTCATAGTGATCAACAAATATATATCCCAAGTGACTCAGAGAATAGAGCTATGCTCCCTGGCAACAGCGCCAGAAATTAGTCTTGATAACCCACAAGTGTAGGGGATCGCAACAGCTTTCGAGGGTAGAGTATTCAACCCAAATTTATTGATTCGACACAAGGGGAGCCAAAGAATATTCTTGAGTATTAGCAGTTGAGTTGTCAATTCAACCACACCTGGATAACTTAGTATCTGCAGCAAGGTATTTAGTAGCAAAGTAGTATGATAGTAATGGTAACAGTAGCAAAAGGTAAAGATAAATGTTTTGGGGTTTTTGTAGTGATTGTAACAGTAGCAACGGAAAAGTAAATAAGCGGAGAACAATATATGAAAAGCTCGTAGGCAATGGATCAGTGATGGATAATTATGCCGGATGCGATTCCTCATGTAATAGCTATAACATAGGGTGGCACAGAACTAGCTCCAGTTCATCAATGTAATGTAGGCATGTATTCCGTAAATAGTCATACGTGCTTATGGAAAAGAACTTGCATCACATCTTTTGTCCTACCCTCCCATGGCAGCGGGGTCCTAGTATAAACTAAGGGATATTAAGGCCTCCTTTTAATAGAGAACCAGACCAAAGCATTAACACATAGTGAATACATGAACTCCTCAAACTATGGTCATCACCGAGAAGTATCCCGATTATTGTCACTTCGGGGTTGTCGGATCATAACACATAATAGATGACGATAGACTTGCAAGATAGGATCAAGAACACACATATATTCATGAAAACATAATAGGTTCAGATCTGAAATCATGGCACTCGGGCCCTAGTGACAAGCATTAAGCATAGCAAAGTCATAGCAACATCAATCTCAGAACATAGTGGATACTAGGGATCAAACCCTAACAAAACTAACTTGATTACATGGTAAATCTCATCCAACACATCACCGTCCAGCAAGCCTACAATGGAATTACTCACGCACGGCGGTGAGCATCATGAAATTGGTGATGGAGGATGGTTGATGATGACAACGGCGACAAATCCCCATCTCCGGAGCCCCGAACGGACTCCAGATCAGCCCTCCCGAGAGAGATTAGGGCTTGGCGGCGGCTCTGTGTCGTAAAATGCGATGAAACTTTCTCCTTGATTATTTTCTCCACGAGACGGAAAATATAGAGTTGGAGTTGAGGTCGGTGGAGGTCCGGGGGGCACACGAGATAGGGGGCGCGCCCTACAGGGGGGGCGCGCCCCCTGTCTCGTGGACAGGCCCTGGGCCCCCTTGGTGTATTTCTTTCGCCCAGAAATTCTTATTAATTCCAAAAAGTGCCTCCGTGGATTTTCAGGACATTCCGAGAACTTTTCTTTTCTACACATAAAACAACATCATGGCAGTTCTGCTGAAAACAGCGTCAGTCCGGGTTAGTTTCATTCAAATCATGCAAGTTAGAGTCCAAAACAAGGGCAAAAGTGTTTGAGAAAGTAGATACGTTGGAGACGTATCACTCCCCACGAAGCCACTAAGTCCACTGTATTCTCCTCATGCCTGTAAGACCCTGGTGTAATGATGCTATAGTAAACCCTGGGGTTAAGTTAATGATTTTGCTAAACAAGTGTTTGATCAGCATTGTCTCCTCTCTCTTTCAAATTCTAGTTGAATTCAATTTCAAATTATGAGTGAAATTCAAAATGCTCAAACATGAAAACTAAAATGTTCATCATGTGGAATGTATTCTTCAGGTAATATTGGTGGTGAACCAACATTTTTGCAAAATGTCTAAATGGCCTAAAATAGCTATAACAGAAAGTTGTTAAAAGAAAAAGCAAAAGTTAAAAGAAAAAGAAATAGGAAAGGGAGAGAGAGAGCAACCCCCTCCCTGGACGGAACCCACCTGGGCCAGCCTACCTAACCCACCATTGCCAGCCCAGTTACCCCCCTCGCACTGGTCTCTCCCCCCGCCCTGTTCCTCGGTCTCAGACCGCTACAGGGGCTCGTCTCCGCCCGACCACCTCACCGGCAACGCCACGGGTGGATAAGAGCGCCCCCCCTCCGGCTCCTCGAGGCCTCCCCCACCTACCTCCACCCACTCATAGATTCCCCTTGACCTCTCCGCCCGCTCCTCGCCTCTTCCCCCTCGTTCCCCATCAACGCTCCAGCGCGGTTGCTGCCGTTCTCTGTCATCCACGCGGCTAC
Organism: Triticum dicoccoides; assembly: GCF_002162155.2. Classification (NCBI taxonomy): domain Eukaryota; kingdom Viridiplantae; phylum Streptophyta; class Magnoliopsida; order Poales; family Poaceae; genus Triticum; species Triticum dicoccoides. Next base: position 23,288,246 of record NC_041387.1, read on the forward strand.
CAGCGTCCCCAGCCGAGCACCCGAGCCTGGGAGGTGCACGGTCCTCCGCTTCATCGTCCTCGCCCATCAGCTGGAGTCGGGGAGGTCGGCAACGTCGGCATCGCCCTCTTCCCCTTCTCGGTGGTCACCGGCGATCACCGGAGCCACATGCCTCCCTCTGCGCTCCCGAACCCCGAGAGGCCTCCGTGTGCCTGCCCCATAAGCTCTCTTTCCTCCCAGCTCTCTTCTCCTCGCCCAACGTGCCCGTAGTTGCCGTCTCGTACGTGCCCGAGCCCATCTATGCGGGAGCTCATCGCCGACAAGCTTGTGGTCGTCGCCACAGCAGCCATCATGCTCACCTAAGCACATCACCATGCTCCTAGTGCTTCCAGGAATGCAACACGTGCACACACGCAGCCTACCAAGCCCCGTATCACCTACCCCGACGGCCACCCGAATGCGCCGCCGCCTCTGCTCATCGCCGGCGTGGCCACGGTGACCAAATGGTCCCGTGCGTGCCACCATCGCGCTCACCGCACCGCGTAGGCCTCGTCTAGCCGCTTGGTTTGCCCGCAAACGCCCCCAGCCCTGATCCCGACGATGACCGAAGTCCCGCATCCGCCTCAATACTTGCCGTCAACGTTCTCGACCACCGCCGCCTCTGCCACCGCCCCAGATCGCCACGCTGTCGTCTTCTCGTTCGAACGAGCTCGGCCGTGCTTGAAACGGCGCCCTGTGCGTGAAACCCGACCACCTCCCGAGCGTGCCGCCGTCGTTTTTGGTCGCCGGAGCTCTCTCCGACGACGGCGCCGACGTGGCACGGCCAGGCCCACCTCCGGGTCACTGACGTCGGGCCCCCCGGCCCCGTTGACTGGGTTGACCCAGTCAACGTGCTAACTGGGCAGCCCAAAGACGCTGACATGCGGGCCCCACCGCATAATTAGTTTAACCAACGTTTTATTAATTAAAACCTAATTAGTTGCTATTTAGAGACTGGCATGTGGGGCCTAGAAGCTATTTAACCTCAGATTAGTTTAATATAAACTCTATTTTTAACAGAGGTTGACAAGTTGGCCCCACTGGTCTTTTTGACCAGTCAACCGGTCTGTTGACCTGTTGATGCCATGCTGACACTCTGCTGACGTCATATTTCCATTTCTGTTATTTTAAATAGTTTCTGAAAATGATTTAATCTTTGAAAATTCATAGAAATTAAACCGTAGCTCCGATGAAAATGTTTTCTACATGAAAGTTGCTCAGAAAAATCCAACGAATCCGGATACGCGATCCGTTTACCTGTCACATGCCTCTAACTATCTGAACATGGAATATTCCCCCTCTAGTCATCTGTCTGACACAGGTCCGGAACCGGGAATACCTTCTCAGTTGAATTCCCCCTTCACCTTTATCGTGTAGCCATACGTTAGGTCACACCCGGCACAGCATATTGCCATGTTATGCTTTGTGATGCTATGCTTGCTTTATACTTATTGGTTCTTCCCCCTCTTCTCTTCTGTAGACCCCGAGACTGATGTCGCCCGTATGATCGACTACGTCACCGACGCCCCCTCCTTGCCAGAGCAACCAGGCAAGCCCCCCCTTTGATCATCCCGATATCGCCCTTTCCATTCTCTCATGCTTGCATTAGATTTTGCTACTGTTATTGCTTGCTCCTATTCTAGTGCATAGCCTACTTTTGTAACCTGCTTATCCTAAACTGCTTAGTATAGGTTGGTTAGTGATCCATCAGTGACCCCCCACCTTGTCCTTGTTGCCCCTGCGTCATCATTGAAGACCTGATCAACGGGATCGAAGACCAGGCCCCGGCACCGCACATCACTTTCCCCTCAGTTGCTCGACACTGATGGGTTACTATCGAGTGCCGATGGTGAGACCTCTACAACACTTCTGATGTTAACCCTGTAGTGTAGCTATTCGATCGTGGAAATCGAGGGTGATTCCGCCTTAACCACTTCCGATACGACTCTGTCGTGTAACCCCTCAAGTGTGAACCTCGAGGGTGATTCCTCTTACGTTCACCTTAATGATTACATCAAGTGGAATTCATCGGGGGTGATTCCTTGGGTTTTCCCCTTGATGTTTGGACACACGGATACTTGGACTTTACCACTGTTACTTGGAAAGGCAGGTCAACCCTGAGGGGTACCCGCGAGTTATGTGGAGACGGGTTGACCTGGAAGGTGCCCGCGAGATACTTATGGGGCGTGGCCGGGCATTCTTAGCCCTTGCCGCAAGTCCTCGAGACGGGGCAACGGGGTCACATCTTTCGTGACTCTCTGCTTGTTACCGCGTGCTCCTAATCCACTACGATTTGGATATTTGATCCGAGGGGCCTCTGGCCTGATAGCACTAACCATCACGTGGGCATAGTATGGGTGTTCTGCGTCGTATACATCAGCCGAAGCTTAATAGACGTCAGCGACTAAGCGGCACGCGCCGGGTTGGACTGCATAAGCACCTTCCTTTTTGAAGGAGGTAGCTAGGTCTGCTCACCGGCCGCCCTCACAACATGCAGGAGTTCCCGGGGACATGGCCCATGACCCCTGGGGGCATAGGTTTAGTCTAGCGTGCTGACCTCTCTATTAAGCCTAGGTCGGGTTGCAGCGTATTGTTTGGCCGAGGCCGGGCATGACCCAGGAAAGTGTGTCCGGCCGGAGTTAATCGAGCGTGGTGGGTAAGTTGGTGCACCCCTGCAGGGAAGAAAACATCTATCGATAGCATGTCCTACGGTAATGGACACTTGGAGTTGTATCCCGATCGATACAACTAGAACTGGATGATTGAGATGAGAATTGGATTGTGATGAGAAATGGATAGTACAGCTCTAGGATTTCTTTCTCGCGGGGAGTCGAGAAAGGATCTCTGGCCGAGGTTGATAACACTACTACTACTTTAATTTATGCTACTCTAATCCCTCATGTTTGCTGCAAGATGGTGGTTTCCAAAAGGTGCTAGTATTCGATAGGTCTAGGCCTTCTCTCTATTCTGGCATTTCTACATCCTAGTCCAATATACAGCCTTCCTTTGATAATGTTGCATATGTAGTGTAGATCCTTGCTTGCGAGTACTTTGGATGAGTACTCACAGTTGCTTTGCTCCCCTTTTTCCACCTCTTTCCATTCTTCTCGGATGCTGCAACCAGATGGTGGAGCCCAGGAGCCAGACGACACCACTGACAACTTCTACTACCCCGAGGGTGCCTACTACCACGTGACGGACGGTGACGACCAGGAGTAGTTAGGAGGCTCCCAGGTAGGAGGCTTGCCTTTTCGACCATGTTGCTTTTTTGCTAGCCTTCTTAAGGCAAACTTGTTTAACTTATGCCTGTACTGAGATATTGTTGCTTCCACTGACTCGTTGTATTCAAGATGATATATTCGAGACCTTGAGGCCCCTGGCTTGTAATATAAAGTTTGTATTATTTTAATTTGTGTCTAGAGTTGTGTTGTGATATCTTCCTGTGAGTCCCTGATCTTGATCGTACACATTTGCGTGTATGATTAGTGTACGATTGAATCGGGCGCGTCACAAGTTGGTATCAGAGCCAACTGCCTATAGGTAACCCCCTTTACAACTCCTTGGCCGAAGTTGAGTCTAGTCACTACAAAACTTTTACTAACATGGTTGTGTGTCTTATGGGCCCACATCGCCATTGGGTGGTATTAGGATTTTTTTACTCCTCGTCTATACTCTGGGACTCTGAACTCTTTTCTACTCGGGTTAAACGAATTTACTAACTCTAACATTAGGATCCCATGACCACATTCACCCCAAAGTTGGATAACCCATAGTTACTCCTTAGAATAGCATCTTGAATAGTGCACACACTGTCGTGTTGACTACTAAGTGGTATCCTTCGTACCTCTTTCATTATGCATGTTTCATCATGAATGATCCTTGTCTTTGCAAATGCTCAATGTTGAACTGCCCCATGTTACATGTTAGCAGGATGGTTAGACCTGCTGGTCATGGACGTGGTGCCAATGATCCACCACCACCCGAATTCTTTGCAGGAATGATGCAACAATTTGAGCTGAACCGCCAGTTCATGGAAGGAATGATGGCTCAGTTTCCTCATCCGAATATGAACCAGCAGCCAACCCCAGTTACTTTGCAGGACTTCATGCGCCTCAACCCGACCATCTACCACAGCTCAACTCAGCCCCTCGATGCTGATGGCTGGCTCCACGACATCACATATGAAATGGAGTCTGCTAGTGTTGCCCCTGCCAACTATGTCACCTTCACATCCTTCTTCCTCAAGGGTCCCGCTGCTCAATGGTGGGACAGCCACAGGCGTACCCTACGTACTGGAACGGTCATCACTTGGCCAGATTTCCAAGCTGCCTTTCGTGCCCGGTTCATTCCTTAGGGAATCATGGACAGGAAGAAGCGAGAGTTCCGCAACCTCACCCAAGGCAACAAGACTGTAGATGCTTATCAGCGGGAATTTCTGGACTTGTCATGTTATGCTGAAGAAGACATTGCAACTGATGCTCGCAGACAGGAAAAGTTTTGTGATGGACTTCACCCTGATATCAAGCTAGCACTACTCGTTCATGACTTTGCCGACTTCGCCACCTTGGTGAACAAGGCTATTCAGATTGAGACTAGTCTTCAGGAACACCAGGGATCCCTTAGGCGCAGCCGTGACGCTGGCTCATCTTCAAGGCCGTCAGCGCAGAAGCGTCGGATATGGATTCCCCACAACATGTATCATCCAACTGCACCTACACCAAGACAGTCTTATGCCGCACTGCGTCTGCCTCCACCCCCGTAGAGGCAGCCTCTTCGGTCTGTACCACCTCGAGCGCCTGCTCCCAATCCCAATGATGGTATGTGCTTCAAGTGTGGCCTTCCAGGTCACCGCTCCAGGAACTGTCCTCAGAATCAGAATCAGCTGGCTCTACCTTCTAATGCTCGTGGTAACAATCAACCCGCAACAACAATGCCCGACCTTATGGTCTTGGGAAGGCTAACAACATTGATCTAAATGAAGCTCAAGACCAGCCTGCTACTGTGATGGGTACTCTCCATGTTAATTCAGTACCAGTTGTTGTTTTATTTGATACAGGAGTATCGCATTCTTTCATATGAGAAGATTTTGCATTCATGCATGGCATTAAATACGAAGAGATGCACATTTCATTAGTGGTAAACACCCCCGCGGGCCAATGTCGAACCACCATGGTTAGCCACAACATTGTCATTGAGATTGAAGGATTAGAGTTCCATGCCTCTCCCATTATTCTGAAGTCTTCCAATATTGACCTCATTCTTGGAATGGATTGGTTGAAAGCACATACGGCTTCTATCGTTTGTGCCACTAAGACCGTCCACCTTCTGCACCCTTTAGATGAGATAGTAAGCTACAATGCTCATCTCGTTCAAAACGCTGAAGCGTGACTTTATGTCTTGAATGTGTTGAACGCAGCACCTCTTGAGGGAATTGAAAAGATTCCAGTTGTTCGCGACTTCCTAGATGTCTTTCCAGAAGAACTTCCACGAATACCCCGTGCCCGGGCTGTCGAGTTCGTCATCGACTTCAAACCAGGCACCATTCCTATTGCCAAACGACCCTACAAGATGCCACCTCGTGAACTCCTTGAACTTAAGGAGGAAATTGACAAATCTCTTCGCAAGGGTTTCATTCGTCCAAGTTCCTCCGCTTGGGGAGCACCTTCTCTCTTTGTCAAGAAGAAGGACGGAACGAACCGTTTGATCCAAGACTACCGTCCTATCAACCAAGCTACAATTCAGAACAAATATCCCCTTCCTCGGATAATGATCTGTATGATCAACTGGCTGGTTCATCGATATTCTCAAAACTCGACTTGAGGTTGGGTTACCACCAGATCCGTGTTCATGAAGAGGATATTCCAAAGACCACATCCGTCACTCGTTATGGTTCTTACGAGTACACCGTCATGTCCTTTTGTTTGACCAATGCTCCAGCCACATTCTCCAGTCTGATGAACTACATATTCATGGATTACCTCAACAAGTTCGTTGTAGTCTATCTGGATGATATACTGGTATATTCAAAGAATAAACAAGAACATGCTGAACATCTTTGTCTTGTTCTGGAAAAGCTTTGAGAGCATCAACTTTATGCCAAGTATTCCAAGTGCGAATGGCTTCCCGAAGTCACCTACCTTGGTCATGTCATCTCCAAGGATGGAATGGCCATCAACCCAAAACGAGTTCAGGCTATTCTTGACTGGACCCCTCTGAAGACTATCAAGCAAGTCAGAAGCTTTCTCGGACTCGCCAGATATTGCCCTCGTTTCGTTGAGAACTTCTTGAAGATTGCCAAGCCACTGACTAATCTGCTTCACAAAGGCATTAAGTGTTGGAAATATGCCCTAGAGGCAATAATAACATGGTTATTATTGTATTTCCTTGTTCATGATAATTGTCTATTGTTCATGCTATAATTGTATTAACCGGAAACCGCAATGCATGTGTGAATACATAGACCACAACATGTCCCTAGTGAGCCTCTAGTTGACTAGCTCGTTGATCAACAGATGGTCATGGTTTCCTAACCATGGACATTGGATGTCATTGATAACGGGATCACATCATTAGGAGAATGATGTGATGGACAAGACCCAATCCTAAGCATAGCACAAGATCGTGTAGTTCGTTTGCTAAAGCTTTTCTAATGTCAAGTATCATTTCCTTAGACCATGAGATTGTGTAACTCCCGGATATCGTAAGAGTGCTTTGGGTGTACCAAACGTCACAACGTAACTGGGTGACTATAAAGGTACACTACAGGTATCTCCGAAAGTGTTTGTTGGGTTGGCCCGAATCAAGACTGGGATTTGTCACTCTGTATGATGGAGAGGTATCTCTGGGCCCACTCGGTAATGCATCATCATAATGAGCTCAATGTGACTAAGTAGTTAGTCACGGGATCATGCATTATGGAACAAGTAAAGTGACTTGCCGGTAACGAGATTGAACGAGGTATTGGGATACCGACGATCGAATCTCGGGCAAGTAACGTACCGATTGACAAAGGGAATTGTATACGGGGTTGCTTGAATCCTTGACATCGTGGTTCATACGATGAGATCATCATGGAACATGTGGGAGCCAACATGGGTATCCAGATCCCGCTGTTGGTTATTGGCCAGAGAGTTGTCTCGGTCATGTCTGCATGATTCCCGAACCCGTAGGGTCTACACACTTAAGGTTCGATGACGCTAGGGTTATAAAGGAAGTTTGTATGTGGTTACTGAATGTTGTTTGGAGTCCTAGATGAGATCTCAGACATCACGAGGAGTTCCGGAATGGTTCGGAGGTAAGGATTTATATATGGGAAGTCCAGTTTCAGTCACCGGAATAGTTTCGGGGGTTATCGGTATTATATCGGGACCACCGAAAGGTGTCCGAAGGTCCACCGGGTGGGGCCACCTGCCCCGGGGGGCTTAATGGGCTGAATATGGGAGGGAACCAGCCCCTAGTGGGCTGGTGCGCCCCTCCCCAAGGGCCCAAGGCGCCTAGGGTTGAAAACCCTAGGGGAGGGGGCGCCTCCACCTTGCTTGGGGGGCAAGTCTCTCCCTCTCCCCTTCCCCTACAAATAGTGGAGGTTTTGGGGCTGCCAAGAACATGAGTTTTCCTCTCCCTAGCGCAGTCCTACCCCTCTCCCTCCTTGTCTCTCGCAGTGCTTGGCGAGGCCCTGCTGGAGTGCCACGCTCCTCCATCACCACCACGCCGTTGTGCTGCTGCTGGACGGAGTCTTCCCCATCCTCTCACTCTCTCCTTGCTGGATCAAGGCACAGGAGACGTCACCGGGCTGTACGTGTGTTGAACGCGGAGGCACCGTTCTTCGGTGCTTAGATCGGATTCGGACGCGATCTGAATCGCTTCGTGAACGACTCCACCGACCACGTTCTTGTAACGCTTCCGCATTGCGATCTTCAAGGGTATGAAGATGCACTCCCCTCTCTCGCGTTGCTAGTATCTCCTTAGATTGATCTTGGTGATGCGTAGAAAATTTTGAATTCCTGCTACGTTCCCCAACAGTGGCATCATGAGCTAGGTCTATGCGTAGATTCTATGCACGAGTAGAACACAAAGTAGTTGTGGGTGATGATTTGTTCAATTTGCTTACCGTTACTAGTCTTATCTTGATTCGGCTGCATTGTGGGATGAAGCGGCCCGGACCGACCTTACACGTACTCTTACGTGATACAGGTTCCACCGACTGGCATGCACTTGATGCATAAGGTGGCTAGCGGGTGTCTGTCTCTCCCACTTTAGTCGGATCGGATTCGATGAAGAGGGTCCTTATGAAGGTTAAATAGCAATTGGCATATCACCATTGTGGCTTTTGCATAGGTAAGAAATGTTCTTGCTAGAAACCCATAGCAGCCACGTAAAACATGCAAACAACAATTAGCGGACGTCTAACTTGTTTTTGCAGGGTATGCTATGTGATGTGATATGGTCAAGAAGGATGTGATGAATGAAATATATGTGATGTATGAGATTGATCATATTCTTGTAATAGGAATCAAGACTTGCATGTCGATGAGTATGACAACTGGCAGGAGCCATAGGAGTTGTATTTATTTATTGTATGACCTGTGTGTCACTGAATAATGCCATGTAATTACTTTACTTCTTTGCTAAACCGTTAGCCATAGTAGTAGAACTAATAAGTTGGCGAGACAAATTCATGGAGACACAATGATGGAGATCATGGTGTCATGCGAGTAACGATGATGATCATGGAGCCCCGAAGATGGAGATCAAAAGGAGCAAAATGATATTGGCCATATCATGTCACTATTTGATTGCATGTGATGTTTATCATGATTATGCATCTTATTTGCTTAGAACGACAGTAGTAAATAAGATGATCCCTCATAATAATTTCAAGAAAGTGTTCCCCCTAACTGTGCACCGTTGCGAAAGATCGTTGCTTCGAAGCACCACGTGTGATCGGGTGTGATAGATTCTAACGTTCACATACAACGGGTGTAAGCCAGATTTACACACGCAAAACACTTAGGTTGACTTGACGAGCCTAGCATGTACAGACATGGCCTCGGAACACAAGAGACCGAAAGGTCGAGCATGAGTCGTATAGTAGATACAATCAACATGAAGATGTTCATCGATGATGACTAGTCTGTCTCACGTGATGATCGGACAGGGCCTAGTTGACTCGGATCATGTATCACTTAGATGACTAGGGCGATGACTATCTGAGTGGGAGTTCATTAGATGAACTTAATTATGCCGTAGCTCGCGTTTTAGTTCTACTGTTTTAGATATGTTCCTAGAGAAAATTTGGCTGAAAGTTAATAGTAGCAATTATGCGGACTGGGTCCATAAACTGAGGATTGTCCTCATTGCTGCACAGAAGGCTTATGTCCTTAATGCACTGCTCGGTGTGCTGAACCTTGAGCGTCGTTTGTGGATGTTGCGAACATCTGACATACACGTTTTGATGACCACGTGATAGTTCAGTGGGTAATGTTAAATGGTTTAGAATTGAGGCACCAAAGACATTTTTGAAATGTCGTAGAACATATGAGATGTTCCAAGAGCAGAAATTGGGATTTCAGGCTCGTGCCCACGTCAAGAGGTATGAGACCTCCGACGAGTTTCTTAGCCTACTACAAACTAAGGGAGAAAAGCTCAATCATTGAGCTTGTACATAGATTGTCTGGGTACAACAATCACTTGAATCGAGTGGGAGTTAATCTTCCAGATGAGATAGTGATGTTTCTCCAAAGTCATTTCCACCAAGCTACTAGAGTTTCGTGATGAACTATAACATATCAGGGATAGATATGATGATCCTTGAAATATTCGCGATGTTTGACACCACGAAAGTGGAAATCAAGAAGGATCATCAATTTTTGATGGTTAGTGAAACCACTAGTTTCAAGAAGGGCAAGGGCAAGAAGGGATACTTCATGATATGGCAAATCAGTTGCTGCTCTAGTGAAGAAACCCAAGGTTGAACCCAAACCCGAGACTAAGTGCTTCTGTAATGAGGGGAACGGTCACTGAAGCAGAACTACCCTAGATACTTGGTAGATGAGAAGGCTGGCAAGGTCGACCGAAGTATATTGGATATACATTATATTAATGTGTACTTTACTAGTACTCCTAGTAGCACCAGGGTAATAGATACCGGTTCGGTTGCTAAGTGTTAGTAACTCAAAATAAAAGGCTATGGAATAAACGGAGACTAGCTGAAGGCGAGGTGACGATATGTGTTGGAAGTATTTCCAAGGTTGATATTATCAAACATCGCACGCTCCCTCTACCATCGGGATTGGTGTTAAAACTAAATAATTGTTATTTGGTGTTTGCGTTGAGCATAGACATGATTGGATTATGTCTATCGCAATACGGTTGTTCATTTAAGGAGAATAATGGTTACTCTGTTTATTTGAATAATACCTTCAATGGTCTTGCACCTAAAATGAATGGTTTATTGAATCTCGATCGTAGTGATACACATGTTCATGCCAAAAGATATAAGATAGTAATGATAATACCACATACTTGTGGCACTACCATTTGAGTCATATTGGTATAAAACGCATGAAGAAGCTCCATGTTGATGGATCTTTGGACTCACTCATTTTTGAAAAGATTGAGACATGCGAACCATGTTATTGGTATATACGCATGAAGATACTCCATGCAGATGGATCATTTGGACTCACTTGATTTTGAATCACTTGAGTCATGCAAATCATACCACATGGGCAAGATGACTGAAAGGCCTCGTTTTCAGTGAAATGGAACAAGAAAGCAACTTGTTGGAAGTAATACATTTTTGATGTGTGCAGTCCAATGAGTGCTGAGGCACACAGTGGATGTCGTTATGTTCTTACTTCACAGATGATTTGAGTAGATGATGTATATTTACTTGATGAAACACAAGTCTGAATTATTGAAAGGTTCAAGTAATTTCAGAGTGAAGTTGAAGATCATCGTGACAAGAGGATAAAATGTCTATGATATGATCATAGAGATGAATATCTGAGTTATGAGTTTGGTATACAATTAAGACATTGTGGAAATTGTTTCACAACTAATACCGCCTGGAACACCATAGTGTGATGGTGTGTCCGAACATCATATATGCGCTCTATTGGATATGGGGCATACCATGATGTCTCTTATCAAATTATCACTATCGTTTATGGGTTGGGCATTAGAGACAACCGCGTTCACTTCAAATAGGGCACCACGTAATTCCGTTGAGTTGACACCGTATGAACTATGGTTTAGAGAAACCTAAGTTGTCGTTTCTTGAAAGTTTGGGGCTGCGACGCTTATGTGAAAAAAAGTTTCATCCTGATAAGCTCGAACCCAAAGCGGATAAATACATCTTCATAGGACACCCAAAACAGTTGGGTATACCTCCTATTTCAGATCCGGAAGCAAAAGTGATTGTTTCTAATAACGGGTCCCTTCTCGAGGAAAAGTTTCTCTCGAAAGAATTGAGTGGGAGGATGGTGGAGACTTGATATGGTTATTGAACCGTCACTACAACTAGTGTGTAGCAGGGCACAGGAAGTTGTTCCTGTGGCACCTACACCAATTGAAGTGGAAGCTGATGATAGTGATCATGAAGCCTCGGATCAAGTCACTGCCGAACCTTGTAGGACGACAAGGACACGTACTGCTTCAGAGTGGTACGGTAATCCTGTCTTGGAGGTCATGTTGCTAGACAACAATGAACCTACGAGCTATGGAGAAGCGATGGTGGGCCCGGATTCCGACAAATGGCTCGAGGCCATAAAATCCGAGAGAAGATCCATGTATAAAACAAAGTGTAGACTTTGGAAGAACTACTTGATGGTCATAAGGCTATTGGGTACAGATGGATTTTAAAAGGGAAGACAGACAATGATGGTAAGTGTCACCATTCACAAAGCTTGACTTGTCGCTGAGATGTTTTCCAACAAGTTCAAGGAGTTGACTACGATGAGACTTTCTCACTCGTAGCGATGCTAAGAGTCTGTTAGAATTATATTAGCAGCTACTGCATGATTCATGAAATCTTGCAGATAGGATGTCAAAACATTGTTTCCTCGATGATACAACCAGAAGGTTTTGACAATCCTAAAAGATGCTAACAAGTATGCAAAGCTCTAGCAATCCTTCTAAGGACTGGAGTAAGCATCTCGGAGTTGGAATATACGCTTTGATGAGATGATTAAAGATTTGGGATTTATACAAAGTTTATGAGAAACTTGTATTTCCAAAGAAGTGAATGGGAGCACTATAGAATTTCTGATGAGTATATGTTGTTGACGTATTGTTGATCAGAAATGATATAGAATTTCTAGAAAGCATATAGGGTATTTGGAAAGGTGTTTTTCAATGGAAAACCTGGATTAAGATACTTGAACATTGAGCATCAAGATCTATAAGGATAGATCAAAAACGCTCAATAATACTTTCAAATAAATACATATCGTGACAAGATTTTGAAGGAGTTCAAAATAGATCGGCAAAGAAGGAGTTCTTGGCTGTGTTATAAGGTGTGAATATTGAGTAAGACTCAAGACCTGACCACGGCAGAAGAGAGAGAAAGGACGAAGGTCGTCCCCTATGCTTCAGATGTAGGCTCTACAGTATGCTATGTTGTGTACCACACCTCAAGTGTGCCTTGCCATGAGTCAGTCAGGGGTACAAGAGTGATCTAGGAATGGATCACAGGACATCGGTCAAACTTAACCTTAGTAACTAGTGGACTAAGGAATTTTCTCGATTATGGAGGTGGTAAAAGAGTTCGTCGTAAAGGGTTACGCCGATGCAAACTTTGACACTAATTCGGATTACTCTGAGTAGTAAACCGGATTCGTATAGTAGAACAGTTATTTGGAATAGCTCCAAATAGAGTGTGGTAGCTACATCTAGAGATGACATAGAGATTTGCAAAGCACACACGGATCCGAAAGGTTCAGATCCATTGACTAATAACCTCTCTCACAAGCGAGATATGATCAAGCCCCATGGGTGTTGATTCATTACAATCACATAGTGATGTGAACTAGATTAGTGACTCTAGTGCAAGTGGGAGACTGTTGGAAATATGCCCTAGAGGCAATAATAAAATGGTTATTATTGTATTTCCTTGTTCATGATAATTGTCTATTGTTCATACTATAATTGTATTGACCGGACCCCGCAATGCATGTGTGAATACATAGACCACAACATGTCCCTAGTGAGCCTCTAGTTGACTAGCTCGTTGATCAACAGATGGTCATGGTTTCCTAACCATGGACATTGGATGTCATTGATAACGGGATCACATCATTAGGAGAATGATATGATGGACAAGACCCAATCCTAAGCATAGCACAAGATTGTGTAGTTCGTTTGCTAAAGCTTTTCTAATGTCAAGTATCATTTCCTTAGACCATGAGATTGTGTAACTCCCGGATACCGTAAGAGTGCTTTGGGTGTACCAAACGTCACAACGTAACTGGGTGACTATAAAGCTACCCTACAGGTATCTCCGAAAGTGTTTGTTGGGTTGGCACGAATCAAGACTGGGATTTGTCACTCCGTATGATGGAGAGGTATCTCTGGGCCCACTCGGTAATGCATCATCATAATGAGCTCAATGTGACTAAGTAGTTAGTCACGGGATCATGCATTACAGAACAAGTAAAGTGACTTGTCGGTAACGAGATTGAACAAGGTATTGGGATACCGACGATCGAATCTCGGGCAAGTAACGTACCGATTGACAAAGAGAATTGTATACGGGATTTCTTGAATCCTTGACATCGTGGTTCATCCGATGAGATCATCGTGGAACATGTGGGAGCCAACATGGGTATCCAGATCCCGTTGTTAGTTATTGTCCAGAGAGCTGTCTCGGTCATGTCTGCATGATTCCCGAAACCGTAGGGTCTACACACTTAAGGTTCGATGACGCTAGGGTTATAAAGGAAGTTTGTATGTGGTTACCGAATGTTGTTCGGAGTCCCGGATGAGATCCCGGATGTCAAGAGGAGTTCCGGAATGGTCCGGAGGTAAAGATTTATATATGGGAAGTCCAGTTTCAATCACCGGAATAGTTTCGGGGGTTATCGGTATTGTACCGGGACCACCGAAAGGTGTCCGGAGGTACACCGGGTGGGGCCACCTGCCCCGGGTGGCTTAATGGGCTGAATATGGGAGGGAACCAGCCCCTAGTGGGCTGGTGCGCCCCTTCCCAAGGGCCCAAGGCGCCTAGGGTTGAAAACCCTAGGGGAGGTGGGCGCCTCCACCTTGCTTGGGGGGCAAGTCTCCCCCTCTCCCCTTCCCCTATAAATAGTGGAGGTTTTGGGGCTGCCAAGAACATGAGTTTTCCTCTCCCTGGTGCAGCCCTACCCCTCTCCCTCCTCATCTCTCATAGTGCTTGGCGAAGCCCTGCTGGAGTGCCACGCTCCTCCATCACCACCACGCCGTTGTGCTGCTGCTGGCCATCCTCTCCCTCTCTCCTTGCTGGATCAAGGCACGAGATATGTCACCGGGTTGTACGTGTGTTGAACGCGGAGGCACCGTTCTTCGGTGCTTAGATCGGATTCGGCCGCGATCTGAATCGCTTCGTGAACGACTCCACCGACCACGTTCTTGTAACGCTTCCGCATCGCGATCTTCAAGGGTATGAAGATGCACTCCCCTCTCTCTCGTTGCTTGTATCTCCTTAGATTGATCTTGGTGATGCGTAGAAAATTTTGAATTTCTGCTACGTTCCCCAACATTAAGTTTTATTGGACAGACAAATGTCAGGAAAGTTTCCAGGCACTCAAGGACAAGCTGACTTCTGCCCCAGTGCTTGCTCCCCCTGATTCTCGCAAGGACTTTGTCATCTATTGCGATGCTTCACGACAAGGATTAGGCTGTGTCCTAATGCAAGAGTGCAGAGTGATTGCTTATGCCTCCCATCAAGTGCGTCCTCACAAAGAGAACTACCCAGTTCATGACCTCGAGCTTGTTGTGGTTATCTTTGCACTGAAGTTATGGCGACAGTACCTTCTCGGTAATCGTTGCGAAATCTTCACCGATCATCAGAGTCTGAAGTATTTGTTTACTCAGCCAGACATGAACCTTCGTCGGCAGCGATGGATGGAAGCTATTGCTGACTACAACTACGGTATATCTTATACCCCTCGCACGGCTAATGTAATGGCTGATGCTTTGAGCCGCAAGTCGTATTGCAATAATCACATGGTCTACAAAGCTCAACCCCACCTTTATGAAGAGCTATGCAAGCTGAACCTTCAACTAGTTCCACAGAGTTCTCTAAATAACCTTGTCCTGGAACCAACTCTTCTGAAAGCAATTAAGTCTGCTCAAGCCAAAGATGCTCATGTTGATCTGATGAAAAAGGATCTTGCCTTAGATAAATCCAGAGATTTCTCACTTGGTGAAGATGGAACCTTATACTTCAGAGATCGCATTGTAGTACACCGGTTCGAGCTTATGACAGAGAAGGTGGTGAAAGAAGCGCACGACAACCCTCTCTCTATTCATTCGGGAAGTACCAAGATGTATCTAGACATCCGTCAGAAGTACTGGTGGTCTAAAATGAAGCAAGACATTGCTTGATATATTGAAGAATGTGATGTTTGCCGTCGCGTCAAAGCAGAACATCAGAAACCGGTTGGACTTCTACAACCGCTTCCGATTCTTGAATGGAAGTGGGATAAGGTACAAATGGATTTCGTCACAGGCCTTCCCAAGTCTCAGAAAGGTAACGATGCTATCTTTGTCATCATCGACCAATTATCGAAGGTTGCTCACTTTCTGCCAGTCAAGGAGACAATCACTGCTAGTCAATTAGCAAACTTGTATATCTCCAGAATTGTGTCACTCCACGGCATTCCGAAGGAGATACGTTCAGACCACGGTAGTATATTCACTTCGAAGTTCTGGGATAGTTTCCAAGAGGCAATGGGAACTCATATTACCTGGAGCACTGCTTATCATCCCCAATCCCAAGGCCAAGTCGAGCGAGTCAATCAAATTCTTGAAGACATGCTTCAGTCTTGTGTTATTTCTTTTGGTAAGAAGTGGGAAGAATCCCTCCCTTATGCGGAGTTCTCTTATAACAACAGCTATCAAGCCAGCTTGAAGATGGCACCCTTTGAAGTGCTTTATGGACGTAAGTGTCGAACCCCTCTGAATTGGTCAGAAACTGGGGAACAGACGCGCATTGGTCCAGATATTATTCAACAAGCTGAAGAGCAGGTTCGCATTGTCCGGGATAATCTCAAGGCGGCCCAGTCCCGCTAGAAGAGCAACTATGACTAGAAACACTTGAGTTCAACTTATCAACCTGGTGAACAAGCTTATCTGCGTGTCACTCCTTTGAGAGGCACTCATCGATTCGGAGTCAAGGGCAAGCTAGCTCCTCGCTACATTGGTCCCTTCCGTATTCTCGCCCGTCGTGGATTGGTGGCTTATCAACTGGAGTTGCCATCTCAGTTCTCTCATGTCCATGACGTCTTCCACGTGTCACAACTTCGTCGTTGCTTCAAGGATCCGGAACGTGAAGTGGATCTGGAATTGATTGAAGTTCAAGATGATCTCACTTATAAAGAGCATCCGATCCGCATTCTTGAAGAAGCTGAACACCGAACCCGCCAGAAGGTTGCCAAGTTCCTCAAGGTGCAACGGTCAAATCATACTAAAGATGAAGCCACTTGGGAGCACGAAGATAACCTCCGGGCTGAATATCCCGACCTGTTCCCTTCTACCTCTTAATTCTCGGGATGAGAATTTCTTTCAAAGGAGGAGAGTTGTAACACCCCGGTGTAATGATGCTACAGTAAACTCTGGGGTTAAGTTAATAATTTTGCTAAACAAGGGTTTGATCCTCATTGTCTCCTCTCTCTTTCAAATTCCAGTTGAATTCAATTTCAAATTATGAGTGAAATTCAAAATGCTCAAACATGAAAACTAAAATGTTCATCATGTGGAAAGTATTCTTCTGGTAATATTGGTGGTGAACCAACATTTTTGCAAAATGTCTAAATGGCCTAAAATAGCTATAATAGAAAGTTGTTAAAAGAAAAAGCAAAAGTTAAAAAGAAAAAGAAATTGGAAAGCGAGAGAGAGAGCAACCCCCTCCCTGGACCGAACCCACCTGGGCCGGGCCACCTAACCCACCATTGCCAGCCCAGTTACCCCTCCCCCCCCCCCTCGCACCGGTCTCT